>NC_140933.1:106454475-106939475 GCF_014529385.1 Adiantum capillus-veneris
AGTAATATCAATACTAATTTTGTGACTTGTCCTTTTATGTGCAGGTTGTGACGCGGAGTCATTAGTGGATTTCTATATATGTTTTGTGAGACACAGACACATCTCTGTGTCTCTTTTTTGTATAAACATTGTTATGGTTATTGTTTAGACATGGTTGTGGTTATTGTTTAGACATGGTTATGGTTATGGTTATTGTTCTTGTATAGATATGGTTATGGTTATTGTTTGTGTATAGACATGGTTATGGTTATTGTTTTGTTTATGGTTATGTTTAACTTTATGGTTATGGTAATGGTTATGGTTATGGTTATCATTATGGTTTTGATCAATATGGTTATGGTTATGGTTTTGCAGAAAGTTCGTTATATATGAAGTTCGTTATGGTTATGGTTTTGCACAAAGTTCGTTTCATTTCTTTCATTTGCCTTAAATCTCATGTGAGATCCTACATGGATATCACGAGGCGTATTCATATGGTTTTTTTTTTTAAAGTTTATGTTAAAACGAAGGGAACTCTGCCGAAATTTTTGCGAGACCACAGTTGATTTTGGTGCTTCTCGCTTTCTTGGGCAGAGGACAGGCAGTCTGGTTGTGGCTGTGTCCATCTTTTCACTGGGCACAGACCAAGTTGCCTGTCCTCTGCCCAAGAAAAAAAATTTCTTATATGGTTGTCGAAATACACGTAAAAAATGATGTCTTTCGACAAGATATCGACGCGTATTTTGATGGTTTCACAGGGACGAATATTTCAACGCACTTTTCGATGTACACCATCGAAATCTGCGTCGAAGACACCTTTTTTTGTTGTAGTGTGTTTGCTCATGTGTGGATGGGTTTAATGAGACTCAAGCACCATTCACCCTTTTGTGTATAGTTTTTGATTAAGTACCTCAATTGGCATGTGGTGATTGGAGAGACCAACACCAATGCAATTAGTGTGTGCTTGTCAAGAGAGTGCTTTAAGATTCAAGTCTATGGCAAGTTGGACTTTGGTGGGCTTAATGTGTGTAGGTGATTCTTACTTGATGAATATGGTGTGATTAGAGTTAGTGATTCATGCCTAATCTCTATTGCATTGGAAGAGCATTCTCTTGAATCCTCTCATTCAATACATCAATGATGCTCATGCCTCCAAGATCTAGCCGGGTTGCTGATCCACGGATTGATAATTTTGTTGGTCTTGGGTTGTGATTAGGTGATGCTATGATGACCCCCAACAGCCATTGGGTATGCGAGACAAATTATCAATCATGACATATTTTTTCCAGGTCGCACAACAACAATGAAGTCAAACATAAGAAAAACCAATAACCAACATATAATTCTTCCTGTGCAGCAGGGTTTATTTACCAAGTGTAGAAGCGCTTGATGATCTACATTAAAAAAAAATAATTTAATGGCAAGAAGATAATATCAAAACTTCTTCATTTCATAAATTATACCCAACCCCTCTCGCTTTGTAATGGTGTAGTTCATCTCGGCATCGTTTAACTGGTGAAGCTAATGGGGTAGTTTAGGTTATGCTCTCCGGGTTGAGTTAAAACACAACCAATAGAAAATTTTAACGCATTAATATGCACACGAAAGATTATATCCCAATTTGGAATTCATAGGATCGGGGTACTTGCTAGTGCCTTCTTCAATAAGTCATAGGCTTGGTCATATTCTTCGGTCCAAATAAACTCAATAAGAAGATTATACAAGGGACGAGCTATATCAACAACAAATAATATAAACCGTTGATAATAACCAACATGGCCCATGAATCTTTGCACTCCCTTATAGATCGTTGGTGGGGGAAATTCTAGAATGACTCTAATTTTGCTCTCATCTATAGAAATCCCATTTTTGGACACTATATGCCCTAACATCACTCCATGTTTAACCCATAATTGGCATTTGAAGGGATTCAATGAGATGCAATATAATTTGTATTTTTCAAATACCTTTCTTAAACATGTTAGATGCTCCTCCCAAGAGGAATGAACACACAAGTCATCTAAGGAGGGCTCAAAAAACTCCCTTAGATACTCCTTGAAGGCAATGTAATTAATCTTTGGAATGTAGCAAGGGCATTGGTCAAGCCAAAAGCCATCACTCAAAATGTAAATACACCAAATTCAGAAATTATGAAGGTATTTTTAGCTTGGTCCTCTAGTGCAATCATGATCATGATTGTAGCCCGAGTACCCATCTAGGAAACTATAAGCTGCCTTGCCTGCCAGCTCGTTCAAGCACATGTTCTAAATATGGAAATGGATAGTGATCTCTCCTAGTGGCTGCATTAACCCATCCACACTCGGAGCTTCCCTTTTTTTTTGGCACAATGAATTATGGGGACACCCATTCAGAGTGCTCAATAGGTTATATGAATCCACATTTGATAAGCATGTTAAGCTCTTCTTTAATTATCGTTGCATACTTAGGGTTCATTGGGTAGGGATGTTGCTGGACCAATTTAGTAGTGCTAACCATTAGAATTGTATGTTGTGCCATAGATGATGGAATACCTTTCATATCATGGTATGTCCAAGAAAATACATCCTTGAACCCCGTAAGCAGTGCTTTAAGGGCTTCCTCTTCCTTCTCTATGAGGCCTCCCCCCTCAAATCCACCAAATAAAAAGAGATGGGCCCGCATGCTTGAAAAATCCAGAATGGTCCTGACCACCGTAATTTAAGCTTCCCCGGCATCTTCCCGAGGCGGGAATTGAAGACCAGGACCAGCTGTCCCCGAACAAATTGCCGTGCTTTCGGGCGATCCAGCCATTTTTTTCGCCTAGACTGCAGATTCTGCAGCACCGCAAAACTATTTACCCGCTCTTCATTTAGAATCCTGCAAAACATCCAATCGATAAATCACAGAATCCTCCGGAAGAAGCCGATCCGCAATCAACGATCCGCAATCAACATCCGCATACTCGGAATCACATGCTCCACCGGAGTGATTGCCTCCATGCCAAATGCCAACTTATAAGGAGTCAATCCTGTTGCCACTTTATAAGCTGTCCGATAGGCCCATAAGGCGGAAGGAAGTTTCACATCCCAATCCGTTGGATGCATATTCACCAACTTTGTTAAAATCCGAATTAATTGCTTATTAGTTGATTCTGCTTGCCCATTCACCTGAGGATAATATGGAGAGGATTTCCTGTGCAATACAAAATAAAACCGTAGCATTCTCTCCATCACCTTATTAAAAAAATGACTTCCCCTGTCACTAACCAACTCAATAGGGCAGCTGTATCTAGAAAAGATATCCTTATATAAGCATCCCGCCACAGAAACTGGAGTGTTAACTCCCAAAGGCCATGCCTCCACCCATTTGGTAGCGTAAGCCGTGGCTGTCAAGATATACTTATTTCCTGTGTAAGATGCCATTGGTTTAAAAGGACCAACAAAATCCAAACCCCACTTTTGAAAAGGCTCCAAAGGCAGAACTGGCTGAAAAGGCATTCTGGACTGTTTGGTAGGTTGCCCCAACCGCAAACACACATCACACTGTTGCACATAATTTCTCGCATCCTGAAACAATGTGGGCCACCATAATCCAGATTGGAGAACCTTTCGAGCTGTGATTAATGCTGCAAAGTGACCTCCCGCAATACCAGTATGGACTTCCTCTAATACTGCTTCCTGCTCCTGTGGTAGCACACATCTGAGTAACACCTCTGCCATTGTATGATAATAGAGCTTTCCCATAATAATCTCAAAATTCATGCTTCTAATAGCCATACGTTTCCTCTGCTGGCTGGACAAGAAAGAAGGCATTTCGCCGCCGTCGAGAAAATGAAACATCTCCTCATACCATGTCCATGGGATGCTAGGAATGACCCTTGCCTGTTGCGGGACTGTGATATCCTCTGCAGCTACTCCTGTTAGAAACAGAGACACATCTTGAAATTCATCAGCTACACCCATCGGCGGCTCTCCGGAATCTAACCTAGATAGGTAGTCAGCCACCACATGCTGGGCCTCTGGCCGATGTATGACCTCAAAGTCAAATTCCTCCAGCAAAAGCACCCATTTGGCCAATCTTCCCGTCAAATTTTGTTGCCTTACTACGTATAAAAGAGCCGAATGGTCCACATAGAAGAAAAAATGTCGGCCCAATAGATAGTGCCGGAATTTCTTTACTGAATAAATCATCCCTAAACATTCCCTTTCGGTTACGGAATAATTTCTTTCTGCGGATGATAATCGTCTACTGGCATAATAGACAGGTCGGAACCATCCTTGACTTTGTTCCTGCATCAGCACACTGTCAATAGCACGATCAGAAGCATCCACAAACACATGAAAATCCTGACCCCAATTCGGTGCAAGCATAATTGGAGCTTTGGATAGCTGAAGTTTTAATCTCCGAAAAGCCAAGTCATATTCTTGTGTCCATTCAAAATCTATAGCATGAGCTGCCTGAGTGATCGGAATTGCTAAATGCGTGACAAACCGCAAATGCCTCCCATGCCAACGAGCTTGTCCCAGGAAAATCTGGCACTGTTTTTGGTTCCGAAGTGCAGGCGCTTCCATAATTGTGGCAATTTTATCCGGATCCAGAGAAATACCATCTTTAGAAATGATATGCCCCAGTAGCTTGCCACTGCAAACCGCAAATGCACACTTTAAAGGATTCAAACTGAATTTCACCTCTCTGCATTTCATAAAGCATAACCGTAATTGCTTCAAATGCTCCAATTTTGCTCCAAAAACACTGAGATCATCCAGACAAATTCTCATAAAATCCGTCAAATAAGGACCAAAAATTTGAAACATATCCCTTTGAAAAGTGGAAGGTGCATTCCGCAATCCAAACCACATCACTGTGCAGGCAAACACACCCCATGCGGTAATAAAAGCTGTTTTTGGCTGATCCCGCAATGCCATTCGGATTTGATTATATCCACTAAATCCATCCAAAAAAGTATACATCTCGTGTCCTGCTACATCATCCAAAATGGAATCCAAAAACGGAAGAGGAAAAGGATCTGGAATAGTAGCTGCATTCAATTTCCGGTAATCCACACAAATTCGGATTTGCTTATTTTTCTTTGGTACTACCACAATTGGAGAAATCCACTCCGGATTATCAATAGGGGTAATAAAACCCACTTCCAACATGCGATCAATTTCCATCTTAACTTGCTTTGCCACATTCGGATTCATCCTGTAGGAGTGCTGCTTCACTGGCACCGCATTCGGTTTCAGATTGATCGTAGGCTGATAAAACTTAGGATCCAATCCCTGCATATCCGCATATTCCCATGCGAAAACATCCTTAAACTCGGTCAATAACTTGATCAAATCATCTCTAAAACTCGCCTCCAGTTGCTTATTAATATATATAGGCTGTGACTCCGCTTGCTCCCCATGAAAAACCTTCTCTAATTCATCTTCTTTAACCCTTGTAATTTTACCCATTTGCGCCTCAAACGCTCGTTCTTGCTGAATCACGTCCTCCAATGATTCAGGACTTGGAAGCACATGTTGTTGCTCCCCTATTCGTACTGGAGTACCTAAAACCCCCACCGAATTCCCTGTCGGAATCAGAGAAATATCCGCAAGATATAAAGAAACCAAATCCGGATTAGGTTTGAGAAATTGTTCCTCTTCATCCTCTTCTAATCCTTCCACCATATTGACTGTTTCGGCTATCACCGGCCATGCTGCCTGAACTGGCTATCGGCATGTTCCCAACATCACACGCACTTTTCTTCTACCCTTCTTTACTGTAATCATATTTGCTTCCCAATTATGTTTTACCCTCGCTTGTCGTAACCAGGGTCTCCCCAAGATAATGTGATAATCCTGATTATGATCTTCAATATTCAAGACTACTAAGGAAACAGCAAAGGATAAGCCCGCCACATCCAAAACAATGCCCCGAAGTAAACCCACTGGTTGCACTCTTCTTTGATCTGCCATGCGGACTACAAAGAGTGCAGGCTCCCAATCACTGAGACCAAAATGCTCACAAGCTGCTTGGGTGATAATGTTTCCTCCCGCTCCACCATCCAATAGTACCTTGTCAATGTATGTTCCATGGTATCGAACCGAAAGCTCCGGAATGCGGGTATCCGTGATCCTATTCGCCGGCAACGGGACTGAATCATCCTCCTCGCTTTCAACTTTCCCAATGGCGACTTCCCTCAGCTCAGTGGTTGTTTGTCGCAGCAATGCATTATGGAAATTCGGGACCAATTTCAGCAATGAACCCAGGGGTACTTTAATTGGTGACATGAGGACCTCTTGCCAAACTGAATTCCAATCCTCCTGTTCTTTAATATCATTCTTATTTCCAGATTTTCTTTCCTCTATTTCCAGGCCCACAGTTGATGGCATAGTCGATGTCGATGGTCCTGTTGTCTTCACTGATGGTGCGGATTGTGGCAACCAGGACACAGTTTTTTTCCGCACTTCTTTCTGAACCGTCCAATCCGGAATTTTCACATCGGGAGTTGGAACCACATTTTTACCCGAACGTGTGATTAATGAACCCACTGGATCAGACTCCTCCAGTCCTTCAATCTGAACCATAGCCACACTAGGCTGTTTCCCTGCAGCGCGTTCCTGCTTTTTCTGATCGTATTCCATAGCTTCAGTACACTCAGATCACCAGTGTCCATCCCCCAAATAGAAAAGGCATGTCTTGCGGCAATTAGGATCTCGGCCACCTCTTCCGCGACCTCGTCCTCCCCCTTGACCCCGTCCTCCTGTTGGACCTTGCACATGCGTCTCTGATGTATGAGCATGAGCCATCGCCACAGCAGGCCCGTGTCCCTGCCCTATCTGTGGTTGTTGCCAGGTAGAAGAGTCCCCTCGACTCCGACGACCCTGGCCATTGAAATAACATTCCACTGTATTATGAGTATTGGTCATGCAAATCGCACACCACTTCTGATTCATTGCGCACTCTTGAGCAGCATGGCCCGGATTCCGACATTGGGTACACCATAGTTCCTTCAGACTTTTAGCTACCGCAGCTGATTCCGACGATCCGGATGAAACACCTTTCCCGTGACGTTGGGATTTGCGCGGTGTCTCTTCCGATTCTTTCCCCGAATCGCTGTTGCCCGAGTCCGAGAAATCTGATACTGCGGATTCCGACTTCGAACTATCACTGCCACTATCTTGCGACTTGCGATGAGATTTCTTCCTGTCTTCTTTCTTTGACTTCTTTGGAGATTCCGTATCCTCTAAAGCCTCTCCTGCTACTACCACCCTAGCGATGACATTATCCAGTGGAGTAGTTACCTTATCCAGTGTTGCCATAGCCGTTCTGAGATCCTTATTGAGCCCCCGCAAAAAATAATCATTCATCACTTCGGCTGCCGGCCTTTGTGCCTGAGGTACCCTCTGCAAACGCATTCAAAATTTTGCAGCGTAATCCTCCACTGGCACTGACTTCTGCCAGAGCGTTCGAAGCTTCTCCAAATGTTGAGGGACTGTCTTTTCCGCTCGAAACCTTCGCAGAAACGCTATGGATCCATCGGCATACATCTAGAAATGATCATCAGGGTATTCGGACAACCATTTCGTAGCTTTCCCTGAGAGTGTAGATTCAAACACTGATTGTTGATGGAGAGGAATCACCACCCCAGGATGATTCAATCCATAAGCTTTATTAAATTGGCACAAATGTGCATCAGGGTTTTCACTCAAAAGACCTCGAAACCGACTATACTTAATCTGAGGATGAGCCATCACCCCTTGCCCAACTGTTCCTCCTCCTCCCGGGAAAAACTGACGAGCACTAGGAGGTGGAGACAGTGGCGGAGATACTCCTGGACTGCTTACCGGAGACGGTGGTGGTGCAACCTGTGTGGGTGAGGGTGAACGTACGATAGGAGGACATGACTGACTGTGCGGAGTACGTCTCGCTCGCCGCAACCGCCTACCACGCACCGAGCTTGGTGATGGAGATACAGATTCCTCAATATGTAGTGAAGAAAAAATAAATTCATCTGAACCGCCTCTCCTCCGTCGTCTTCCTACAATTGGAACCACAGGGTCAGGCGGACCCTGTGACCTAGTGCGCATGCAAATTCATCTTAAGCCGTCCATCACGCATTGTGGTCGCCAGATGTAATGGCTATTGCCCACACAAGAGCAATAGGCATTACGGGAATGATTACCCACAACTACATTATGTGAACATCAACATATAGAATGACAAGAGAAGGAAGTACACAGTACACATGCACAGAACACCTCTTGCTTCATTCATGTATAATCCAGACTCAGAGTTACAACAGTAGATGCCATGAATATCATAGAGAATTGTTAAGTTTCATCAAAAGACAGGTATGCCCCTCCATATACAACCGCTGCTCCAGCGTAGATCGAGAACGGTGCACACACTCCTGTCCCATGATATCCCATGAAGAACTGCCGCTACGACCGCCGCATACCGCATGACTCTTGATCCGCAGTGTCCATATCTCCGCAGGACTAGAGGACCGCATGTGTGGCTAATGCCGTAACAGTGACCTTTCTCTCCTTAGTCTATTGCCATTTGGGCATTTCATTTGATGTTTCCATGCACTAGTCAGGCCGACTATGTCCTTGGATTGACATATTTATGTTGGTTTTAGTTCTTGCTAGGCTATGATCTCAAAAATCTGCCAACATTGGCACCATTTTTGGGGACGTAGGACTTACACTAGTGGAAGAGGTCACAATGAGGTTCTTCTTTACTCAGTCAGTGACACTTGTGAATTTCTCAGGTAGACTAAAGAGCCGTGCATTCTATTTTGGTTACCTTGTAGGTTAGGATGACCTTAGTTGTTGGTTTTAGTGCAATGTGCATTGAGTCTGTGCTTTGAGTCTTGTTGTAAATTGTGTTTTGTAGGTGTAAGGTCTCCACCTTTCTAGGTTTTCAGGAATGAACTCAAAGCTTTAGGAGAAAATATTGGTCATACAAACAGGTAAAAACACTATCTCAAAAGAAATAAAAAATGGTATTTTTGGAATCTTAAGCATAGTTGTTATCTAAGTCAACGTCAGTAAACAGAAGCTGCTAAAGATCAAAGACGTACGGATGCACATCAAGGATGAATGCAAAGAAGCAGTAAACATTGGACTTAAACATTTTTTGCATTTTCCCAAAATGGTCACGTATTATAAATGCCCGATTTATTTCAAGTCAGTGTAATATTTTAATGTGTTAGGGATCAATGGGAGTTCCAAGTTGTAAAGAACAGGTCAGTTACTGTGCATAGGTTGCAGATACAGTAAGTTGTGAAGCCCTAAAGGCCTTGGGCACCCGAACATTGCATATTTTTACCCCAGGTACATAAGGCAGTGTGTAAAAGAAATTAGGGTTCTCAAGCTCATTTGTTGAGAGCACTCTTTGGTGAGATCTCTTGAGGTGTGTGGCTATGGAGTCCTTGAGCTTCTCCTTGCTCATGAGACTTGATTAACACTAATCAATGATTCATTCTCTTTCACTATGCCTCTCTCATGCTTCTAATGATTGCCTATGATGCTTAGATTAGCTAGATCTTAACTAATTAGTGTTTAATCCCTTTTTAATCTTGTGTGATTTCCCTCTTTTGCTTGTGTGTGCATGTAGGTTTGATTGGAGTGTGGTGCTCAATAGATCTATGTGTGTGCGCTTGCAATTAGTCTGTTGCATGATAGGATTAGTGTGTGTGTATCTTGCAATCGTAGTGTGTGTGATTGGGTTGATTGGAGGTGGAGAGAAGTGGATGTGGAGATTTCCCTTCATTGTGGCTTGGCTCCTCCATAGGCTGAGAATCTCACCTCGTAGAGTTAACCATTTGTGTTGTCACGATTAGATCACTAGCCGTGTGAGTGTTTCCATGCTCTAGCCGGGTAGCTCATCCCTCCGTATTGACAATTTTGTTGGTCATTGGAGTTATTGCAACAATGGGACCCCCAACATTTGGTACCACTGCCAGGGACAATGGCCTATGCTAGTGTAATTGTGGCATAATCGAACGTGTTCCCTCACTAATTTCACTTTTGTGTTTATGTTTTTGTGGATTTTGAATGTGTGTGCATGAAGCAATGTGTTTATAATTCCCTAATGTGTGACCGTATCTTGCCAATTGTGTGTTTAAACACTCTAATTTCTCACTAACCCCTTGCTAATTTGACTAATTTTTGTTAACTTACTAATTTGCTATGAAGGATGAGAGCATTCGACCATTCAATTGATCTTCAATGGAAAGGTAATCAAGGTGGTTTTCTCAACCTCCCTAGAATCTAAGGATGTGTAGAATTGTGTAGAAATCCCACCATGATGCAATGTAATGTTGATGCAATGTAATGCTATGCTATGTTGATGCAATGCAATGTTGATGTTAGGGATTGAAAATTTTGCGATTATTCATTTTCACGCCGTCGTAATGCCAAATTTTTGAGATTTGGTGGCGCATGAATTTGACAAGCTCCAATTGCTAATTAGTGAATATGAGTTGCTAATTGGATGCCTAATTGAGTTAATTTCATGCTTGGATGGTCAATTTCAAGTTTGTGTGCACTAAAATCAAGTGTGTGATTGATTTGTGTTGTGCTCATGCCCAACTAATGATTTGTGAAGTCACATTGCAAATCCGACAAGTTTAACCCTTTTGTGTGTGCACCTAAAGATTGGTAAAAACTGTCAATTTTTTAGTGTGTGTGCCTAAAAAAGTATTTAGTTTGCATGATTGATTCAATGTTTTGATTACATGATTGATGTGTGTAATGATTAATTTGTGTGTTTTTGTGCTCAAAACAGGGATTTACACACTCTAATTGCGTCAATTTTGACCTAATTTTGTCGATAATTTTGCCGGTTTAATTACCTAATTTTGATTTTATTGATAAAATTAATTGGCAATTGAATTGATGTGATTTGTGTGATTTTATTTGCCTGCACTATTCCCCAATGTGTGGAGAATTTGTAGAAATGTTTTTGGTATTTTTCATATAATTGTTGGTAATTTTTGCATTAATTTTCAATTGATTCCACAAAATTTTGATATTTTGCTATCTTTACGAGCTATTTTGTATGTGCGTATTTATGGCATCATTTTGTTTGCATTTGTGCCCTCAATGGTCGAGTTTTGAACGTTTCGCTATTTCCGGGGGTCGGTTGATGATTATGCCGTAAATTACTTTTTTGGTAAAAACTGATATTTTCGGTGTGCTTTTGCGTGTTGGAAATTCTTGATTGTGAATGACGATGATTTTTTAAGATTCCTAAAATTTTACGAGAATTTTTTGGAATTTCTTTTACAAAATTTGGGATTTTCAGGCGATTTTTTAGAGTTTCGGCTAATTTTCGATCAAATTTTGGCATTTTGGAAATTTGAAAATTTAAATAAAAAAATAAAAAATAGAAAGGCCGGTTTGAGCTCGATGCCCCTGCCTTGCGGCACATAAAATACTTCTCTTCTTCTTCCTCCCGCTCCGTGTGAACCAACCCCACACCCTCTCTCTCTCTCTCTTCCCGTCAAACTTCCGCTCTCGTCTCGCTGCCAGCGCGTGATCAATGTATGGGTGAAAGCGTGGTTTGCTGGTACAAAAAAAGGACCTATTTTACTTCTATCAATGAAAAAGTGGGGATTGGTAAAATTTTTGTAGTTTAGGTCAAAACTTTTAGGACCTTGAAGAGCCCTCATGGATCAGATACTTCAAGAAAGAAAGGCTTTAAAAACTTCAAGTCAATAGCTGACCCAATTAAAACCTCTAAGGACCCACCCAACAAAGCAAAGATATATCAACCAAAGTACTCAAGAAAGCAAAGGAAAGTCAAGCAAGTGTTTGTTCCGGGCAGTTTAGTTAAAGTCAATGATCCTGTTTGGATCAAAGATAGGAAATCAGCATAGAAATACAAACACATGGGATGGATAGCATCACAATGGAGCTTAAAGAACAAGAGTACTATGGTAATAGACATATATGGGTACCAAAACCTCAGGTAAGGGCATATGAAGTAACGTCAAGTCCCTCCCAAGAAAGAAGACCCACAAGGTATCAACCTCAACAATATCCTAGGATACCTAAGAAGAAGGTATACAACAGAACACAATCGAAAGATGCTAAAGTCTACCACAGCTCACAAGAGGATACTGAACAAAGATGGATCTCAAGGAATCTTCCTCTTAGACAAGGATTTTACACAGGGTATACAAAGATTTGGCTACCAGTCAACCATAAGCCAACTGCAACCACACCAAATATGCATGAAGATCTAAAAAACTCAACAAGACCTAGAGCTCAACAAAGTCAACAATGTAGATACAAAGGTCAGCAAGAGATTTGGATTCCTAAATCTTCCAATGCTCCTAGTCAAAATCCAGATTCCAACAGTGAACAGAGGCCTACAAAAACATCAAAGAATCCTATCAACATGCCTAATTGGAAAATCAAACAGATAATGGAGTCTTTACAGTCAAAGAAGGACCACCCAACCAACACGAATGCAGATTCAAAGATGATAAAACAGGTATGGCAAAAGAGACCTTCAATGCCAACTTGGTCCTTCACTAATCCTCTTTTTGAGGATTCAAGCTTACTTTTACTTGAAGAAATGTTTGTAGTAAGCACAAGATGTAAAAGTCAAGTCGCCAAGGTGCAAAAAACACTCTTTGGCATAGTCAGAGCTGGGCTGCTGAGCCATAAAATGAGCAAAGCATTAGTCCCAAAGATTCAAGTCATATTAAACTATGTGCTTCGTAGTTATTAGGCTTACGCTCAAGCTGGAAGAGTTGAGCATATCTAAAGTCATGTTACTCATGCTGGATGAGATGAGCATAAGAGTCAAAGTCTATTAACTTACAATTGGTGGAGTGTCATAGAGTCCAACACTCATGCACAGTGCACAGTAAAATGAGAGCACATATCCTCGTCAACGAAAACCATTCTTAAAGGGGTGCTAGCTTGCAAAGCCATGTCAAATGCTTTTAAAGCTACACCATCTTGTAAATCATTCTTGCACAGCATATTGTTTTCCATGCATTTTTGTGTATGCATAAATAGGATGTCCCATCATTGGACATATGCATTAGACACTCTTTTTTGCTTCCACCTATGCACCTTGAGGGGGCTACAACAAGAAAACCAATGTTCCATCATGCTACCCTTTCATATTTGCTGCCTTTTTAATTCCATATCTATCAGCAAATAATCCCTTCAGTACTTTATTTATATTTCCAATGCTGATAAGTACTCCAATAATGCACGTATCCCAAAGGCACTTTTTTCCCATTGGGTTTTTTCCCTTTGGTCATCCAAGTATTAGACCCTAATTTAAAACCTCATCATTCTACTTCCCTTGTACATACTTTTCATAAATAAACATCAGCCTCATCATTATGCTATTACAACGGACAAATGCAACATCATCTCTCACAATTGACATATTCGGACCAATGAAGATGCTGCAACAAATTGAACCTCATCAACAAATTCAATGACAAAAGAAATCAGCCCATCAACAACCAATCAAACCCTCCACAGCCTCCACAGACACTTTTCAACAGTGACCGAGGAGTGACCGAGGACGGACCGAAGACGTACGGATGCACATCAAGGATGAATAAGAAGCAGTAAAGATTGGAGTTACACATTTTCCACGTTTTTCCAAAATGGTCACGTATTGTAAATTCCCAATTTATTTCAAGCCATTGTAATATTTGAATGTGTTATGGGCTCAATGGGAGTTCCAAGTTGTAAGGAACAGGTCATTTACTGTACGTAGGTTGCAGATACAGTAAGTAGTAGAGCCCTATAGGCCTTGGGCACTCGGACATTGCATATTTTTACCCTAGGTACATAAGGTAGTGTGTAAAATAAATTAGGGTTCTCAAGCTCATTTGTTGAGAGCACTCTTTGGTGAGAGCTCTTGAGATGTGTGGCTATGGAGTCCTTGAGCTTCTCCTTGTTCATGAGACTTGATTAACACTAATCAATGATTCATTCTCTTTCACTATGCCTCTCTCATGCTTCTTATGATTGCCTATGATGCTTAGATTAGCTAGATCTTAACTAATTAGTGGTTAATCCCTCTCTAATCTTGTCGGATTGCCCTCTTTGCTTGTGTGTGCATGTAAGTTTGATTGGAGTGTGGTGCTCAATAGATCTATGTGTGTGTGCTAGATCTTAACTAATTAGTGATTAATCCCTCTCTAATCTTGTGGGATTGCCCTCTTTTGCTTGTGTGTGCATGTAAGTTTGATTGGAGTGTGGTGCTCAATAGATCTATGTGTGTGTGCTTGCGATTAGTGTGTTTCATGATAGGATTAGTGTTGTGTGCGTCTTGTAATCGTAGTGTGTGTGATTGGGTTGATTGGAGGTGGAGATAAGTGGATATGGAGATTGCCCTTCATTGTGGCTTAGCTTCTCCATAGACCGAGAAGCTCACCTAATAGAGTTAATCATTTGTGTTGCCACGATTAGCTCACTAATCATGTGAGTGTTTCCATTCCCTAGCCAGGTAGCTCATCCCTCCGTATTGAAAATTTTGCTGGTCATTGGAGCTATTGCAACGATGGGACCCCCAACAATAGCAAACCCGGGGTAAAATTTTCAGAATTAAGTGCGGACAAAAATTGGTCCCGCTAGTCCCTCCAAAAGATTCAACGTTAATGAATTTGATAAGAAATATTGGATGGTTGCAATAATCATTTAAGCATAAACTTTTACTAAGGCCTTCCATATATTTACAAGATATTTATGAAATATTTACCAATTAAGCAAAAATATAAGTCAAAATTTAGCAGATTTGATTTTTTAAAAGCTGGCACATGATGGGAGGGGTCATCACTGACCTGCAAGGGACATGAATAGCAGCAAGGGGCACTAGGATAGTTGTAGGGCTACCTTGGGATGCAAGCTACTACCATTTCCAGCCTGTGAGTGCCCAAAAACCTATAAATAAGACCCCTTGCTTCACAATTTCACTCAGACTCGTAGTCTTGGCCATTTCTTTCTCACATAGGGAGAAACTCTACCCAAAAATCACTAGAGAACAACCCTCTAGCTGATTATCCACGGATAAGAAGTCATGGCACCAAAAAGTACCCGTGCCAATCCTCCATCTGATGATGAGGGTAGTGTTCCTAAATGAGCTAGAGCATCTCACGACGACGAGGCCGGGTCTAGTAGTAGGCCTACTCATGAGAGCATTCAGGCCCCAGCACTGCAATAAATACCGGACCAGTCCCAGGTGGGTCTTCATTATATTTTAAGTTTTGATTAGTTTAAGTTTTTCTTTAAGTATTGGCATTGCATACGTAGAAGAGGGAGTAAGAAAATTAGGAAGAATAAAATTGGCTCAGAACGGAAGACATCTTCCAAGAAACCAACGTGCATTTGTTTATAAAGTAGCAGAGAATTGTCTAGGTTAAGGCTGGTTGAATTAGGAAAGATATGATTGATCATCCTTAAGACAGCTTGTCTCAAGACACCTCCGACTCCTTGGTATATTTTGATGAATAATGATGTCTTTCCATCTAGGCATAAGTCGGTTACCCCCATGAACAATTAGTTTCTACTTCGTGTCATGTCTTGATGTTTCTACAGAATTTAGGATACCGTTTTTATCCTAGGGGAGCTGCCCGGTTGTATGGGTAGCTCCCGGTTGTATGGGCAACTGGTTTGGTGTATTGGCACCCCAAACAAGAAATGGCTGCTGTTTTTTACCCTTAAGTGATCTTGAGACATGAAGAGTACTCTGGTTATGGTTATTATGGTCAATGTTTTTGATTGACAGTACCCTGCCTTAAGTTTAAAGATGTTTGTTTGCTATAAGAATGCTTTCCAATGTTGTCTTTAATACTTGATTGAAGGAATCACTGTGACAAAAAGTTAAAAGAAACCATTATTTTGAATGTTAAAACAATGTGATAATAATTAGAAAACAAAATAATCATGTGTGAGTGTGGGGTGGTAAATGGGGATTGACTAAGATTATCAATGATGGACGGGTGGACCTGATTAGTCAGGTAGCTATCCATCCCCGCCCACTAAAAACCTTTAGAAGACTTCTCCAATTGGAAGAGGAGTTCACCAGACTACTGTGCCCTCACATTTGTTAGGGGGAAAAAAGCATTGGTTGAGGATACCTTAACCCAATTTGTGGAATTTATAGAGCCAAAAGAGTATGATCTTGTCCCATTTCCAATGTGAGACAGGACAAGGTCTTCTTCTAACGCTATAGACCCAAGCCATTGTCAATGGTAAAGGTCTATTCCCTGGATTTCTTTGTTTAGAGAATCTAATTTTTATTAGGCCTAGATACCTTTCAAGGATCCCATCATGATCTTGGTATTGGTGGATTGGGGATCTCACAGTAGGCGGGTGTGGTGTGTAGAGACTAGATGCAAAAATTCTACTATCATTTATCTTGCTATCGCTTCTATTTACTTTGTTTTGGTTTGTATTTTGTTATTCTATTATTTAGGATTAGTGTAGGAGTAGTAGTTAGGTTAACATTACATTTTGATGTTGCTTGGATGAGCCAAAGCTGCTTTTGGATACCATATTGCAACGTCTGATAGTAAAAGTCACTAGAAGCCAACTATCATGGTAGTTTCCATCTGTGCCAGATTGGGACCAAGTTGGTGTCATTTGATTCCTAGTAGTGCAAGGATCCCAAATATACTTTCCTTGACTGATTTGGACCAATAAAAGTCCCTCTAATCACCCAAAAATTCAATGTACAAGGACAACTTTTGATAATTGACCCAACAAGCATCAATAATCATCAAAACACTTCATACAGAGTGTCAAAAGACTCAGCAAGTAAAGACCAACCAACAGAAATTGACCAGGTTGAAAAATTCCACCAATGTCAGTTATTGCGATAATTTCCATCTGGTCCAGCTTGGAAATTTGGTCCTATCAGCCTGGAGGCCATCTTGCCAAGTTTCCAAAAGTACCTTGTGTTCTTCTTGCCAAAATCAACAATAGCGAATGTATGCTCATATTCAATTCCACAAGAAGTGACAATTACTTTCTCTAAAGCCCTAGGGGTTTCTCCATATATCCATTTGCAAGTTGTGGTTTCATTCTTGTTGCTCTTAGAAAAGGTTTTCCTCATTTTTTCCATGTTTCTTTTGTAGCAATGCTTACCCCAGCTCCACTGTCAAGAATTTCCATGATGGTGACACCTTGAAATTCCATAGGGAGAGTCGTATTTCCATCTTCTCCTTCACAATATTCTCCAAATTTGTTTAGTGGTACAGCCTAGTAGTGAGGCTTTTCAAGTTCTTGGATTCCCTCTTGAATTTGTGATGAAGGGTCCTTTACACCAAATTTTTCCAGACAGCTTCCTACCATCATCCACATGTTCAATCTTATTCGCTACAGCTCAGCTAATGTTATTCTGCATGTCACATGTGTTGAAAAAATGTTTATCAACCCTTTAGAGTCAATGACCCTCTTGGAAGATAGTTTCTATGATGGGACTACCATCATCCACATGTTCAATCTTATTCGCTACAGCTCAACTAATATTATTGTGCATGTCACATGTGTTGACAAAATGTTTATCAACCCTTTAGAGTCAATGACCCTCTTGGAAGATAGTTTCTATGATGGGACTACAACAATATTTTTTCTGGACTTGTGCTCTCCCATATAGGACGGTAGTATTCTTAGCAAATGGGGTTGGTTGTCTGTAGATCAAACATATCCTTCGTCTCCCTACTACAATTTCACTTCTAGATTTATTTGAGATCCAGCCTCCAATTCCTCTATCAGTGGAAGAAACAACCCTCTTCCATCACTGGTCTGGTTTATGAATTTGCTTAGCTCACTAGCTTTGTTGACCTCTCTGACTTGTTTTCGTAGTTTGTCAAGACCATCAATTTATCTACACTCTTTTGGTATACCTAGGTGGAACCCCTCAAAAGTGTTATCTGTAATAACCAACACTATCCTTGGTTCTTTTTTTGGGTCCTTGAGCTCTGGTCCATGCTCGTGACTAGAATTTGGCTCTATTTGTTCCTAGCTTGGTGGGACTATTGGTGTTGGTGCGACAAGGATCACATCTTTTGGTTTCCCAACTGGAGATTCTAGTAAAGCTTGGGTTGTTTGAATCATTTTTTGACACATTTCAAGCCTTTTCTTTTCTAGTTGCGCACATGGATATGTCATCCATGTTTGTTCTTGGGTTTGATTTTTTTAAAGCTGTGCATCATAGGATTTAAGGAGGGAGTCTAATGGATCATTGACCTTTTCTACCAAAATGGATCCTTCCAAATTAGCGCTCTTTAGTTCCTCGACTATATCTAGCTATAGTACTGCCTCAGGGGTTTGCTTTTCCTCATTTGTTCCTCCTTCCAGTTTTCTCAATTTTTCTTTCATTTGGTTTAGTTCTTTAGCTAAGGAAGTTTTTTTACATTCCTTCCTAGCTTTCATCTTGGCTTTCCTAGTTTTCCATAAGTTTCACTGGCTTTTTTGTTCAATGCTAGGTGCATCAATTATAGGTTCTTTGATGATGGGTTCTTCTACTGCTTTTTGATCTTGGGCTCTTGTGATGACCTGGATAGGTATCACATTTTTGTTTTCTGACCCACTACTAGATGGTATTGCCTCGAGTATATTCAAAGTTACTTTTTCTCCTTTGTTAGGTTTCTTCGGGCAAGTAGGGATTAAATGAGTGATTCCACAGTCTAGGCAATATGCATTCACCCTAATGATTTCCTTACATGAGGACAGTCTCTCATGAGGTGGTCACCACCACACTTATAACATGGTCCCTTGGGTTGTTGAGGCTCTCCTTGAGCAACCCTCTACTGGTAAGCAGGTCTTGATCTCTCTAATCCTTCATTTTCTATAAATAGGAACGTGCATTTGTCCAAGCTATATCTACCTTCTCCTGCAACATGTGCAACAGTTGGTGGTCCAACCAATCTAATCATGCTCCAAGGTTTTGGTGTTGTTATTAGGGTTTATGTCAACTCATAAACACCACATAATCAAGAATCATTGGTATTCATGTCATTAAGACTGTGTTCAGATGACTAACAATAAAGAAACAAAATTCAAGAGACATTCAGGAACTCGTAGCGCAACTGAATTTTGAAAATAGAAGAAACAATATTATGAACACTATTACACATGGCTACAATCCCAAGGATAACCACGTATCTTGATTTGAAGAGGTACATATCCCTTTTTTATTACAAAAAACTGAAAATAACCTGAAAGGCTACAAAAAATTTACTGCAAAATGATAACTCCTAACATATGGGTTTAACACCTGGCACAGCCTGGTGGCAAAAAGTTTTTCCCCAACAAAAACTTTAGACTCAAATACAACACGTCCCTTGATCAAATTTGAGTGATCATTGATTATCATAATGCAAAGTGTAGTGCCTGGAACTAAATCCAAGATACACAAGCTACACCATGGTAACATTTGATGTACTCCCCTTGTTCACTTACTTTAGTGTTGAAAAAAACCATTTTAATCTATCATATCAAATGAAGACTTTGGCACCTCCCTGGAGGTCTCCTCCAAATTTTTCATTTGATCCACCATTTCCACATGAAGTTGATGGTCTCCAAAAACTCCTGTAAACTAAGTTAGATTTGTTTCTTCTTTTTTCTCCTCCTGCAATTTCCCCAATTCTTGATTTCCTTCATTATCTTGAAGAATTTTCTTTCCCACTTCTTCAATATCTTTGCCAACTACAAGTCCTTCTTTATCCTTCTCCCATATTTCCACGTTTTTCTATTGCCTCCACTAATGTAAAAAAATGTTTGTTCAGTCCAGGCCCCTGAATTGGTTTTGTAGTTGTTTCCTGCCTTTGTGACTACTCTTGACTTGCTTCCATAGCTACTTTTGCTTTGAATTCACTGAATTCCAATTGCAAATCCTCAAATTTCATTTGAAGTAACAAGCATTCTACATTTTGTTCTTCCTTGGCAAAAGTCTGATATGGAATGTTTACCAAAGCAACCATTTTGTTCCTTAGTTCCATCCACACATGCTCCCCCTGCTTTTGACCTCTTGTTTAAGCACTTCCTACATCCCGTGGTAACATGTACCACCCTTGAAGATCTAACTCTTCATTAGTCATATCCTTGATTGCTCTCCACCTCAGTGGGGTCACTATGTATAGAATATTTATATTGTTGTTGGGGTATTAAGGGTTCAAGAGGTGAGCCAAAAAGGCGCAAGGCCCCTGGTTGTGAGAGGTGGTAGAGGGATAAAATAGAAGAAATAGATGGAAGAACTCTAACAAAAACCCCAAACGCACATTATATCATTAATATTGAAAGAACTTGTATAAGGTGTGGTGTGATCAACCTCTAACAATCACCACAATGTTAATAAACCTTGAGTAAAGTTAATTCAATAGCTCTAGCATTGATAGTTTCCTGGCTCCCAATCAATCACAATCTTAGAGTCTTATCGATGCATGTCCAATCCCTCAAAGCTGCATACACTCAAGCCCCTCAGTGATTTGAACATCAATTGGCCCTTACTCCAAACAGCGGTACATGCCAATCTGCTCTTGAGCTCACCCTTACTTTATTAAACTCCTTGAATGAATAGCACCCTTTTTCCTACTGTCAAATCCCAAATCCAAGGTGACCACCCAAGTACTTGCCCTTGTAACCAATCTGGTCCATATTATAGACGAAAGATCAAAGAGTCTGAAGCTTTTTAGGTTGATTCCCTTCTATGAGAGCTCTTGTCATTGAGTATGAGAGAAGCATTACCCTTGATTCTCACCTCTCTTTCATCATCCTCCTGCTCCCAAACCCTTTCCCTCTCTTTTTCTTGCTTACCTTTGAAACCTCATGGGTTACTCCTTGCTTACCCTCAAAGTCACGGCTTATTCCCGCTTTGTTAGGTGAATGAAAGAAATTTTCCTTCTTTTCCCTCCTGTCCTGGTTTTCCTTCATTCCATAGCCATCCCTTGAGCTGAGAGAGAGAGAGAGAGAGAGAGAGAGAGAGAGAGAGAGAGAGAGAGAGAGAGAGAGAGAGAGAGAGAGAGAGAGAGAGAGAGAGAGAGAGAGAGAGAGAGAGAGAGAGAGAGAGAGAGAGAGAGAGAGAGAGAGAGAGAGAGAGAGAGAGAGAGAGAGAGAGAGAGAGAGAGAGTCGAGCTCCTCATTGTTAACCTGCAGGCTTCAACTCCTATTTTCCTTGCTCACCCCCATGGGCTTACTTCGTCACCTCACCAAGGCTTGAGAATCAACATGGGCCTTCCCTCTTTCTTCAAGTCTTGATACACCTCCCTTCACATTCTCCTTTTCCCTATTGCATGCCCCATAATCTCTTCTTCTATATATAGCATCCCCTCCCTAAGAAACAAGGGCACCATCATTGCTAGGGCTGTGGGAAACAAGGTTGATGATGTGTCATGTAAGAGTTGCAGGTACACAAAAACTTGCAAGAGTAAGGCTAAAAAGTTGCACTAGGGACTGTTGAGTGACATTCTCTTCATGCACAAGCTTGTCCAAGCTCTCTACACCCTGGTACGAGCCCCTTTCCTTGCCCCCTTGCTAATCGTCCCTGTTTGCTTTGTCGTCCCCTAATTTTCCCCCCCTAAGTCCCTTGGGTGGCCATCAAATTGGACCTTGGGCAACCATACCACCTTGGGTGGCCCTTTAGGCTTTAATTTGAGCGACCATACCCCCTTGGGCGGCCCTTTAGCCTACATAATACCCCATATTTGGCACACATCAACTAAGGCATTGCCTTGCACAATATTCGAAACACAAAGCTCATCAAGAATTTCACGTGCTTTTTCAAAGGCACCTCATTTGACTAGATATCAGCTAAAGCACTACTAAAGCATCATATTAAGCATATTTATTGGCCAAAGCACCACATTTGGCTCGGATTTATTGCCAAGCCATCCATAATTATCTTATCATTTCCCTATTCGTCATTTTTCGCCATCAATGTACCACAAGAGATGCCATTTTGAACAAGATACTCCTCGAGCACTTATTCTATTGCATTCCAAAACTTGGCTAAAGCTCAAAACTCCCATCCGTGATCACTTCAACCCTACTCGTTTTTAGCATTAATCAAGACAATTTTTGCCCCTTTCGAGCCACATCTGGCATACATTAATCATAAAATTATCTTGTTATCAAGCTCTGACCTCTGGTCAACAACTATGTAAACTTCAATCAAGCACATTGTACATCCTTCTGATTTTTTTCCCTTCATGGAAGTGGAGTTGCATGACATTCACCCCCTCTAAACCTGCATAGCCTCCGGTCTGTGCCAACCCTTATCCAAATTGTGGGCTTATTTGAACATACCCTCCTCCATTTTCATATGTAAAACATAGGAATTTCCAATCAAAAGAACATAAGCATGAGTTAACACATAAACCATCATCAAAACTGTCTGGATCATATGGCATATAAGTCAACCATCATAGACTATGCATATATCTATCTCCTCCGGGATCAGAGGGCATATTAATCAATTTCCTTAGACCATGCATATAATTGTCTCCTCCTATGGATCAAAAGATAGCTTAAAACCCCTTAGATTATAGGGTAACATCAAAATCCCATATAGCATCTGGAAACATTTGATATTTCCATCTCCCTTGTGCATCGTGCTAATCCAATTGTTGATCATCTATCATAGGTAGGAGCATTGGTAATGCATCTTCACCCCCTCTCGTATTGGAATTTCGATCATGCATATTTGCATACATCAAGTTTCTGAAAAAATCCTCTTCGCGAACTCCCGATATGCATCAAAAAACATTCCCCTAGTTTGTATATGCCCAAAACCAAATAGAGCATCATCCAACAATTGCATAAGGTCATCATCAACCACATCTAGATAAACATGCTTATGCATGAAACCAAATTGCTTGGTACACTTTGCATCCATAATTGAGAAGCCTTCCAAAGCTTCATCCAATAAGCACATGAACTCTAGGTCCACTGCTTTAGAAGAATCTTCCACCCGCATATGATCTCAGGCTGCAAAGTAGGTATTCCACATATGCTATGCATACTAGTCACATCTATTGTAGACTGTTCATCAAGTTTCTCTCCCTCATCCAAATATCTTTGAACTTATATAGCACAAAGCTTAGCATGCATGTTGAAAATTGCATCTATGTCTTTGTCCATATGATCGCACAATGCAACCAATAATATGCAACACCAAGAGATTTCACTTCTTTATGCACTCCCCTCTGAATAAGCATCATCAAGTTCATGATCATTCTTCCATAGTGTGAGCCATGTGTCACAAACTCTTGATAAATAAGGATTCTACACCCCCTCTAAAGAATCACTTTGCAAATATTCAAGCACATACTCTTGCACATCCAAGCCCTCAATATCTGGTGTATCCAAATCTTGTAAACTGGTATACCCAAGTCCATGTACCTGCAACTCTCAACAACAGCCTTGCTTTGACCTATAACATATGCATCATTAGTCAACTCTAGGGTAGAATCTCTACCACAAAAATTTTGCTTTAATTTTGAGTCAATAGCAAAAGCATCAGTTGTAACCAAATCTTCTTGTATGTCCTACTTGAATATGATTGCACTCATACACCTACATAATTTCATCATGAGCTTTAATTACTTTGTCATTTTGATCCCTTGAGTTTATTTCCTCCTGTATTGCATACATAGGTTCTTTGCAAAGTTCACCTTATGTATCTTGAGGTTGTATAGCCTCACCCTCAAAGATTCCTCCTTTATGTAAGACATCTGCAAAACCAAAATTTTCATACAGAGCTTTAACTATATCTGCATCATTAGCCTGTAAGAAAGTATCATCATGTAGAAGACACTCATCAATCACACATCTTCTAATTTTGACCTTACTTCTCCTTGAATATTTGAGAGCAGGTTGACTTGGACTGTGTTCGTGATATCTTGCATAATTCTCACTACTTACTTGTATAATAGGTTCTTTGAAATATTGCCAATTGTTGTTGTAGCCTTTGATAAGCTCTTGAATTTTCTCTTTCAAACTTGAACTCACTAATTGCTCAAAGGATCTAATCATTAACTCTTCTAGTATCCCTCTTGACTTGGTTTCCAACTCATAGCGCTCTAGGTAGCCCTCATGATTATACCCTTAAAAACATTATGTTCTTCATACATATCATCTAGTACTATGGAAACAGCTTCCTCGATCTTCTTTTGTTGTGTTTTCTTGGTTTCTATCTTGTGTAGATACCCTTGTACCTGCTCTGGAATCTTTGCCAAATCTGGAATTGCTGACTTGCCATCAAAACCCTTTGCAATTAACTCTTCACTAAATTTCACAGTAGCTCTAAATTCTCCATCTACACCTCCCATCATGGCTTGTGTTGCGTTAGGTTCACCAAATATGTTGGGGTATTAACAGTTTGAGAGGTGAACCGAGAAGGCGTAGGGCCTCTGGGTGGTAGAGAGAGAAAATAGAAGAAACAGATGGATGAACACTAAGAGGAACCCCAAACATACATTATATCATTAATATTAAAATAACTTGTACAAGGTGTGTTTTGATCGACCTCTAACAATCACCATAGTGTTAATAAACCTTGAGTACATTTATTTCAATAGTTATAGCATTGATAGCTAATTAAAACATGTCTGGCTCCCAATCAGTCACAATCTTGGAGTCTTCTTGATGCATGTCCAAGCCCTCAAAGCTGCATACACTCAAGCCCCTCAGTGAGAGCGTCGACTAGCCCTTACTCCGAACATCGGTACTTGCCCATCTTCTCTTCACCTTACCCTTACTTTACCAAAATTCTGGAATGCATAGGACCCTTTTGCCTGTTGTCAAATCCTGATTCCAAAGTGACCACCCAAGTACTTTCCCTTGTAAACAATCTGGTCCATATCATAGCCAAATTATCAAAGAGTCCAAAGCTTTTTAGGTTGATTCCCTTCTATGAGAGATCTTGCCATTGAGTATGAGAGAAGAATTCACCCTTGATTCTTGCCTCTCTTTATCATCCTCCCACTCCCAAAACCTTTCCCTCTCTCCTTCTTGCTTACCTTCGAAGGCTCATGGCTTCACTCCTTGCTTACCCTCAAAGCCACGGCTTATCCCCGCTTTGTCTAGTGGATGAGAGAACTTTTTCTTCTTTTCCCTCCTCTCTTGGTTTTCTTTCATGCCATAGCCATCCCTTGAGCTTCGAGAAGGGGGGGGGGGGGGGGGGAGAGAGAGAGAGAGAGAGAGAGAGAGAGAGAGAGAGAGAGAGAGAGAGAGAGAGAGAGAGAGAGAGAGAGAGAGAGAGAGAGAGAGAGAGAGAGAGAGAGAGAGAGAGAGAGAGAGAGAGAGAGAGAGAGAGAGAGAGAGAGAGAGAGAGAGAGAGAGAGAGAGAGAGATGAGCTCCTCTTTGTTAACCTATGGGCTTCAACTCCTCTTTTCCTTGCTCACCCCCATGGGCTTACTTCCTCACCTCACCAATCCACGAGCTTCACCATGGGCCTTCCCTCTTTCTTCAAGTCCCGATACACCTCCCTTCAGGTTCTCCTTTTCCTATTGCATGCCCCAAAATCCCTTCTTCTATATATAGCATCCCCTCCCTAAGCAATGATGGCACCATCGTTGCTAGGGCCATGGGAAATAAGGTTGATGACATGGCATATCAGAGTTGGAGGTCCATAAAAACTCAAAAGAGTAAGGCCAAAAAGTTGCACCAAGGGCTATTGAGTGACGTTATCTTCATGCACAAGCTTGTCCAAGCTCTCTACAGCCTGGCACAAGTACCTTTCTTTCCCCCCTCAATGCTCATCCTTGCTTCTTCTCCATCCCCTCATTTCACCCCCTTTACACACACTAAGCCCCTTGGGCAACCATCAAATTTGAGTTTGGGCGACCACAACACCTTGGGTGGCCCTTTAGGCTTTAATTTGAGTGGCCACACCCCCTTTGGGGACCCATCAGCCAACATAATTTCCCATATTTGGCATACACATCAACCAAGGCATCGTCTCCCACAACATCTCAAACACAAAGCTCATCAAGGACTTACCGTGCTTTTTCAAATGCACCTCATTTGACTACATATCAACTAAAGCATCATATTAATCATACTTATTGTCCAAAGCATCATCCAACCACCACATTTGGCTCAAATCCAGTGCCAAGCCATCCATAATTCTCTTATCATTTCCCTATTTGGCATTTTTTCCATCAATGTACCATAAGAGATGCCATTCCGGACATGATACTCCTCGAGCACTTATTCTACTGCATTCCAAAACCTGGATGAAGCTTAAAACTCCCATCTGTGATCACTTCAATCCTACTCTTTTCTAGCATTATTTGCCCCTTTCAAGCTGTATCTTGCATACATTAACCATAAAATTAGCTTGTTATCAAGCCTTGAGCTCTTGTCAATAACTATGTAGACTTCAATCAAGCACAATGTACATCCTTCTGATCTTTTTCCCTTCATGGAAGCGGAGCTGCACGACATCACATGCATTCAAGGACTATTTTTAAAACTCCTTATTTGTGAATTTTTATAAATAAAATCCTTTTTCTATTCAAGCATGGGGTTCGAAGGTTGAGCATAAAAGGTGATGCCTTGTTAGTGGTGAAGCAAGTGCTGGGTGTGTGGAAGAGCAAGAACACCTCATTGAAGGAAATGTGCTTCAGAATCAAAGGCCTGTTAAAAAAGTTCGAAGCATGGATCATCAGACACATTGAACGTGCTCTAAATGGAGAGGCACATGAAGCAGCTCAAGGTATGATTGGGGAGATATTTGTGTTGAGGACCACCTTACCTCTTTATCATGGCCGGGAAAGTTTGGCTCAAGAAGAGGAGTTTTTGCTAACATGAATCATTCCAAAGGAGATTCAGAAGTCTAAGAAGTATGGCTTTGTGCATAGAGCATACAGGTACAAATTGATTGGTGATGTCTTATACATGAAAGGGGCTGATCTCGTGTTGAGACGTGTACCTTGGCGAGAGGAGCTTTATAGAGTGTTGGAAGAGAATCATGAAGGCGCATGTGGTGGCCATTTTGCTCTAAAGATCACCTTGCATAAGATTTTGCAAGAGGGGTATGTATGGCCTAGTTTGCACAAGGATGTTCACCATTGGTGTAGGTCTTGCAATAGGTGTCAAGCATTTGGGAAGAGAGTGTTGAAGCTAGAGCTACGAAAAACCATTATGGCATTTGATGTGTTTGAAAAGTGGGGGATTGATGCAATAGGCCCGTTACCTATCACAAGCAGGGGCAAAAGCTATATCTTGACGGCAGTGGACTATCTCTCTAGATGGGCAGAGGCTATAGCAGTAAAACAGATCACTGCAAAGGATGTGGCAAAATTTGTGTATGATGAAATATGTTGCAAGTTTGGGGTGCCATTAGAGCTACTTTCAGATAAGGGGCCAGGATTTAGAGCTAAAGTGCTAGACTTCTTATGCGCAAAGATGAAGATTAGGCACCAGCATACCACTCCTTATTACCAGTGTAATGGCTTAAATTAAAGATTCAATGGTGAGTTGGTATAGATTCTTTCGAAAGTGACAGAGCACCAAGGAAAGAATTGTGATTTGGAATTACCTAGTGCATTATGGGCTTACCGTACTTCGGTGAAGACAGGTACATGGTTTACTCCATTTCATTTGGTATATGGAAAGGAAGCACTATTGCCTGTGGAAGTAGAGTTGCCTGCGGTCAAGATGTTAGAGAAGTTGCTTGGGCCGCCTAGTGATGCATTCAAAGAGAGGCTCTTGCAGTTACAAGAGGTTTAGTTGGATAGGATGAGCGCATTGGAGCATTATGGGCAGATGCAGGATAAGGCTTTGGCAAAGATAAATGAAAAGGTCAAAAGTAAGGGTATTAAGAAACATGACTTGGTTTTGCGCTACAACAGTAAGCTGGACAACACCTTCCAAAAGAAGTTTCAAATTAAGTGGGAAGGCCCTTTCAAGGTAGTGGAGTGTTTTCCATATGGCACATATCAGCTGGCTAACCTGGATGGTGTTCTACATAAGTCAAGGGTAAATGGATTGCGTCTTAAATTGTATCATGCTAGATTGATGATGGTGGAGCAAGATGAGCTGTATGTGGATCAAGGAGTGTTGGTGAAGGATGAAGAGACTTGTGACGCTGCGAGTCTCATATCTCTCTTTGCTGCTGCTGATCATGAATGATCTAGCAGGCTAGGGGATGGGCAAATTATGTCAGGATTTTTTTGGAGTAAGAGATTGTGCATATGTACATACACATGCATGGTGCATCGAATAAAGGATTGCCCAATTTCCATAGCCAGGTGGTTACGTGGGGCCCACGTGTGTACAGGTAGGACAGGGTGTACATAGTGCATCGATTTTCAATATTACCAGTACCAGTGTGTTTTTTCTACAATAAGGAGGAGTTGGTAGCGCGTAAAAATTCTCGAGGAAGCTATCCGCGGGCCGACGACAGGAGGTAAGCAGGTGCGTCAGATGGCATCGAGTGGCGTCAGGAGGTCAAACGGGGTCAATACTTGCACGCGGAGAAGTATGGACACGACGTGGGCGTTTTCTTGTGATACTTATGCAGAAAGGTCATCATGAGGACCAATTTTTGGGGCCACTTCAAGTGGTTGCGGGATGCATTATTTGGAAAAACTGAGTGTGAGGTGTGCGGATGATGCAAAAAGGTGACAACTATGCACTGCGAGGTCAGTTTTTGGCCTGTTCGGGGTCCGTTTGAGGTCATCTAAAAGGCCACGGGTGCCCAACTAATAAATCTAAGTGTGGGAACTGAAAAAACAGAGAGAAGACCAGAACAAACGTGGAGAAGAGAGGAGGAACAGCTGCAAGTGTGTTTTTGTTGTTTTTGGAGCATTTTTTGGCCCTAAACTGCTCATCTGAGGTCGGATTTGAGCACTTTGACACTGTAGACTAGGGTTTTTGGGCGTTCCGGATGCAATGGCGCTATCCATTTTGCCAAATTCCTCACAGATTTTTTGCTTTTTTTTTTTGTGTAATCTTCTCCGGTGAGTGAAGCCTCTGCTTAACTTTGTGGTTGTATCTAGTGTATTTCCTCAATACTGTGTAAACTATTTGTCCCATTGGTGTTGGGATGAGCTTCATTGAGTCTAAACAACAGAAATTTTCCTCCTTTGAGTTGAATTGAGAGTGTGTGTGTGAGTGTGTATGTGTGAGTGTTGAGTGGGCAAGTGGGAAATCTCTCTCTTCTCACTTCGTCTGTGTGTTTCCTGTCTCGGCCAGGCTGGTTGTGTAAGACGAGTGGTGCCCCATAATGTGTGTGTGTATCATCCCAAGAGTGTGTGTCGGGTCATTATAGAGGCGTTGTGTGTGTTTCCATCCTGCTCACAACGGTACAGGTGGAAAGCACGACAAGGGCAAGCTTGGGGGGACTCGTGACCTACCAAAATTTTGAGAAAAAGGTAACGCAATTTAAAGGGGAGGAAATTCAACCACTTCCAGAGCCATCGACAGTAGAAAGAGCATTCTCTCTCTACTTTGATGGAGCCTACAAGCGAGCATCCGACAAAGCAGTTGCTGCATGCATAGTGGTCTTTGATGATGACAAAGGTATCAAGGTGTTTTCTCTTGGCCATTTTTTAGAATCACATTCCAACAATGAAGCCGAGTATGCAGCACTGACCAAGGAGTTACAATTGTGTGTCTCACAAAGGGTAAAGCACCTTAATGTATTTGGGATGCTCTACTTTTGGTAAGGCAAGTAAATGGAGTATGGGCATGTAAGAATCCTAGCTTGAGGACTCACTTAAGCTGTGTAAAAACTATGTTGGGTAAGTTTGAAGCAGTTCAACTACACCACATCCCAAGGGCTCAAAACCATAAAGCCAATGCCTTAGCAAGCGAAAGACTGCAGGAAATGGTAGTTGGGGCTATAAAGCTAAAGTTTCCTCTATTTCAAGGTAGTGACACCTTACCTGACATAATGCATTTCTTGGAAACAGGGGAATGTCCACCAGATCTAACGAAAGGCAGAAGCAATGGCTTACCAGGAAGGCCACAAGGGATCGGCTTATCAATGACGGTTTGTATTGTAAGGGTAAGGACCAAGTACTCAGGAAAGTCTCTCTCTCTAATGAAGTTATGGGGGTAATTGCCAGTAGTCATGATGGTGTTTGTGGCAGTCACTTTGCCCTAGATATAACAAGTAGAAAAATATTGCAGGTTGGTTTTGTATGGCCTAGCTTCAATCGTGATGTACAGCACTGGTGTAAGACATGTAAGTTGTGTCAAAGGGACGGCACCAAGTCACTCATGCCTGAATCACAGACACCTATCCTTTCATATGGGCCATTTGAAAAATGGGGTATAGATGCCATAGGACCATTGCCTAGGGCCAACTCAGGGAAATTCTATATCATCATGGGAGTCGACTATATGACTAGGTGGACAAAAGCTATAGCCACAAATAGGATCATAGCTGTGGAGGTAGCTAAATTTGTCTATGAGCACATATGCTATAGGTTTGGCACACCATTAGAAATCATCTCTGATAGAGGGCCAGGTTTCATAGCAGACTTTGTAGGAGAGTTAATGCAAAAACTAGGCATTACAAGGAGGCATTCCTCATTCTATTACCCTCAATGTAATGGCCTAGTTGAAAAAGTGAATGGAATGATTTGTAAAGTTATCACCAAGCAGGTTAACAATCATCCTAAGGATTGGGATAAGTATCTACTGAGTATCTACTCCCAACTTTGTGGGCCTACCAAACCTCATTCCGCACATCTTTGGGGTTACCTCATATCTTTGGGGTTCACCCCATATCATTTGGTATTTGTTAAGGAGGCAATCTTACCTATTGAGGTGCAACTAGAAAGTCTTAGATTGATGGCAAGCCAATTTCAAGGACCCAACATGCATTTGAGAGATAATATCCTTGACTTGGAACGACTACAAGTAGACCAAGAAGAAGAAATCAATCATTATGCAGCACATGCAACACATATATGGCTTAGTTTCATTCAACATCTTTGGCACAAAGATTTAAAGAAGGGCATGTTGGTGCTCCGCTATGACAATCGCTTTCACACATGCAAAGATAAGAAGTTCATACTCCAATGGGAAGGCCCTTTCATCATCAAGAAGAAATATGTCAATGGGAGTTACCAACTCAGAAGCTGATGGTAAGCTTAATAAGACCAAAGTCAATGGATGGCTACTTAAACCTTATTTTCTACGATTCGATCAAACTCCACCTATCGACATTCATGATTAGGATACACCATCAAACTCCACCTTAGATGACAATGACCAAATGAATGTATGGAGGCATAAATGTCCTAATATTTAGGGGGAGGCCTAATGACACAAGGTTAGCCTCACCACATTCTAAGCTCACCCTGAGACTGTTGATCATGTTGTTGGGATGCGAGTTTTGTTGCACCTCTTGTGTGAACAACCCCTTCCACCTCATGTGTCAAGCCATGTGAACAACCTCTTACAACCTTTGTGTAAAGAACAAACCACTTGTGTTTGTGCATAGGTAGCCACATATTGTGCTCATGTGTCAAAAGGATGTCTATTTGTATAAGCCTATATAGAGACACATTCTGCTGAATATTTGTAACCCTTTCTTATCATTTGCAATATACCATATTGTATTGCGCAATAGTTTCTCTCTCAAGCTTTACCCTAACCTCTTCAAGAATACTTATTGCATGAATGTCACACTAACACATCCACCTTAACCCTAACAACTGGTATCAGAGTCGTTAACTAGATAAGTATCTTCTAATCTAATTATATGTCAAGCATTTTCGATTCTCCTTTGCTAGATTGCATTGGCACCCCCTATCTACTTCCATGCATTGTATAATAGAATCACCGCCAATCTATTTGCTAATTTCTCTTGTTTTTGGACATGTTCTTGGTGTATACCTCGAGCCACTACCCTTGCTAGAGTAGTTACAATAGTTGTGTGCTTAATCAATTAGCTTATTCCTGCATTATGCATTTCTTTTTGTTTTTTGTTTTTCCTTTTTTGGCTTGATTATTTGCATAATCATTTTGAATATTGTGTGTGCCTTAATTCTTCTTTTCAAAAGCTTTCAACTGCATGTTTAAGCTTTGAAAAATCTAAAAAATTAGCCCTTAATTGCCCACTAGCCTCGTGTATGTGTGTGTGTGTGTGGCGCTATAAAGACAAAGCCTTTTGTGGGGGCCACCTCTTAAGCCAGCCCTATCACCGGTGCTCCTACTCGGTTAGCCCCACCTTGGGTGCACACACGTCGAGCTGCCCAGTCGGCTCTATCCTCAACGGCCTGCACTCGGCTCAGTCATTCAAGGACGCAGTGGCAACACACCTCCTCCTCCTGTGCTACCTGCTCAAACAGCCCGCCTGTGCTACCTGCTCCCCTGCAACGTGGCCTCCATTGTCTGCATGTGCCCCATTTTTTGCTCTCATCAAAAGCCTTGCCCCGTTGACTAGCTCGTAGTCGGCCTGCTTTCACTGTTGGCTCTACCTGCCTCTCACAACAACCTGCACACGTCATTAACTACCCTCGCCAGGACCTCGAGTCACTCACCAGCTGAAGCACCCATGGAAACCTAAATTTGCTGCATGCGCAAGCCTATCGTGACCACTACTGACGAGCATCACTAAGCGTGCTACTCTGCCAGTTCATCATCTTGCACCATCGATAAACCTGTCAAGGTGACCTTTTCTCTGCTTTGCTGCCTCGTTAGTTTTCACGTCTGCAGTATGCCATTTTTCTTATTCAAAGGTTTAAAGGCTTAAATTTTTGGCTCAAGAGGCTCTTCTCACGCGGTGCTTCATTTGTCTTAGAACCAAACTTGTAAACTCTTCAGCTTGAGAGCCATTTCTCGAGAGCTTCAGGCTCATAAGCCATCAAGCCTTTTACTTTTGTTTTGGGGACACTCCCATGAACTTAATATTTTTCAAGAACACGAGCACAAAAATGCATGTACATGATGAAATGTATGTATTACTCGTGCACGAGGGCTCTATGGTGAGAGATATACTACTGCAACACATGAGTGAGCATCTAAGTCTGTCTTAAAACTCTTCCTTGCAGCGAGACAAGTGGCTACACAACATAGAAACAACAACTAGATTCTACTCACTTTTGGAGAAGTCTTTTACTTGTTTCCATGTGACTTTGTAACAGGAACCAATGTCATTTTTGTCGATACATGCAGACAAGAATATGAGCCAATTCACCTAGAAGATGTGAGAAGAGTGATAACGCTAGATTTGTTAACACTGAATTTTGAAGAGAAGAAAAAGCCCACACATACCCCTAGCAAATCCACAAATCCCTTCTCAAATAATTATGACACCACATCACATACGAATAGACAACCATTTCCCAACCCTCAAGACCAACAAGCCACACATCTATCATTTCAAGCATGTCTCAAACAATATGCAACACCAGAGCATAACCCAAACAGAGGTAATTATCAAGCCATGTCAAGGCTAGGAACACCACCAATACCACCACTCCATCAGCAGTACCAAGATGAGAGTAGAATGAGAATGTCAAATTGGACCAGTACATAAGCACCACATCAAGAACGAGAACGAGAATGAGAACAAGAAGAAAGGTTCCAAGGAAGGAATGACCACCTGCTAGACTAACCATGAATTATCGATTAGGAGCACCCCTAGGAGAAGAACACTTACCATACCCTAGGCTATAAACAACTCATACATGAGAATTAGGAGACCCTATGCTTAGATTGATGTATCACCATCATGATCAGACCATCTTAGGTCCATAAGTGGACAAACAAGAAGTATTCTAGGAATAGAGATACCAGGGATCACGTGGAAGCATTTTTGCGTGTCATTAGAGCTAAGGAAGTCCTAGACATTTCAACTCAATTTGTAGGATTTGGACTAGCTCTTGAAGAGGATGTTTCCACCTAGTTTAATTTCATAGAATGGAGAAATTTCAAGTCTATGGAGGAGGTGTTTGACGAATTTACCAAGGAATTCTCTCAAAGAGGGATATCTCATAACATCGTCTCATGAATCCACAAATTCAAGCAAAAAGAAAAGGAATCCGTACGCAAAGCAACCCTAAGGATAAAGAGAAAATGTGAAGTTCTGCTCAATAGAAGAGCTGCCAACCCATTCTAGATAAATGCTCATTTTTATCCAGGTTTGAGGAACACAAATCTCCAGAAGGACCTTCACATGAAAAAGAGCCCTACATTGAATGAATTGATGAAAGAAGCTCTCTACTTGGTAGATAACTGTGATGTCTACAAGGAACAAGAATACAAGGATTTAGACAATGATTCCTTGTCATAGCATAGTGGATCCAAATCCGCCAAGACAGTACAAAATCCAAATCCTCGATAAATCAAGAACAGCTCATTGAAGAGGTGCTCAAGAGGATTAACCGTTTGCTAAACCCTAGGTTAAGCAACCTAAGTGGTGTGCAATAGAGCAAAAGTGGACAAATTACAAGATTGAAGAGTGCTATTACAACAAGGGATACATAAAAGAATGCGAGACCTGTAAGAGCAAGATACGCACCAACGGTAGAAGAACTTGAGGAAAAAGCCTTAGTGCCAATCCTAGTATATTACAAAGAGCCTATTGGATATATGACCAAAACAGGATACTATCCACCTGAAGAACCAAAAGCGCATGTTAAACCCATAAGTTAGGAGTCTTTATTTTGCGGTAATCTTTTTGTAGCCTTTTAGGTTATTTTTAGTTTTTGGTAATAAAAAAGGGATATATACTTCTTAAAATCAGGATACGTGGTTATCCTTGGGATTGTAGCATTTTGACGAGCATGAAAGGAAGAAGGAGAAGAGGTTCTACCCTTGTGTAATGGTGTTTATACTGTTTCTTCTATTTTCAGAATTCGATCACAAAGCAGGTTCTTGAATGTATTTTGAATTCCTTTTCTTTATTGTTAGTCATTTGAACACAGTCTTAATGACACGAATACCCTTGAGTCTTGATTATTGTGGTGTTTGTGGGTTGACATTAGTTGTAATAACACTTGGTGATCCCGCTGGTTGTGGAAAGAATTCAGTAGACCAATTGGCAATGAGACTGATAGGGGTTAATGGAGATTGAACCTGAGGAGTTCCTGAAAGATTTCTTTAACTAGGTTACTGAAGAGGAGGAAATTGAGGAATATAACAAAGATTTTGGATACTTACTTTGATTTATTACTTGATGACATAAGACTCAACATTGCATTGAGGATTCATCAGTACAGAGTCAATAGTGTTCCATTTGGTGTCTGCAATGCTCCTGAATACTTGTCATTTTATTGTAAAGGTCAGGTTATTTAATATCTAAGGTCTCAAAGAAGAATTAGAAGAGGAAGGAGAGATGTATGAGTGACTCAGGGGAACAATCACCAAGAATTACTTATGTCACCAAATTTCAGAGGAGAAGATAGGATTCTTGGTTGGAATCTCAAATTCAGAGATCAGGTGGTAATTCAATAGATGATATTCCTAAAGTAGGGGTGATTACAGGCTTGCCACCAAATACTGAGAGGACAGAGTCACATAATTCCAGCACTTCAAGTGGTGACCATGAGTAGGAAGAAGGGGAGAGTTCTTCACCTAAGCAAAGAGAGCATGGAAGAACCCCAGAAGCTCCTCAAAAAGTTATCCATCAGTGGAGTTCAGGTAGTCCATCAATTTTTGAGAGCAAGAAGGCAATTAAGGTTTTAGGTACCCCCACTTTAGCTACCATCATTAATTTTTAATCCCTTGGGAGACCCACCACCACACCAACCACCAATAATGGCTCAACCACCACACAGCCCTAAAGTAGGGGCATTGAAATTTAGTGGGAAAGATTCCCAAGATGCTGATAGTCATGTGGGATAGTTTGAGACTAGGTGGGCTACAAGTGGCTATGACGTTCTCTACAATGATGCATTAAAGAAACAACACTTTGCAGCAACACTTCAAGGGAAAGCAATGACATGGTTCATGCAATATGGTATTGCACCATTTCTAGATTATGATAATTTGAAGACAAGATTTTGGCAAGGTTTAGGGTGGAAAACCCCTTCAAGATTTTCTAATTAAAATCAAGAGTCTCAAGAAAAAGGATCTATTGGTAGAAGATTATGCACAACCATTCAAAAACCTTATGAATAGATTGCAAGAAAATCAAAGACCATCCTGGGAGCAATTGGGTGATTAATTTTGTAGAGGTTTGAGAAAGCAACTAAAGAGTGCCATTGTGGGCATGTACCTCTCACCCAACCACAATATTTTGGCAACTTAGTAGATGCAACAATGAGAGATGAAAGTAGAAGAAGAGTAAGAAGAAGAAATCCAAGCAGGATTTAGACTTAGAAGAAGAGGACTCAAATTGAGAAGAAGATGAGGATTCATATTCAGATTGAAATCAGGAATCAAACACTTATGAGGATGATGAGGAGACTTGGAGTGCAAAGAAGAAAAAGAGATAAAAGAAGAATCAAAATGCTAAAACAAAGAAGAAAAAGGGCAAAGAAAAGAAGAAAAATGGCAAATCAGACTTTGATGACCGGTATCATAAAATATCTTGGAGAAGTTGAAGGAGGTCCAACCTTCACCATTTGCAAATTCTTCAAAAAAACCATTTTCCTAGGTATATCAAAGGCTTGGACATGATTATAAAACATGTTATTATAACCCTAATTTTAGGGGAAGAAGACCAACACATATTCTTGCAAATATGGAATCAGGGACAAATGTGGTGGCACCACAACCCTTTAAGAGCAGAGGAGGTAGGCATGGGTTGACAAAAATTTGAAGCACAAAATCTTTAATGAGGGTGATTGGATGCTTATGTATAATAGTAGATTGGGCAAGAGACCTGGAAACTTGAAGTTGAGATATTTGGGTCCTTTTTATGTTGCAAAAGAGGTTGGACCATCAACTCACCTATTGGCGGACATTCACGAAAGAATTTTGCCAAAGGACATGAATTCAAATTAAAACCCTTTGTTAATGAAGGGACTCGTTTTGAGGGAAGTAAGACAGATCCCCTAAATCAAGGAGAATATGTTGGGGACAATTACAAATAAGTGGGCATGCATCAAATCTCTTACATCCCCAATTTGAAGTTCAAAATCTAGCTAGCACTCTCTTTGCTTCCCTCCAATTATCTCACTCGTGTGTTTGTACTATGCTAATCTCTATGTTTTATCTCTCTCACGCCTTATGTCTAAGTCAAAGTGGAGGGTGCAAAGCAAAAGCAACAACTTTCTGCATCACTTGAAGTATTAATCGATGAAGAGATGTCAACACCACTTGAAGAGTCCCCACTGGCCATGGAGACTGGGCCAGTAGGCTACACTTTTGTGGACATGAAGCAGGACATGAATTTCCATATGCCACTACATAGGGAATGGTTGCAAAAAATTGGGCTATTGGACTATGCTATGCTTCCATGGAAGAATTGGAGAAATAATACTTTAGTGGAGACCATTCAGACCCACACGCAAGACACCAAGGGTAATATTTTGGCAACTTTTGGCTCAATCTTGAGTTGATTGGAGAAGTTTTTAATCTGCATGTAGAGGATGATAATCAAGTTAGAAAAGCTTGAGATGATCTAATGGAGAAGGATTTTGAACACCCTCAGGGAAATAGAGCATATTATCCAATCAGTAGAATGAAAAATCTAATAAGATTTCAACATATAATATGGTATATGGAGAGAGTATGCGTGATGGTCAAGTTGGAATACATCTCCAAGGACAAATTTGCAATTTTGCATGATACTAAAGGTGGAAGGAAAATTGGTTGGGCTAATCTTCTCTTACATAGGCTTGGTACTGAAATTTATCAGAAGAAGAAAAGAAGAGATATAACTACAAAGATTGCTACATTCCACATTGGTTTACAGATTCATGCTATGAGTGTCACAAGCCTGATAATCAACAAATCCCATTCAATGATAGAAAATTAGAATGTTGATAATAGAGATATAGGCACATTATGTCATAAGATCTAATATCTAATATCTAACAAACCCAAATGATTTTCTCATATTAAACTAATCACTTAATGTGGGAGAATAAACGGGAACAAGGGTTAAGATATAGACATGTGCTTATAGATCTATCTTAACACGGGGGCAATGGTAAAGGGGCCCAAATGAGAGATGGTCTATCAAAGATCAAGGCTAACCAATCGAGCATAAGACCTTAGGGTTAGCTTCATTGAAGACCTCCAATAATGTGTGTAAAAGTCCTTTGACCTTAGGTAAGCTAGGGCTCACCTTGAGGCGCGGAAACCCGACCCAGCTCGAGGTGCTTGTCCTGCTTGTCATGCTTGATGACTAAGGTGCTTGAGGTGCTTGATGATTGAGGTGCTTGATGATTGAGGTGCTTGAGATGCTTGAGGTGCTTGACATGCTTGAGGTGCTTGACATGCTTGACATGCTAGGGTTGCACTTGAGGTGAGAACCTAGCCAAAGCTTAAAGTGCTTAAGGGCCAAGCTTGTGGTGGGAACTAGGCCTATGCATGAGGGGCTTGGGGTGTCAAAAAGTCAAATGTGCAATCCCTACAAGGAGCGGGCAAGCCCTACATGAGGGGGGATGAGAGAGAACACCCACACACTCACACAAGGCATGCATGGTACAAAGAAAGCAAAAGGGGCACTTGTCAAGTTCCTCCTCATGTTGCCCTCATGGTGTGCTTGAAGCCTATTGATTTGCCACCTAAGGGGTTCAATGATAATTTAGGATATTTAATTAATTGATTTTGTATTTATCAAGTCCTCTCTCTCAAAGGGGAAAGGGGGACACTTGTCTCAAGGCTACCCTTGCTGCTTGTAATGCCTCCTGCTTGTGATTGGCTAGGCCTGGAGGGGTCCAATGAGCTTCAAGCATGAGCTACAAGGGGGGGTCAACCCAAGAAAGCTAGGGGGTTGCTTAGGGGGTATACTCATCCACACACACTCACAAACACTCTCATTGTGTGCTATGCAAAGTGCAAGAGCTCCCTCTCCTTCTCGAAGCAAGTAGAGGTTGAGAGCCTACACCAACACTCTTGGCTATGGAGTGCAAATCCAACCAAGAGCCATGCTTCAATGCTTAAGCTTTCCATCTCCTTCTTCTTCATTACTATGCTATTATGTATGCTAGCAAGAAGAGTTATGATAAGTGAGGAACTAATTCTTTCTCCTCTAAAATGTTTCTTCTTCCTCTTTCCCTACCCTCATTCCCTGCTAGCTCTCTCCACCTTCGAAGGTGTTTGAGGTCTTGGGATAGTTAAAGCTTTCTTCAAGTTTATGTTATGCTTGTGATGCATGAATCTTTCCATCTTCATTGCATCACCTAGGTTACAAGGAACACAAAGATTGTATTGTAACAAGTCTCTCTTAATGGAAGAAATCATAATACAAATGCCTATTGGAGGGGAGACTGACTCCACATAAATCCGGTCCTCAACTGTTGTCATGTTCTCTAAATTCTCTCTCTTGCAAAAGTATTGTTCATGCCAAGTTAACTAATTGCTATGATTATGTTGCTATCTTCAATTATGTTCACCCGCTATGCTCACAAAGTCATTTCTCAAAAGTACTCTCATTAATTTCCACTACTCTCAAGTTAAATAGGCCAATTCCATTACATTGGTATCAGAGCATTTGGTTTCTCTTTTCTTGCTTAAGAAGAGAGGTCCTTAAGTAGCCTATAAATGGTTGATGTTGTTAATTATATTAGGGTAAGTGGAATTGGGATCTATTATTGGTTTTGTTGAGCCCAATATGTGGGGGATGGTGCACACCTCAGGAGCTTTGGACTTAATAATGGAGTCTTTTTAGACTTGCCTACGGCTTTACCATTATTGAGCCATAAGAAGTCCGAAAGGAGCTAGCCCTCGGCAACTCTCCTATGTGAGACCTACTCCACTACTATCTATAATTAACCACTTCGAGCTGTGGGTGTAGATACTTAAGAGCCAATTTTCAAAGGCTAAGAGGAGTGGCAACTAAGTTTTTGAATTGCCAAAGCATATACTAAGTACATACATAAATTTTGTTAGCATGGCTGACAATAATCAAGAGAGTAGAATGAACATTGATAGCTTTGATTTTTCACATGAAGGTGCTAATGATGATGCTCCCATGTTTGTGAATTATCTCGTCACTAGGTTGCAGCAAGCTATGGGCAACCCTGCTTTGCAAGCCGAAGTTACTCAACAACTTCATGCTTATGGAATTTCCCTTCCTCTCTAAGAGGAGAGAGATCTTAGGAGGCCTCTTGAAGAGACCCCCAAAAGAAGACTCTCTCCCATTCGAGCGGAGGAATCCAAAGAGCAAGAAAGCAATGAAAGTTTAAGTTCCTCTGAAGATGTGGCTCCACGAAGGCGGCAGTCTAGACAATAAACCACTCCTCCCAAGAGGAAAAGATCAACACATAGTCCTTCTCCTCATCACTCTAAAAGGCAAGAGAGGAAACAAAGGAAGAAAAGGGCTAGGAAGAGGTCACCCTCTTCTCCTTCTTCTTCAGCTTCCTCCTCTTTCGACAAAAGTTATGGCTATTCTCCTAGAGAATACAAGAGGGGAGGGCATCACAAATCATTTCCTGCATGGCGAAAGTCACAAAAGCTAAAGAAGTTCAAGGAGGAAGGAAAGAGTGTCTCTTTTCTCACCTATGATGGCACCTTTGGTGCTACCGACAAAGTGTTGGCCTTCATCCATTAATTTGATGCGTCCTTTGGAGACGAGGGCTTCACAGAGTCCTCCAAGCTACGCCATGTAGCTATGCACTTCCAAAAATCAGCTCGTCAATGGTGGGCTAGCCTTTGTGGCAATGGTGAAGCCCCATAGACATGGAAAACTCTATGAGTTTCCATCATGAAGCAATTCCTTGCAAGCGATACAAAGGACAAAGTGCTTACCGAATGGCGTAGCTTGAAGCTTCTCTCTCATGAGTCTATCCACAAGTACGTAGACAAGTTTTGGGACTTACATCTCAAGGCTACTATCTTTCAAAAGATAGACTTTGCCGAGCAAAGGCAGCAATTCTGTGCGGAATTACCTGAAGAGATAGCCGAATACATCAACTCTCAACGGCTTGGTACTATTAACGAAGTAATCCATCACACCATGGTTGCTTCACGCATCAATCTCCATCAAGGGGCTAGACGTAATGTCAAGCCAATGAAAAACAAAGACAAAAATGAGGCAAAGGGGAAAACTAATGCTCAAAATTCTTCCCCAAGTCACTTCCAACAACAACAACAATCGGTCCAAGGAGAAGGGAGTTTACAAAGGTAAAAACAAACTCTCTCCTGAAGAGCTTGAAGCTTTTCGCAAGGACCATAAGTGTTTCAAGTGTGGGGAGCAAGGACATGGCTATCGTTCTTGCCCCAAGAAGAATACTCGCAATGAGACTCCTAGGGCTTCCACCATCGAAGCTCCAAAAGAGGATGCTCATAAGAATCATCACTTTCCTATGCTTGGGGAAAGGTAAGAGAGCATGATGCCTTCATCTTGTTTAACCTTGGCTCTACTCACATCTTCATATCAATGGAGTTGGCCACCAAGTTGGGCATTCAAGCTTTTGAGATGGGAGATATGGTAATGGCTGACACAGCTTTCAAGGTATAGCAAGCCTCCATTCTCCCTTGATTGGGAAGTTGAGGCTTCATGTCCAAAGCCATGTCGACAAAGAAGACTTATTCATCTCTTCTCTCCAACATGAGGATGCTATCCTAGGGGCGCCATGGTTTGATCGCATGGCTTCCAACATGAAGTTCCCTAAAAGTAGAAACCACTTCACCTACAGGGAAAAGAAAATGTATATAGATGCTAGTGAGCGTGGTTTCACTATTCCACTTGTAAACCCTCTTGCTTTTGATAAGTCAATGAAGAGCTCAGTTTCTACCTACATGATTTTTGTCAAAAAAGAGTCTCTAAAAGATACTAATGTTTCATCAAATGTAAATGGTAGGAATCAAGAAGAGTTAGACTTGTCTAATTTTCTAAAATGATTCCAAGATGTGTTCATCGATGATATCCCTATGGACTTACCTCCAACACGAGGGGATGATGACCATCGCATTCCAGGTAGCTCACCTCCTAGCAAACCTCCTTATCGAGTCTCACAAGCTCAACAAGAGGAGATCATGAGGCAAGTACAGGAATTGGTAGACAAAGGGATGGTGAGGCCTAGTTCCTCTCCCTTTTGTTCTCCAGTCCTTTTAGTGCAAAAGAAAGATGGTACATACTGTATGTGTGTGGACTATGTAGCACTAAACCATATCACTATCAAAAACAGATTTCCCCTGCCTTGGGTAGAAGATCTGTTTGATAAGCTACAAGGCTCTACCTACTTCAGTAGGATTGACCTTAAAAGTGGCTATCATCAAATAAGGATAGTGGATGAAGATATCCTAAAGACCGTGTTTCGCACAACATTTGGTCTTTATGAATATCTAGTCATGGCTTTTGGCTTGACTAATGCACCAGCTACATTCAATCGTCTGATGGAGACAATTTTTAGACCTTATCGCAAATTCACTGGAGTGTTCTTTGATGATATCATCATCTACTCCAAGTCTTTGGAGGAACATAAGCAACATCTCCAAGTGATTTTTCAAGCATTGAGGGAGAACAAGCTTTTTCTCAACCAAAAGAAAAGTGAATTCTTCCTTCAAGAGATTCAATACCTAGGTCATATTATCTCTCATGATGGTATCCGTATGGATCCATCCAAGTTAGAGGTAATAAAATCATGGCCTAACCCAATAAATATACATGAGCTAAGAAGCTTTATTGGTATGTGCGCATACTATAGACGCTTCATAGCATAATTCTCTCAAGTAACAAGACCACTACACGACTTAACTAAGAAGAACGTTAAGTATGTATCGAATGCTAAGGAGAAAAATGCTTTTGATAAGCTCAAAGAGAAGCTTACTTCCCAACTAGTCCTCGTGCTTCCGAATATCTCAAAGCCATTCGAAGTCCAATGTGATGCTTGTGGTGATTGCCTTGGAGTAGTTTTGCTTCAAGAAGGGCACGCCATAGCATATGAGAGCCGAAGGCTCAATACTAATGAGCGAGTCTTGGGCATTTATGAGAAAGAGCTTTTAGCTGGTCTACATGCCCTAGACACATGTAAGCACTACCTATCGGGGTCTCCATTTATCCTACAAACCGACCACCAAAGTCTCAAGTATTTCATGACGCAAACCAAGCTTTCAACAAACAAATGAGGTGGGAAAATTTTCTTTCGCATTTTAATTTTCATATTGCTCACATTGTTGGTAAGCACAATCAAGTGGCCGATGCACTTTCACGACGGCCAAAAGTTAATGCGATATCTATAGCTACTCACAATGATCTATCTTCTATGATAGATGAGTATGCTACTGACCCTGACTATAGAGACATAATGTCAGCCCTTGCTTTGGGGAAGAAAGAGGAACCATTCACCTTGCAGGATGGTTATCTTCTCCACAGCAATAGGCTATGTGTTACACATTCCCTTCGTGATAAAGTTATGTATGAATCCCATGCTCCTCCATATGTGGGGCATAGAGGTATTCAACCTACTCTCCGAGGAGTAGAGACATACTTCTATTGGCCTACCATGAAAGTGGACATACAAGAGTATGTTTCAAAATGTGTAGTACGCCAAAAGACCAAGTATGATAGAGGGAAGCAACCTGGATTACTCCAGCCATTGCCTATCCCAAATTCACCATGTGAGAGTATATACATGGATTTCATATTTGGATTACCCAAGTCTATCCATGGGAATACGGTAATATGGACAATAGTAGACATGTTTAGCAAAAAACGATATTCTATTCCTGTCAAAAAGACTATTAAGGCACATCAAATGGCAACTCTCTTCATATCTCAGATTTTCAAGCACCATGGATTACCCACATCCATCTTGCTGGATAGAGATCCTAGAATGACCAGTAATTTTTGGAAATGTTCCTTTGAAAATCTAGGAACAAGATTGAATTTCTCTTTGGCCTATCACCCATAAACGGATGGCCAAAGTGAGATAGCCAATCTTACAATACTCGATCTACTCAAGACTTATGTTACCAAAGTAGATCAATGATCACAATGGGAAAAGTACTTACCTCTTGTAGAGTATGCCTACAATAATACTGTACATACTTCTATGGAAAAAGCACCTTTTGAGATCATTGAGGGAAGACCTAAAAGTCCCTTGCTACTCAAAGTACATGGGAAGATCTTCGTTGCCAATGAGTATAGCCGTGACCTACAAGAATCTTTTCAAAAGATTAAGGAGGCTATATCCATCTCTCAACAAAGGTAAAAAGCTGCTACTAATAAGCACAAAAGGGCCTTAATTGTTTAAAGAAAATGATTGGGTCTTACTCAAGTTTCCTAAGGCTCGATTAAGGCAAACGACGAGCAAAAATCCTACCGGCCATCAAAAGTATTGTGCTAAACTAGCAAAAAGATATTATGGTCCTTTCCAAATCTTGAAGCCCATCAATGAGACGGCTTATCAACTCAAGGTTCCCAACCATTGGATCATACACAATGCATTTCATGTAAGCCTACTTAAGCCCTACAAAGGCCAACCACCAAGTGAACCAATTATTGAAGACCCTCCTGAAGTTGAAAACCAAGAAGAGGTGTTACAACGCGAAGCTGTCCTTCGGCATGAAGACAAGGTACTACGACATGGTAAGATTATCCGACGGTATCTTATTAAGTTCAAAAATTATCCTTATGAAGATGCTATATGGATGCAAGGGATACAGCTTAAGGATAGTATGAACCTTGTCAATGCTTACAATGCTGCATTACGGTAAGCAAATGTACAAATTTCTTTTAAATGACTTATGTTTTTGTCTTATAAGACTAGCCCTCTTTTCAATTGTGCACAAATTTAATTAATATGCATGCTTAGAATCATGTTTGTGATGACGACGTCTCTCAAACACCAAGTAGAATTTGTCACTCTACTTTGGGAGAATGAAATGGACTAAAGAGCAGACATGCTTGCGGCAGCTATGTCTCCCGAGCACCAAATGGATTAGTCATCCATCTTGGAAAGATGCCGTACCGTAAAAAGGGATCCTCTACCCGCTAAGTAAAATTGACTAATGACTAAGGCTTTATCACTTCTACCTCATAGTCGAGGACGACTATGATTTCAAGAGAGAGGTAATGTCATAATATCTAATATCTAACCAACCCAAATGATTTTCTCATATTAAACTAATCACTTAATGTGGGAGAATAAACGGGAACAAGGGTTAAGATATAGACATGTGCTTATAGATCTATCTCAACACGGGGCCAATGGTAAAGGGGCCCAAATGAGAGATGGTCTATCAAAGATCAAGGCTAACCAATGGAGCATAAGACCTTAGGGTTAGCTTCATTGAAGACCTCCAATAATGTGTGTAAAAGTCCTTTGACCTTAGGTAAGCTAGGGCTCACCTTAACTTGGCGCGGGAACCCGACCCAGCTCGAGGTGCTTGTCCTGCTTGTCATGCTTGATGACTAAGGTGCTTGAGGTGCTTGAGATGATTGAGGTTCTTGATGATCGAGATGCTTGAGGTGCTTGACATGCTTGACATGCTAGGGTTGCACTTGAGGTGAGAACCTAGCCCAAGCTTAAAGTGCTTAAGGGCCAAGCTTGTGGTGGGAACTAGGCCTATGCATGAGGGGCTTGGGGTGTCAAAAAGTCAAATGTTCAATCCCTACAAGGAGGGGGCAAGCCCTACATGAGGGGGGATGAGAGAGAACACCCACACACTCACACAAGGCATGCATGGTACAAAGAAAGCAAAAGGGGCACTTGTCAAGTTCCTCCTCATGGTACCCTCATGGTGTGCCTGAAGCCTATTGATTTGCCACCCAAGGGGTTCAATGATAATTTAAAATATTTAATTAATTGATTTTGCATTTATCAAGTCCTCTTTGGGTGAAAGCATGAAATGGTGGTCAGTTTTAAGGGCTTTTCTAGGTGGTTTTTGAAGTACTTCTCAAGTTTTATTTGTTCCCTTCAAATAATTTATCGGGGACGTGAAAAATTGCAAGAAATGGAAAATGCCGCCACTTCAAGAATGCCATCATTTTTTGAACATTGTTTACGGGTACAAGGTGACTGTGACTTCTCTTGCATGTCATTCTACACAGCAGGAAGCTACCCACGCGCTACTGCATCTTCATGCACCTTGCGTGAACAGAGCGAGGAAGAAGTGCAGACACCTACCCTCTCTGTGCGACCTCAATCTTCACCGGGTACTGTAATCCCCCCCCCCCTCCCTCTCTCTCTCTCTCTCTCTCTCTTGTTGTAGTTGAGCAATGTGTTTGTTTGAGGACATTGTGAATCATGGATTGTGTTTTTTTGTTTGTACAGTAATATGAAGACTCCACCACGAAAGTGCACCATGGCAGCAACTGATGGTGGTTCAGCTAGCATGCTTTCATCCAGTAGCAAGCCTAGGAGCTCCACAACATTGGGCATGAAGTCTGAAACTATCGGCGGAAAAAGCATTGGTACATATCAACTCTGTCTCTTCAATTGTAGAAATGTTCTTTTCAATGTTTGTTTATGTTTGTTTACTATGTCAAATGTGGTTTGTAGCAAGATCTTCCTGGAGGATCACCCTAAGCAAACTCGATTTTGCTACACACAAGAGGAGTTGCATGAGGAGTATGGCTTAAGCTTGGAGGGAAAGCTCTACCAGCACCTCAGTGATTTTGATGTCATAGATCACGATTGGTTGTCGGTCTTCATGAAGAAAAGGGAGATGGGCTCTAAAATCTTTCTGCATATGATGCGACCTGAGTTTGTAGACGAATGCAGGTTATTGTTTCACAAAGTCTACCAAAGCATGCCAGCCAACAAAGAGATCACACACAAGTTTGCAACGTTGTTTGTGTACGAGCGATGCCCAGTTGCTCGGCAAGATCCTGCAGGTCGAAAGGTTGCATGGGCTGCTTTTGGTGAACAAGTTTTGGACCATTGCAAGAAGCTTCCGGGTGGCATTGACAAGAAAGTAAAGATTTGGCTGGAGAATAATGAGGGGACATCACTTCAGCCCCTTCGTCTTGACAATGTCGGGGCAAGTCATAAAAGTGGGAAAAATGCTCTCTTATCTGGCAGCACTTCTCTAGTTAGTGCCTCCTTTATAAGCCAGCAAGTAAATGCACAGGTGGAGCAAATTCTGGATGCAAAAAGGGATGCATTAAAGGTTTTCAACACAACATTGGATAATGTGAGAGTAGAGCTACAAGACAGGAACCAAAATATATGGAAGATACAAGGGACATCTTCAGCTGCGGCAGTGCTTCAGGGGCAATTGCAAGAGCTCCAGATATTGCGGTCCAGCATGAAGGGAGTTGTCGATACTGACCCTTATTTTTTGGTGATTGAAGGCAAGATGGCTGCTCTAACTAGTGCACTCACAGCTCTTGGGGCCGATGCAAGCAACTCGAACATAAGAGATGAGGTGGATCGTCTCCAGATATGTGTCGACCAAGTCAAGGCAGGATTTTTGTTTATGTGGTAATGCCCTAGGTACTTGACATGGTACTCTCTTCTATTTAGGTGGTTTTGTTAGCCATGCCAGTTATTTCTATTTATGTGGTAATGCCCTAGGTACTTGACATGGTACTCTTTTCTATTTAGATGGTTGTTTTTGTCATGCCAGTTATTTCTGTTATGGTGCTAAGTGCCCAACATACCTGACATGGTAGTATTTTCTACTGTGGGATTCTATCATGGTAATAGTGCCCAAGGTACTTGGCATGGTAGTTTCTTTTTACATTCTTTTTGTTACGGTGACATTGACCGAGTACTTTTCCATGGTGGTTTTTTTTGCTATGAGTATTTGTTTTTTCCATGGAAGTTTGTCTATTATTGTGGTACTTGTCATGGTAGTTTTTTCTACCATGACAGGTGCAGGGGTCATGGCTATTTTTCTAGGTATCATGTAATGGCCAAAATGCTTGTCATGGTACTTCGTTTGATCATGGTGTTGTTTTTTTCATGGCAGTATTTCCTGTTATGGTACTTTTCTTTTGCTATTGTTGTAGTGCTCAAGGTACTTTTCTACTATCCATGGTATATGTCATTACCTTAGAGGTTTTTTGGAAAGCCATCTCTATTATGGTGGCAGTGCCCAAGGTACTTTTTCATGGGTTTTTTTTGCTACGGTTGATTGTTTCTTTAAGGAAGTTTGTTGCTATTGTGGTTGTGCCCAAGGTACTTGTAAAGGTAGTTTTTCCTATTAAGGTGGTTGTACGGTCATTGCTTATTAGTGTGTAGTGTCCAAGAAACTTGTCATTGTAATTTGTTTTTGGTCATGGTGGCTTTTTTATCATGATAGTCTTTCCTGTTATGGTAGTAGCTTTTGCCTTGATGTTTTTAATGGAATGGCAGTTTTCTGTTATGGTGGTAGTTTCCAAGGTACTTTTCTACTTGCCATGGTATTTTTAATTGCCTTGGCGGTTTTTTGGAGTGTCCAAAGTACTTTTTTATGGTAGTTTTTTCTGTCAAAGGTACTTGTCATGGTACTTTGTGTTGTAATGGTGGTTCTCATATCTAATCCTTGTGGGCCTTTTGTTCTTCATTTGTCTATTATTGTGGTACTTGTCATGGTAGTTTTTTCTACCATGACAGGTGCAGGGGTCATGGCTATTTTTCTAGGTATCATGTAATGGCCAAAATGCTTGTCATGGTACTTCGTTTGATCATGGTGTTGTTTTTTTCATGGCAGTATTTCCTGTTATGGTACTTTTCTTTTGCTATTGTTGTAGTGCTCAAGGTACTTTTCTACTATCCATGGTATATGTCATTACCTTAGAGGTTTTTTGGAAAGCCATCTCTATTATGGTGGCAGTGCCCAAGGTACTTTTTCATGGTTTTTTTTGCTACGGTTGATTGTTTCTTTAAGGAAGTTTGTTGCTATTGTGGTTGTGCCCAAGGTACTTGTAAAGGTAGTTTTTCCTATTAAGGTGGTTGTACGGTCATTGCTTATTAGTGTGTAGTGTCCAAGAAACTTGTCATTGTAATTTGTTTTTGGTCATGGTATCATGTAATGGCCAAAATGCTTGTCATGGTACTTCGTTTGATCATGGTGTTGTTTTTTTCATGGCAGTATTTCCTGTTATGGTACTTTTCTTTTGCTATTGTTGTAGTGCTCAAGGTACTTTTCTACTATCCATGGTATATGTCATTACCTTAGAGGTTTTTTGGAAAGCCATCTCTATTATGGTGGCAGTGCCCAAGGTACTTTTTCATGGTTTTTTTTGCTACGGTTGATTGTTTCTTTAAGGAAGTCTGTTGCTATTGTGGTTGTGCCCAAGGTACTTGTAAAGGTAGTTTTTCCTATTAAGGTGGTTGTACGGTCATTGCTTATTAGTGTGTAGTGTCCAAGAAACTTGTCATTGTAATTTGTTTTTGGTCATGGTGGCTTTTTTATCATGATAGTCTTTCCTGTTATGGTAGTAGCTTTTGCCTTGATGTTTTTAATGGAATGGCAGTTTTCTGTTATGGTGGTAGTTTCCAAGGTACTTTTCTACTTGCCATGGTATTTTTAATTGCCTTGGCGGTTTTTTGGAGTGTCCAAAGTACTTTTTTATGGTAGTTTTTTCTGTCAAAGGTACTTGTCATGGTACTTTGTGTTGTAATGGTGGTTCTCATATCTAATCCTTGTGGGCCTTTTGTTCTTCATTTGTCATGCAGAAAGAAGTGACTGACTTGGAAGCATCAGCGAGTACATGTGTGCAACAGATCAACTTTTGTGAGAGCGTGTTGGAGCAGGTGAAGGCTGGTGACACAATGTTACTGCTTTCGACAGTTCGCCAGCACTTGAGCCACTTTGCAGGCTACATTCTCTGTTCTAGGACTATGTGTTGCATGTGGTCTTGCATTCATGGCTTCCCATGTGGTTTGTGTATACACGCTAGCATGTGGTCATGCATACCATGCTCTGTGTTTTGCTGCCTGACTTGGATCAGAGACGGTATGTGCGGACGCCTCTTGCAAGAGTAGTATTCCAGATTCACTTAAATCAATGCTCCTGCATACACGTTGGCTACCGTTGCTTCCAATATCATATAAATCCAAGAACAGTTCAGGTTGCCTTGAAGTATCTGTTGATTGCACAAGCTTGAACTTCACTGATGTGCATGCATGTTCTGGCCATATTCCTTGTGTGGCGCTGAAACAGGATGACGTGACAAAGGTTGTGCTACAAGCTACTCCTGAAGCCCATAGTGTGTACTCCAGTGAGGGAACTCTAGTTGTGAAGGTAGACCCCCCTGCAAGCACAGCAGCAGTTGAGCCACAAGCAAGCGAAAGCAGTCCAAAGGAAGATGCAACGATTGACGATGCGGAGGCAATAGCGCAAGAGGGAGTGGATGTAGTGTAGCGCATGGTAGCTGGTGATGAGAATCCAGATTCTCCCATCTTTCTGAGTGACATGGTGAAGGTGTCAAAGAAGCGCAAGAAAAACAGTGATGGTAAGTGGTAATGGTATTGGACTTGTCAACTTCTATGCAATGTCTGCATGGGGCTGATGTGTTGTTTTATGACATAGGTGGATCTTCCAAAAATAATAGACCTTCAGAGTCCACACGTTCAAAGCACCATGCTCATCATGCAGATGGAGATATGGGAGAGAGGGAAGCACCCAAATCACCTCCTACCGTGAAGAAGACTCCCAGAAAGAGTACTCCCCTCCGCAATCCTTCTAGTGTTTCCCACCCCCCCAAGCCTCGAGTTTGCAAGAAATTGTGACTCTTCAATTGTAATACAAGAATCTGTGATTCTTGATTTTGAATGCAAAAGAAACTTTTTTGTCGGCCTCTATGTTTTTGTCGCTTTTATGTTTCATAAGCACAATGTCTATGTTTTTGTCGGCCTCTATGTTTTTGTCGCTTTTATGTCAAATATTGCCTCGTGTTTATTTTTCAATGTTGAATGCTGTCTTTTACAGAGTGTCCAAAGGAAAAGGGGACCCTCAAGCTGCCAGTAGAGGAAATCATCATCATCAAAGATCCCCCAAAGTACATTCCCCCAGTTATCTCCTCCTTGCCATATGATGATCCAACCCGATCAGCCCTCATATTAGATCTTAATGGTGTACTTTGTCTTACATGTACACCTAATAAGCATGACCCTTCGTCTGTCCCCGATATTGAAGATACATCATTTGTCAAGCATGAGGAGGCAGATGGCAGGTACCTGTTTGTTCCGAAAGATGCACATGATTTTATTGCATGGGCTGTGACATGGGCAAATGTCTACATATGGAGCAGTGCAATGCTCAGTAGAGTGGGCTCAAGAATTCGAAGATGTTTTCCCCAGGTTCACAGTTATATTAGTGGATGGGCTGGACAACAGTTATGTGATGTGGGTAGTTACTGTTTTGGTGGTGGAAGGCCAGCATTTTTCAAGGTATTGCAAATTTTTTTGGCGAAGCTGCAGCGGTATGATACCAGCAATGTCCTTTTAATTGACAACAGTTCCTATAAATGTCATTATAATCCCTGTGGTACTTACATCATAGTGCCTGGTATTGAGCACCGCTCCAGCCAATACTTGTCAAAAGATCTAAAGGCCTGGCTAGAAGGGTGGCAGCATGCTACAGATCGTCGTGCCTTGGCGGACACATTCAGCAAACCAAAACCTACTGATGACGACAAGTATGTATTCACAGCAATTGAAAAAGGGTTTCAAAAGACATCGTATGATGTGTACTTATGTGGGCCACAGCTCATGCCCATAGAGTGCAAGCGACGATGATGTCCCTTGATTTTTTTAGGATGACAGATCCTCTATGTACCTTTTGTAACTAAACTAAACCCGTGCCAGAACCTTGTATATTTATATGCTACTTTCCATGTGGAAACCAATTTTTTGGCTTCATTTTGATTGCCATTATAACTGATGTAATGACTTGATGTCAAATTGTTGAAGATGTAATATATTCCAACTGGTTGGATGCGTTGTCTTTGTGTCCCAGCATTGAAGTGTTATTTTTCTGATTCAAGTAGTTTAAGACTGTTTAAGTGTCCAAGCATTGAAGTGTTATTTTTTTTGTTCTGTTATTGTTTCCCAATTTAAAACAGTTACAATGTAAGGTACTTTGGGTTGGCATACCAAAACTTGTTGTGTACAGAAACCACCCAGGGACTACCTATAAGGTACTTTGGACTGGCATACAACAACTTTTACAAGTCCTTGTTTCCTACATAGTTTAATACAGTTTCTACTTGTGAACTACTTGTAAGGTACTTTTGGTTGTCATACATGTAAAGAACCTATAAGGTACTTTGGGCTGGCATACAACTTTTACAAGTCCTTGTTTCCTACATAGTTTAAGATAGTTTCCACCTGTGAACTACCTGTAAGGTACTTTTGGTTGTCAGACATGTAAAGAACCTATAAGGTACTTTGGGTTGGCATACAACTTTTACAAGTCCTTGTTTCCTACATAGTTTAAGATAGTTTCCACCTGTGAACTACCTGTAAGGTACTTTTGGTTGTCAGACATGTAAAGAACCTATAAGGTACTTTGGGCTGGCATACAACAACTTTTACAAGTCCTTGTTTCCTACATAGTTTAATACAGTTTCCACCTGTGAACTACCTATAAGGTACTTTTGGTTGTCATACCTGTAAAGAACCTATAATGTACTTTGGGATGGCATACAAAAGGTTTTACAAGTGCTTGTTACTTACATATCTTAACATACAGAAACCACTTGAGGACTACCTTAAAGGTACTTTGGGCCGGTTGATAAACTTTTAGAAGTGCTTGTGAACTACCTGTAAGGTACTTTAGGTTGACAGACAGGTACTTTGTGTTCCAGAATTGAAATGCTATTTTTGTTACTCAAGTAGACAAAAGAGTTTACAAGTACTTGTTGGACTGGCCTACAAGAGGTTTTGACTCCTACGATAGGCTCCTACAAAAACCACTTGTGGAATAGTTGCATGGTACTTTGAAGCTAATTTCTAGTACTTCTACAAGTTACTTGGGCAACAACCTATATCACTATTGGCATACTGTTGTACACATTTTCATATACTTCTGCAGCGAGTTTGAACTTATGTGGCTCTCCTTCTAAGGGTTCCAAGGGTATCTTAATCGATCTAACCAAGTGTGATGCAAGAAGCACTTTTGGTTGACTAGCAGGCATGTAATAGATATGCTCGGCACCTTCCACTAGCTCGTAATAGTACCCCTCAACCAAATAGCTCCCTGCAGAAAGTATGTTTCCCCAGGAATCACTCAAGGCTCTTGCTGTTTTGTATTTCTCCTGTGAGCACCTCAAAAGGTAGAAGTCAGCTCCATCTTCATTGGCATTGGTGGCAAAGGCATCACCGATGCATAGAGCATCACTAATTGCGTCATGGTGCCCACCATACATCGGCATATGTGATCCTTCGTCATCGCTAAAATATTCACTTTCTACATTGTCACCATCCAATGCCTCAAGGGTTAGATACTCCCAGTACTTAACATGTGTGTTGTTCAAGCATCGCCTCCAACGCTGGGACATACAAAATTCACAAAAACAAGCGAGAAGTATGGAACGGAGTGCACACTTGTCGCTCGTGGAGTATCCATTGACACAGTGTATTGATCGTGAGCCTTCAACTCGCTTGCAATTCCACTTCTTCTCCCTTGGCACCTCAGTTGCTTGGACCTCCCAAAAAATCCTATTCACCCTTGTGTGACCACTTTCATCATTAAATTTATGCTTCAAGAAACCAACAACATCCTTGGCACACTTCATGTGCCATGCTTTAGCCTTTAACTGCTCATGTGTTAAAGCCCTCTTAACAACTGCCCCCACCCCATCATGCTCCCCTTTGCTGTGGCCCGAGGCAAAGAAACTCCACAGCATTTCAATGCCAGTCAAACCATAGTACCTAAAACAATGACCCACCTTCAATGCTGGGCAGAAACAAATTTCTAGAAACTTTTCATCAGAGGTGGAATAAAACCTGGCGTACCTTGACACGAAGAAGAACGGTCTAGATGACTTGAATTGAGCAACACATCCATCTGACCACACCCAGTGCCGCTTCAAGAAGTTGAATCCCTGATTTTGAAGCCAAACACTATGCAGTTGCAAGCAATGTTGCACAAAAAGCGTGTCATGATCTTTGTCATCAGAAATGTAAAAATGTGTATATTTTAACACCTAGTTTTTCTCGTCTTGAATGTATGTAATGTGCACCAAGATGGTGACTTGTGAAGAGTACCAATGCATTGACTGGATTTCATTTTTCTCCTTAAATGAGTAATTTTCCGCAAAGTCAATAATAGAAACCACTACATCTCTAGGAAACCTATGAATGCAATCTTTGAACTGCTGAGATTGCCACCGGGCAATAAAATTGTGTCGGATGTAAGTGGTCAGATGCTTTTTAAGAAAAGTTGTGAAATCCTTGCATCCCATTTCCTTCACCAGAAGATCCTTGCACTTCATGCCTTGAGAATGGGTTGAGGCAGCGTCTTCAAACACCTTAACAGAAATTTGGGCTGCACTTTCAAGTGTTTCATTTGGACAAAGCAATAATCTCTTCGACCCACATTGAGGACATTCTCCCTTCAAGCAAGTCAACTTATGAAATGTGGAGTCCATTGGTTTTTCACATAACACACTTTCAGTCAATGTGCTTACACTGGTGTATGTGTACGTGGCAGCTTCACACTTACTTGGAGCCTCTTTTGGCAAGCATATAGCACACATGCAACCACACCCATCGCCGTGCATGCCTGTCTTACTGTGTCTCATGTGGTTGAATGCTTCCTTGAGATATATCATCTGAATATGAGCAATACAGCAGCACGTGTAACGGTCCTTCAACTTACGAACAAACCAAGGTTTCAATCCCTCAAAACATCTGAGTGAGATCTTGATGTGTGAATATTGCATTTGGAACCTCATGTAAAGCTCACCCTGTGCAAGAAAAAATAAAACCCATCAGAGGCTCATACTTTTTTCAAAGTAAAACCCATCAAAGTAAAAGCTCTGTGAGGTATTCAATGATTTTTTCTACCTCCAAAGTACCTAGAGCACCTCTTTACTATCATGGTACTTCCATGACTACCTTTGAAATGAACTCTATGGTACTTTCAAGACTACCGTTGTGAGGTATTTTAGACTCTTTCACAGATCCAGAGTACCTAAAGATCCTCTTTACTGTCATGGTACTTCCATGACTACCTTTGAAAGGAACTCTATGAACTTTTTCTACCTCCAAAGTACCTAGAGAACCCATTTAAACTCACATGGTACTTTCAAGACTACCTTTGCGAGGTATTCTAGACTCTTTCAAAGATCCAGAGTACCTAAAGAGCCTTTATACTATCATGGTACTTCCATGAATACCGTTGAAAGGAACTATGTGACTTTTCTCTGCCTCCAAAGTTCCTAGAGAACCTCTTCACTCTCATGGTAAATAACTACCTTTGAAAGGTCCAGAGTACCTAAAGAGCCTCTTTCAAAGGTCCAGAGTACCTAAAGAGCCTCTTTACGGTCATGGTACTTCCATGACTACCTTTGAAAGGAACTCTATGAACTTTTTCTACCTCCAAAGTACCTAGAGGACCCATTTAGACTCGCATGGTACTTTCAAGACTACCTTTGCGAGGTATTCTAGACTCTTTCAAAGATCCAGAGTACCTAAAGAGCCTTTTATACTATCATGGTACTTCCATGACTACCTTTGAAAGGAACTCTATGACTTTTCTCTACATCCAAAGTTCATACCTATGAAACTTTAGGAGCATACCTGTGAATCATCAAGCAAATGTATTGGATGCTTTATGTAAGATTTTCTGCCCAATCGTTTTCGACACGCATCTTTTTTGTTTGGCGACACTCTTGTCTCTGTCTGCCAAAAGGAAAAAACAAGGTCTTTTGTCGCTTGTGTGATGGTGGAACTTTGAGGTACTTGACGACTACATAATTGCAAAGGAAATGCGCCAACCTCAGCCTGTTTTAACCTTGAATTGGCTGCTGCAAAGTTTTGCCGATGCAATCCAGTAAATCTGGCCATCTTGGAGTTGCTAATAGACCTTGATGGATCTCCTTCACTATTCACCAACATCATGCAAACAGCTCTTTTAATCTTCAGCTCCTCTTCAGACATGGATGCTTTGACTTTAGTAATTGTGCCTCGAATATTGGATAGTATTGACTTCTCAGATGCATGATGCAAACGTCTAAAAGCTGGCAGTCCTAGAAGACATTGAAAGGCGGTTTTCTTAGCATCGCAAGTCATGCCTTTTGTTGCTTCCTGCCAGCATTTTGAGACTTTCATGCAAACCTGATTCACATCTTCTGTTGACCTTGAACCTGATGCATCACTTTCTCGTTGTCTCCTACGGCTCTCTCTTTTCATTATAGACCAATATTCTCGCATCTGATGGTTACCTTCATGGCGAATTGTGACTGAGTCATCCCTGTGGTAATTGTGAGTCATGTCATCATGAAGTGGATTGTATTGCGCATGCTGCTGAAAGTACTCAGAGCCCTGCAGTGTACTTGGAGGTGGCTCCTTTTGCACAATCCTCTCTTCAAAACATCCGACACCACAAGCAATGGCCGGCCATCGAACATGGAAATTGTGTGGAGGTTGTTGCTGGTGCGGAACGTGCTCTCCCAAGCTGCTGAAATCGACATTCCACAAAAGGTGACAATCGATTGGAGGCTGCTGCTCAGACACGTCCTGTTGGCCAATCTTCTGCTGCAACATCTCCATCCCGATCTCCTGGAACTTTAGTCTCCACACCTTATGACAATTCTCCACAAGTTCCTTCTTCTTGCGAGAGAGAGAGAGAGAGAGAGAGAGAGAGAGAGAGAGAGAGAGAGAGAGAGAGAGAGAGAGAGAGAGAGAGAGAGAGGGAGAAGGAGAGAGAGAGAGAGAGAGAGAGAGAGAGAGAGAGAGAGAGAGAGAGAGAGAGAGAGAGAGAGAGAGAGAGAGATCATGTAGACTGCACACACACACACACACACACACACACACACACACACACACACACACACACACACACACACACACAGAGCTCGTAGACTACTGAAAGGGTAGGTAGAGATTCTTGCATTCGACTAAATCAAGAACCGTTAAAGTTGTTGGCACAACGCCTTTAGAAATATTAAATATTTATCTTTTGGCTTTTGAAAACTGCCAACAAAACACCATCCAATAGTGCCTCACAAGAGGTGTCAAGGACACTACTTTTTGCACCACCAACCCATGCTTTCACCCCTCTCTCAAAGCGAAAAGGGGGACACTTGTCTCAAGGCTACCCTTGCTGCTTGTAATGCCTCCTACTTGTAATTGGCTAGGCATGGAGGGGTCCAATGAGCTTCAAGCATGAGCTACAAGGGGGGGTTGGCCCCAAGCAAGCTAAGGGGTTTCTTAGGGGGTATACTCATCCACACACACTCACAAACACTCTCATTGTGTGCTATGCAAAGTGCAAGAGCTCCCTCTCCTTCTCGAAGCAAGTAGAGGTTGAGAGCCTACACCAACACTCTTGTCTATGGAGTGCAAATCCAACCAAGAGCCATGCTTCAATGCTTAAGCTTTCCATCTCCTTCTTCTTCATTACTATGATATTATGTATGCTAGAAAGAAGAGTTATATAAGTGAGGAACTAATTCTTTCTCCTATGAAATGTTTCTTCTTCCTGTTCCCTACCCTCATTCCCTGCTAACTCTCTCCACCTTCGAAGGTGTTTGAGGTCTTGGGGCTGAGGCTTGGGATAGTTAAATCTTTCTTCAAGTTTATGTTATGCTTGTACTGCATGAATCTTTCCATCTTCATTGCATCACCCAGGTTACAAGGAACACAAAGATTGTATTGTAACAAGTCTCTCTTAATGGGAGAAATCATAATAGAAATGCCTATTGGAGGGGGGACCGGCTCCACATAAATCCGGTCCTCAACTGTTGTCATGTTCTCTAAATTCTCTCTCTTGCAAAAGTATTGTTCATGTCAAGTTAACTAATTGCTATGATTATGTTGCTATCTTCAATTATGTTCACCCGCTATGCTCACAAATTCATTTCTCAAAAGTACTCTCATTAATTTCCGCTACTCTCAAGTTAAATAGGCCAATTCCATTACACATTACAAGTACATCAAAAAATCAGGAAGAAGGTTAGGCAAGGCACGAAACATGAGCATCAAAATTATTCTACAAGTTTCCATGAACAAGATGATATTTGGAGGTCTTTGGGGATGGAGTTTGAGGCAAACATGAATACTTTGTTGCAAAGCCCCAAAATGACTCCAAAACAGGCTCCTGCTACTAATATTTTTTCAACAAGTCATCCTTAGACCTTTAGGAAGTGGAAGAGAAGAAGGATATCACTTCAGGTTCCACAAAAGGAGAGCAAATGTTTAGTATGTTGGAGATGGAACCTCTCTTGCATACTAGCTTCCGCTCTGGATCATAAAGTGCTATACCGCCTGAAGCTGCATCATGGCTCCTTTTGTATGAACCATTGACGAAGGAAATTTGGAATGGCGGCCTCTACACCAAAACAAACTCCATTGCGCCACAAGGGAAATGAGATAAGGGCACCACCTAGTCTTGGAAGCGTGGGCTAGGACCGCTACACAAAGAGAGAGAGAGAGAGAGAGAGAGAGAGAGAGAGAGAGATCACTATGAATGAAGCATTAACCTTAGTGTGTGTACAAGGAATGGATGACTTCAAACACTCCCAACACAAATAGCATGTAGATTACCAAACAACCACTCAAGGATTAGCCAAGATCACATCAAGCACTCTCACACATATATACAAGATTTCTCTTAATTAACATAAGTAAGAGAAGGAGAGATTACTAGCATGAAACAATTTGCACTCTAGAATGTGCAAGAATAGAGTGAATGAATGAGCTTATGGGCTCATGGTGAGTGATACAAAGACTCAATGGGGCTGAGGGAGGCTTTGAAATTACAAAGGGGAAGGCCTCTTTATATAGGAAAGAGAGTGATTAAGAGTGAGGTTAAGATCCAAGTGTAATTTGTACAAATGAAGCTTTATTAGGGACATTCAACCAATGAAGAGGCTCCTTCCAAGTGATTTGTTGACTAATTAGCTCCATCATCACTTGTGTTGTCTTCACTTCTTCCTCCATAGCTTGAGTCCAAGAGCTTTCTTATTTTAAAATGTAAAGAATCTACATAAAATCAATACATATCTAGTAATAATAGAAAGGGGTTGAATGAGAACTTATGATTTACAACAAGATTAAGCATGACTTGAGAGGTGATTAGAAGAGGAATTTTGATGGGTTTTTGAGCTTGAGAGAGAGAAGGAAGGAGAGGAGGGTGAGAAGACTAATGGCTGATTTTTAGAGAAGGTCTCAATGTGGAAAAGGAAGGGTGTGTGTGTGTAAAGGTAGAGGGGGTGGTCTCCACCACAGTTGAAAAACTGGCGTCCGCCATTTTGGCTATATCTCCTAGACCGTAGATGCAAAAATTATAAAAAAAATATGGCCAAAATCTCCAGCTCATTAGCTACAACTTTGATGAAGACAACTTTTCTTGGATCGGAGTGGAAGTATTTTTTAAAAATTCAGCAAAATCATGTGTCTGGTTCCTTCCTTTACCAAGTCTTCCACTTGGGTCCCATTTGTTTGAATCATCATATGGCTCCAAAGCCATGATGATATGAGCCACTCATGACCCTTGAATCATGGGTGCATGGCTCCACAACCACATCATATCTTTTCTTTTCACATTTACATATTTTCCCTTCCCTTTACCACTAGGTTCTCCCTCTACCTTTCACCTCCGGTGAACTAGTCAAGAAAAAATTCCTATCAAATATTTTTTTTTTAATTTTTCCAAGAGGTTGTTCTCACTCTTTCTTTTATTGTAAACCTCTAGAAGCAAGGAAAACCAACAAAATATAATAAACAAAAATTTGTGATAGGCTCGGATCATAGCCCCCCCAAACCTGGCTAGGGGTATTTATGCCTCTAGCCTACTTCCTTTGATCTTGAGCTGACCTTATCCTGATGTGATAAGGCTTTAGACGCCATCCATTTGTCCTGGTCTTGTGCACTTTACCATCGATGTCTTGAAGTCTGTAAGAGCCATTTTTGAACTTTTTGGTGACCAAGAACGGGCCTTCCCATCGGAAAAGAAACTTTCCATCCTTACGAGTGTCGAAGCGATTGTCATATCGAAGCACCAGAGATCCCTTTTTGATGTCTTTGGATGCTAGCTTTTTGTTGAACTTTTCTCTGCGCTTCTCTGCTTTTTGAGAATAGTGGTTGATGGCTTCTTCACGATCCAATTGCAGCCTCTCTAAATCCATGATCCTTTGATGCACTTTCTCCTTTTGAGAGCCTACCTGGCTACCCAATATTCGAAGACTTGTTAACTTCACTTCAATGGGCAAAAGCGCCTCCTTTCCATAAACCAAATGAAAGGGTGTGTACCCTAATGTGGTTTTGAAGGAGGTTCTATAGGCCCATAGAGCTGCATTCAGGTGTTTGTCCCAATCTTGGCGCCTGGCATGTACCTGTTTGGTGAGAATTTTGCAAATGATTCCATTTACCTTTTCCACCAAACCATTGCACTGAGGGTAGTAAGGAGTAGAGTGTTGATGCTGAATATTTAGCTTCTTCATGAGTTCTCCGACCAAGTCTGCTCTAAACCCTGGTCCTCCATCAGATAGTATTTCAAGAGGGGTGCCAAACCGGCAACAGATGTGGTCAAAGATGAACTGACTCACATCCTTAGCAGTAATTCTATTGGTCGGCATAGCCTCAACCCATCTAGTCATGTAGTCTACTCCCATGATGATGTACTCTTTACCTGACTGAGTGCGTGGTAGAGGCCCTATGGCATCAATTCCCCACTTCTCAAAGGGCCCATATACCTTTATTGGGTTCTGAGGTTCAGCTATGAGCCGTCGTGGTCCTGCTTTCTGACATTCATCACATGTTTGACACCAGTATTTGACATCACGATGAAGACTTGGCCAAGTAAACCCAGCTTGTAGAACTTTTCTACTAGTGATGTCGTGTGCAAAGTGTCCTCCGCACATATCATCGTGACAAGCTTTTAAAATCTCTTCAATTTCACTCTTCAAAGGCACTCTCCTAAGCACAGCATCCTTACCAAGACAATACAAGTCATCATTTACTATGCGATACCTGGTAGCCTTCCTAGCTAACCATCGCCTTTTCCCTGCATTCAAGTGTTTAGGAGCCTCTCCTTGCTCCAGAATGTGCATAATATCTTCCAAGTCCTCCTTGCCTTGCTGAAGTGGAAGTTTGATGGCCACTGCTCCCACTATTGACTCATTTATCTTTGATGATGCTAGGTGGTCTGCATCCTTGTTCTGGTCTCTTGGCACATGATGTACTTGTGCCTCCCTAAATCTCCTCATAAGAGCTTTGGCTTCTCTCATTTTAGTAGAGAGACGGGCATTTTTGCAAGCCCATGTACCTTGCATTTGCCTTACCAAAAGCATGGAGTCACCAAAAGAGTTTAATCTCTTAATTGAATTATCGAGGCACCAACAAAGGCCATAAATTAGAGCATGATATTCTGCTTCATTGTTGGAGTGGACATCTTCTAGAGTGATCCCTTCACCATGGATCCTCTCTCCCAATGGAGATAAGACCACGATGCCTGCAGCTGCCTTATCCTTGGTTCTCTTGTATGCTCCATCAAAGTAGAGGCTATAAGCATTGACCAAAGCCTCTAGAGCTGGAGGTGGTGGAATTTCCTTTCTCTTCAAATGGAAAACTTTTTCATAGCACTTGTTTGTTAAAGCATGCTCGAGTTGTTCTTTCAACCTGTATTGTATAATCAAACTCTTGAAGTCGCACCACCCACTTTGCTATTTTGTCAGAGATTTCCATATGTTGTAGTGCATAGGGAAACATATCCTCCACAGTGATAATTACAAACCTCTTCGGCAGCAAGTATGGCCGAAATTTGGTTACCGCAAACATGAGAGCTAACACTAGCTGTTCCATCAGGGTGTAGGCGTTCTCTGTGTTTTCCATGAGGCGGATAGCAAAATACACAGGCCTCATAAAGGATGTTTTTGGATCTTTTTGTAGGAGGGCAGCACCAATGGCCTCTTCTCCCACACTAGGGTTTACAAAGAATGTTTCTTCCCAACAAGGTTGGAGGATTACAGGGAGTGACCCTAACATTTTTTTAATCTCTCTAAAATGCCCATCACTTTCTTCACTCCAAACAAGCGTCTCTTGACGAGTCAGCTGTTGTAGAGGAAATATCACTTGGGAGAGTAAGTGTATGAATCTACTCAAATATCTTAGCTTTTGCAAGAAAGAGATTAATTGTTTGATGGAAGTTGGGGAAGGTAGATTTAGCAATGTTTCTATCTTTTCAGGATCTACCTCGATTCCATCAATGGACACTACATGCCCTAATAGTGTAACCTTGCTTTCCCCAATGTGACATTTGTCCTTGTTTAGTTGTCCACCCAGCTTAGCTAAACGAGTAAATCCTTCATCAATCTTGCCGAGATGCATACTTTTGGAGCTGTAAATACAAAAGTCATCTATGAAAACCCTTATGGACTTACCAAAGTAAGGTTGGAAGACCATGTTCATGAATCGTTGAAAGGTGGCTGGAGCATTGGTGAGACCAAAAGGCATGACTCGAAATGCAAAACATCCCCATGGTGTGATGAAAGTAGTCTTTTTCTGGTCCTCCTCTGCAATGCGTATTTGAAAGTAGCCAGAGTAGCCATCACACACTGTGTATCTCTCATGGCCTGCTACTTCATTTAGAATCTCATCTTGAAATGGGAGAGGGGAGTGGTCCCTCTTTGTTGCAGCATTTAGTGGCTTGTAATCCACGCACACTCGCCATTTACCATTCTTCTTTGGCCTCACCACTACTGGGGAGACCCATTCTGAATCTTCTACTGGGTATATGAATCCTGCTTCTAAGAGTCTCTTCACCTCAGACAACAGTGCATTTTGTTGCACAACTCCTAATCTTCTTAGTTTTTGTACTACTGGCTTGCTCCCTTCTTTTAGATGGATATGATGCTTCACTGCAGTGACACCTGTAATGTGAGTGTAATCAGAAATAAACAATGATGCATGCTTCTTGAGAACATTTACATAACCCTCCTTTTCTTCTTCCTTTATATCCTTGGATAACATCTCCTCTAGGCTGGCATCCCACACATTCTCCATTTGGATCCTTGGGTTGTCTTCTGATGAGGTAGTTTCCTTTATGGTGACGCCCATGACTTCGAGAGTGCTATCACTCTCTTCACTTGAACTCTCTTCCTCGTCCATGGATGAGGAGCATCCACTTGAGCTCCACTCATCAGTTGATGTCTCTAGTTCAAGGTTCTCTTGTCGCCCATTCTTTAGGTTATAAACCACCTTCCGACTATGGCCACCCATGCGAGGCCTCAACTCCAAGTCTCCTGTTGCCCAATCTTGCCTAGCTCCTATACCCATGAGCCAAGGTCATCCTAAAATAAGGGGGTATCCTTCTCCCTTTACTGGCATCACATAAGCATCAACCTCTGTAGTGATTCCAAAAACAGAAACTCTCAAAGCTTTCACTACACCCACACAAGTGACAGAGAGACATTATTGGCCATTTTTGCCCTAAAGTTTGATGATTCCATTACCTCTAAACCCAATTGATGCATTAGCTTTTCTGTCATGACACAAACCTCTGCTCCACTGTCAATGTAAGTTTTTGGAATCCGTTGTCCCTTGATTTGAGCCTCCACCAAAGGCACTATATCCTTGAGACCATATGCTTTGATTACACTTACTAGCTTACTTTGCTTTGCCCTCGTGCTCACCATTTTTGACCATTGTCGTCGAAGCTTTGGGGAGATATGAAGTAGTTGTGGCCAAGTAATCTTTGGTCCTTGAGAACTCACATCAGCTGTCAAGTCATAAGGTTGTGTCTGAGATCCCATAGGGAAATCAGAGATGTCAATTTGAGACCTAGTACGGGTCTTTCTCTTCTTGGCTTCATCTTTAGTTGCCCGAGATGTACTTGCTTCATTGCTTGCATCCTTGCTTGTTTCTTTACCTACTTCATCTTGGACACGCACACGTTTGATAGGCATTGTAGCCACTTCATCTATCTTCATCTTCCCTTTAGCTATTTCTTCCTGGTTGCTTCTGCCCTTGAGGACCTCCTCCATCCTTATGATGCTCACATTTGGTGGAGTAGCAGGGGCTTGAGCTTGAGCACGAGGTGGCTGCAAAATTTGAGGTTGCGGTTGCTCTTGTGCTTGAGCTCTAGCACGGGGAGGACTTACTTGTTGTCGAGGACCTCTGACAGGGTAGTCATATCTTCTGGGATGAGGGCAATTATACATGCCGTGGCCATTTTACTCACAATTGTAACACAACATTTCCCTTGCTTGACGTCGCATTGGTGGCCGATTCCCACCATTTCCCTCAATAGGCCTTCTTGCACCCTGCACAAGATTTACTCTCAACCCCTCTAGCTGGTTTGTGAGATTGTTTATTTGTTGGAGCATATCTTCTTGTTGACCTCTATTGAGGTCTGGTGCATTAGGCACATTTGGAGGTATGTGAGAAGCTTCCATAGTTGTGATATTGCCTCCCAAAGCTAGCTGACCAGCTTGGGCTTGATAGAGAATCTTTCTATTCTTTTCCCTAGCAATTCTTAAGGCATCTTCAAAAGCATTTGGAAATTTGCTCTTTACCTTCTCCCTTAGCAAGGGGTATAAACCTGAGATAAATCGATCCTTTTGGAGGCAATTGGGAGCTCGCTCACCAGGGTTTAGTGAGTCTGACCATTGCCCCCAAAGCTTCAGAAAACCTTCCTCATAGGTTGCATAACCATGAGGGTCAACTTGATGAAGGGCCAGAAGCTGTTGCCATAGTTCTTCTGCCGAATTCGCTCGTTGAAATCTTCGTAGGAAAGCCGCCTTCAATCCCTCCCAATCAATTCTTTGGGTTGGATCTAGAGCCTGGGACCATACCCTAGCTTCTTCTTTGAGCACCAAAGGAAAAGCTCTCAATTTCAATGCTTCGTCATCCCTCCCAGAGACAAGGAAAGCCATCTCCAAGTTATCCAAAAAATCCCCAGCATTTTCCCCACTACGCCCAAAAAAATTTGGGAAAGCCATCATAAAAATGGGTTGCCTTCCTCTCAATACAGCACAAAGATGAAAACGTCTAGGCCCAAATCATATCTTATTAACGGTAGAATAAATGGATTGATAGATGCATTAATCTCAGCTAGACGACGAGGGCCTAGTAAGTTCCTTATGATGTTTTGGAACCTAAGCTTTGTGCTAGCTATTACATGCACAGTTTGTCTAGCAAGAGGTTGGAAAGGTCCATATAAATCCCTATGATTCATGGAGTATGCTTAAAGCAAGATGAAGATGTGAACATCAAAAGATACATTATACTCCAAAATAGGAAATATTATAGGGTCAGGGGACAACAATATCTCTCTCAACCTCTCAGCTCCAAAATAGAAGACCAATCTTTGTTGGAAAAAAATCTTTCTATCAATGCGCATATTCACCCTAACATTCTGAACTGATTGAAAGTTGTAGAAAATGGGATTATTCATTGGTGCATTAATTACAAACTTCCATGAAGCACTTCATTGAAGTTGAGCTCTCTTGGATCCCACCATTTGAGAGATGCGAAGAATTTGCTCACCAGAGATTAGCCTAGCTTTGGTGTGACCATCTTTAGCTTTGTAGAGTTCATAGGGTTCGATGGCTACCCTCTCAACCACCTTGAGCCTTCTTGCTAGTAGTAGTTGGAGTGCATCACCATATGTAGCCTCTTGCCAATACCGCACCCCATTGATGTGTAGCTCCCCCTCCAAAAACTTGTTAATACCCGAGTTTGAGAGTGCTTTCACCACCTGAAGTCGAGGCTTCAAAGGAAGTGTCTTCACACTAGCCACAAAGCACTCAACACAATTTTTTGACCTAGGGACTTGATGACTACAAGATTTTCCTTGAAGCAAAGAAGGGTGTGTGTAATTAACTCTCTTTACCCGCATACGTGCCGTTTGTCGATAAAGACGCTTCTTTTCTCGAGCTTCTTGGGGAGACCATAGTGGAAGTCTCGGAGAATTTGATGGATCTTCCTTCATAGGATTGATAGAGTGCTGCTTGAGAACTCCTCAGTGGGGGCACCAATTTATGACGAAGGAAATTTGGAATGGCGACCTCTACACCAAAACAAACTCCATTGCGCCACAAGGGAAATGAGATAAGGGCACCACCTAGTCTTGGAAGCGTGGGCTAGGACCGCTACACAAAGAGAGAGAGAGAGAGAGAGAGAGAGAGAGAGAGAGAGAGAGAGAGAGAGAGAGAGAGAGAGAGAGAGAGAGAGAGAGAGAGAGAGAGATCACTATGAATGAAGCATTAACCTTAGTGTGTGTACAAGGAATGGATGACTTCAAACACTCCCAACACAAATAGCATGTAGATTACCAAACAACCACTCAAGGATTAGCCAAGATCACATCAAGCACTCTCACACATATATACAAGATTTCTCTTAATTAACATAAGTAAGAGAAGCAGAGATTACTAGCATGAAACAATTTGCACTCTAGAATGTGCAAGAATAGAGTGAATGAATGAGCTTATGGGCTCATGGTGAGTGATACAAAGACTCAATGGGGCTGAGGGAGGCTTTGAAATTACAAAGGGGAAGGCCTCTTTATATAGGGAAGAGAGTGAATAGGAGTGAGGTTAAGATCCAAGTGTAATTTGTACAAATGAAGCTTTATTAGGGACATTCAACCAATGAAGAAGCTCCTTCCAAGTGATTTGTTGACCAATTAGCTCCATCATCACTTGTGTTGTCTTCACTTCTTCCTCCATAGCTTGAGTCCAAGAGCTTTCTTATTTTAAAATGTAAAGAATCTACATAAAATCAATACATATCTAGTAATAATAGAAAGGGGTTGAATGAGAACTTATGAATTACAACAAGATTAAGCATGACTTGAGAGGTGATTAGAAGAGGAATTTTGATGGGTTTTTGAGCTTGAGAGAGAGAAGGAAGGAGAGGAGGGTGAGAAGACTAATGGCTGATTTTTAGAGAAGGTCTCAATGTGGAAAAGGAAGGGTGTGTGTGTGTGTAAAGGTAGAGGGGGTGGTCTCCACCACAGTTGAAAAACTGGCGTCCGCCATTTTGGCTATATCTCCTAGACCGTAGATGCAAAAATTATAAAAAAAATATGGCCAAAATCTCCAGCTCATTAGCTACAACTTTGATGAAGACAACTTTTCTTGGATCGGAGTGGAAGTATTTTTTAAAAATTCAGCAAAATCATGTGTCTGGTTCCTTCCTTTACCAAGTCTTCCACTTGGGTCCCATTTGTTTGAATCATCATATGGCTCCAAATCCATGATGATATGAGCCACTCATGACCCTTGAATCATGGGTGCATGGCTCCACAACCACATCATATCTTTTCTTTTCACATTTACATATTTTCCCTTCCCTTTACCACTAGGTTCTCCCTCTACCTTTCACCTTCGGTGAACTAGTCAAGAAAAAATTCCTATCAAATATTTTTTTTTAAATTTTTCCAAGAGGTTGTTCTCACTCTTTCTTTTATTGTAAACCTCTAAAAGCAAGGAAAACCAACAAAATATAATAAAAAAAATTTGTGATAGGCTCGGATCACCATCAAAGAACAACACATGTGCATTGCTGATCTGTGGCACTTCTTCAACTACCTTTCTCACCACCTCTTCCTTAACAATAAGGGGATTCTCCTTGTAGGTCAACAAATCAGCTAGGGTAGCCCTTGTACTATCTTCCACTAGAAAAGAGAACTCAAAATCTTGTAGCTCAATTACCCATTTCTTCACCACATTTGACATGTTAGTACCATTAATTAACTGTGGCAAAAAGGCATAACTCGTCAAGAAAACAAAAGGCCGTGGTAGCAAGTAATGACGAAATCGTCGACAAGCAAATATTACACTGGCCATCACTAGCTCTACTTCCGATAACTTTCTCTCCGCTACCAACTTCACTCGGCTTGCACAATACACTGGCCTCATATAATGGCTGCCCTTCCCCTTTTGCAATAGCATGGCTCCAATGGCATCATCCCCTACTAATGGATTTACATAAAACACTTTCACCCAATCAGGAGCCTGCATGGCTGACAACCCCCCTAACACCTCTTTCACCTCTTGAAACACTTCTTCACACTTGTCATTCCATTGCAATGGATCATGCTTTGCCACTTGCTGTAATGGATAAAGAAGCTGCGAAGACAATGGAATAAACCGTGCCATGTACTTCACTTTGTGTATAAAAGTTGCCAATTGCTTCGTACTCGTAGGTGATGGAAGAAGAATAATAGACTTAACCTTATCTGGATCAGCCTTAATGCCATTTTCTGACACCATATGGCCCAATAACTTCACCCTTGGCTGTGCTAGATGACATTTCTTTGGATTTAGTTGTTCTCCACATTCATCATATCGAGCCAATACCATCTGCAGCTTCTCATGGTGTTCAGCCCTACTGCTATAAACACAGAAGTCATCCATAAAAGCTTTAACACAACTACGAATAAATGGTTCCAACACCCAATTTGCTCTCTCTTGATAGAAGGAAGGTCCATTTGACAACCCAAATGGAAATACTGTGTAGAAATAGCAGCCCCATGGCGTAATAAAAGTAGTCTTTGTGCGGTCTTTAAGAGCAATCTTCAATTGAAAATAGCCTGAAAAACCATCACACACACTGTACCTCTCATAACCTGCCACTGAATCCAAGATCTGATCGATGAATGGAAGAGGATATGAGTTCTTCTTAGTGGCTGCATTTAAGGGTTTAAAATCTACACAAATTCTCCACTTCCCATCCTTCTTTGGACTGACTACAACTCGACTCACCCATTCTGTGGTCTCCACAGGGACTATGAACCCTGCCTTCAACAACTTGTGCACCTCTTCTCACAAGGCTTCCATTTGCTCTTGACCCATCCTTCTTAGCCTTTTCGGCACTGGCTTAGCACCTTCTTTCAGCTCTATATGCATCTCTTCGCCCTTGAACCCTCTGATCTCTTCATATAAAGTGATGAACAAATCAGGAAAACTAGCCAGCATGTGAAAATATATATCCTTCTCCATAGCTGAGAGGTCTCCACTGATCATTTGTGTCATCAATTCCTGCTTCTTTGACAACTCAACCTTGGTTTGCATCAGCCCTTCAATCACTTCATAAGGCCCTTCACTTTCATCTTCAACCTCATTCGTAAAGGCAACTAAACCAAAATCCTGGATTTCTTTGTCCATCAAAAGAAATGCAACATCAGCATCCTCATCACTGCTGGTAGTGCCATCACTGTCCTCATCTGTCACCGTGGAAGAGTCTTCATCACTAGACTCATCCTCATCTTCATAAATCTCCTCTAATCGTTTCCTTGTGTCCATATTGTATAGCTTCTTGGTACCTGTCTTTCCATAGAGGCTAATCGTACCATGTCGCCAATCTTGAACAGCTCCCACTGCACGTAACCATGGTATGCCTAGTATAATAGGATATGCTCCCAACCCTGCTGGCATCACATGAAAATCAACCACTGCCTTTGCATCATATGCCTCCACTTCTAAGCTCTTTACAACACCCAAGCATTTTACTTTTTGATGGTTTGCCAATCTGATCCGGAAACCTGACACCCCAGCCACTGTGAGACCCATCTTCTCAACGCATGAGTGTGTTATGACGCATATTTGGGCTCCGCCATCCACATAACCTTGTCCCAAATTTTTCCTTTTATGCCACACATCTACTATTGGACAAATGTCTGGTAGCTCATCCATTGCCAACACCTTTACTGAACCTCTCTCTGGCTCTTTCTCCATTGGGTTAACCATCCTCTTCCACTGTCGCTTTAGCTTAGGCAGCATCTCTATAAGCTGCCCAAAAGTAACATCTGCCTTCTTGCTCGTCAGATCCTCCTTCAAGTCATAGCTTAATTGCCCATCCCCTAGTGGAAAATCTGAAACATGAAACTTTCGACGAGCTCTCCTTTTCCTCTTGGCCTTGACATCCTCACCTTCATGGCTCTTTCCTTTCTTCTTACTAGGACCTAGGGCACTTCTTCCTTCCTTATCCTCTGTGGTCCTCTTCCCAATAGGCATTACTAATGTATCCTCTAGCTTTGATGCCTTCTCCAAGGTGACTACACTTAGCACTTTTGTCTTTCTCTTTTCCTCCTGGGTCAGTCCACTGGTTCCTTCGTCTCCCTTAATTTCGATGCCATAATCATTTGACCTAGTTAGCACCTGTCTTGGCAATGGATACATGTCTCCCCCCATCCTTGGTGGCTTATCACATTGCGGGCTGATGTGACCCAACTCTCCACAATTATAACATGTGGGCGTCTGCCTCGAAAACCTACCATTGCTTTGTCCAACACCATTCCTAGGCCTTTCTTCACCTCCTGGCTGATTTGCAAACCTCCCTCGACCTCTATTATTTCCCACTTGACCTAGCATGTTTAGGCTGAGATTCTTCATCAAATCTACCACTTGCCTCATGTATTGCCTTAGCCCATCATCTTGCACCGATGTAGTGACCACTACTGGCATAACCTGAGTAGTAACAGGAACCACTGGTTCATGATGAACCCCTGACATGCGACCTTGTAAAGACTCTATAGGCTGAAATTTAGACCTCATGGAAAAAGACTCCACCCCTAACTGGCTCATTTTCCTCAACTTCCACTCTTTGTTCCTTGCTACCTCTAGTGCATCTTCATATGTCCTAGGCTTCTTTAGCTCCACTCTCCAACGTATATTCTCCCAAAGACCAGCCAAGAACCTGTCCTTCTTCATCATGTCAGGCGGGGGTACCTTTGGTGCTAAGGCCTTGCACATCCGCTCCTATGCCAATGAGAACTTACGTATGTACGCATCTACTGGCTCACCTTCCTTTTGCACTAAAGCCTGTACTTCTTGTCACACTTTGTCAGGATCTTCTATCTTCACAAACTCCACTTCCAATCCATGCCTTAGATTGTCCCAACTCAATCTTACAAGTGGATCAGCCACACGCAACTCCTCTTCAAATGTTTTGGACCAAACTCGTGCATCACTCTTCAAAAAAATTTGGAGAAGAAGTAACATCTGCGCAGGGTCATGAATCTGGTTGCTAATGCAGGCAACCTCCATCTTTTCCAAAAAATCTTCCACATCTTCATCACTTCTTCCATGAAACTCCGGATAAGAGAAAGCCATGGCTACCCAAGTTACAATGCTTTGAGAACCCCTTCGAACACACGTGCAAGAACCAAAAACTTCTCACTACCCAATCCCCAGAAACTTCAATGGAGCTCAACTTTAGATAAGGACAAACACATGCACATCAAATGAGTTTTCGTAGTTGATCATTGGAATTACAATAGGTAAAGGACATTCCAGGATCTCTCGTAATCTTCTTGGCCCGAACATAAAGACTATGCGCTGCTGGAAAAAAATCTTCCTGGACACATGAACATTTATCTGGATTCTTTGAGTTAAATGAAAAGGAGTGAATTGAGGGCCATTTTGATCATCCATTAAAGCCAACCATGAAGCTCCCAAGAAGGCACACCTGTCTTAACCTCTGATTTTGCCAAAATTTCAGCAGCATAACAGCATAAATGGCTCAAAAGACCAAGAAACCAGCCATCATAACTTGGAAAAATTTAGACAAAGTTTCCCCAGAAGTAGAGCAGTAGGAACCCAAAATACAGACTGTATATATATGCATAAATTGTCAACAATAGAACCCGAGCATCAAATAGGGCTCACTAGTACATAGCCTATGGCGAGGTCACAAAAAGGGTGCTCCAGCTACCTGTATCACCGAAAGGATCTCCACATTTGAGAATCCCCCAGCTCAATAAAAACCTCACACTATCGACCCTCACACGAAGGCTAATGCAAATTGCGTATAGTCAAGTCTTAGAAATGACTATCTTCCAGACCAAGTCTCAAAAATGGCTGGGACTGCCAAATACAACCAAGTATGGCTCCACAAATGCGTACAATGGCAGTTTCCACAAGTAACGTACAATCCAGCAGACAATGCGCTCAAATAGGCGCCAAGTGATGCATACCCACTCATTGGTGGTTTCATTTGCTAATGTCTCTTGCCGGTCCTCATTTTGTAGTAGATTGTTTCCCCCTTCTTACCAGTCATGCATAGAAGACAAGTGCCCCAGTACTGTTTTGCCTTCATGGCCATCAACCATGGCATTCCCAAGATCAACGGATAGCCCTTTCCCTTAGTTGACATCACAAAAATATATACTTCTACCTTAGTGTTAGAGGCTTTTACCTTCACTGCACTTACTATGTTGCGTCCCGAAATTGCTCCGGCTACCTTTGCTTTGGAGCGACTTGTACTTACCATTTTAGACCATTTCCGCCTTACCTTTGGTGTGAGATGTAGCAGTTGTGGCCATGTAATCTTTGGTCCTTGCTCTGCCACATTCAATGTTAGATCATAGGGCCTAGAACTCTCCCCTAACTGAAAGTCGGTGATGCCTATTTTCTGTCGTGGCCTTGACGGCCTTTTGCTAGTCTCTCCCTTTATGCTTCTCTCATCAATAGAGCTTGATGACCCACATAGAAATGAAATAGTTTGCTCATTAGATAGTGTTGAAATAGCACTGAATACCATTCCCAGTGCTTCTCTTTCAGTGGTTGAGTATCCATGTTCAGTTGTAATGAACCTGCGATTGGCAAAGTAGACCAGGTAGTTTGTCTTCCCATCAGGCTGGGCTAGTATAGCTCCCATTGCCATGCTAGAAGCATCTACATGTACATGAAAAATCACATCCCAATTCGGTTGGTGAAGGACTAGCTTCCTGCTTATTGCATCCTTTAAGGACTGGAAACTATGTTCACATTCTTGAGTCCAAATAAACTTGTTCCCTTTCTTGGCTAATTCATAAAGAGGCAATGCCTTAGTTGCAAACATATGAACAAGCCTCCTATAAAAGTTGATATATCCCATAAAGAAACTCAATTCTAATATTGTTGTGGGCGCATTGGCCTATTGAACACATTTGATTTTATCATTAGCCATATCAATCCCATTTCTGGACATTATGTGTCCCAAAATCTATCCCTTCCAAACCATAACTACTGACTTAAAGGAATTCATACGGATTCTCTTTTCTTTGCACCTCTCAAAGACTCTCTCTAGAAATAATAAATTCATTTCTTCATAGGAGAATATGGTACATTCATCCAAAAAATGGCCAAAAATTTATGCAAAAACTCACTGAATTTTTCCATCATGCATCAGTGAAAGGTTGATGGAGTATTGCACACTCTAAATGGCATTATGAGATACATAAAGGCTCTCCATTTAGTGATGAATGTAGTCTTGGCTCTATCTTCAGATGCAATTTGTGGGACAGGTGTCTAATCTCACTCCGATCTTATTGCAGACATAGCAAAAACCACGAATATAATTGTCAATCCATGGGACGAAGCTGACTCGACTAGTGCATAGAGGCTACAAGAGGTTGTCAATCTCTTGGAAATCAACAAACAACTTGCATCTATCTCAAGCTACACTCAAATGACAAAAATAACCAAAAGCTAATCGCTAATCGGCAAACAAATCACAACCGTTACAGCATCAAACGACATCCCAACGTTACGAAACTTCTAGGACATGTTTATAAGACCTAAGCATGCATGCTTATAGTCTCAAATCTCTCTTTAGGTCAAGTGCAAAAATCACGATTATTAACAGCAGTGAGTTTTTTACCTAGTCGTTGTCGACCCAAAATGCATCTAAATGCTTAGCAATGATGCCCCAATTCTCGACCTATACTTATTTTATGATTTTGAAGCTTAACTTCTTACTTATGATGAAATTAGGCCACAGGTTGGCGACGCCAAAAGCTACGGATTACCATGAAATGCTTACATCAATGCGTAAAGCTCTTACCTACGATTGCAATGCAATAGACGGCACTGCAATGTGACAACCGGGAAGGGAGTAGGAAGCGTGAGAAGGAGAGAAGTGAGCGCCATTAGCTCATGCTGTGTTTCTATTATAAAATACTTACAAAAATTTGCTTTTATACCTTAGCCAAGGTTTTTGTGGTCAAAACTAATAATCTGGGAGCTCTAACTAAAGATAGGTAGATACAATCTGGAAGCTTGTAGCCCCGGCTCATCAATTACGTTTTTTATCTGGAAAGTAGGAGTTACAAAATTCCCAATTCATCAAAATAATAAGTGTTTTTACAATAAAAGACTCTTCCATCTCTTTTTGTTCTTTCTCTTTTACAAGCTGGTGTTGTCCTGATTCATCTTTCATCTCTTTGATCTATCTTTGGAGATCTACAATTATGCTCATTTGGTCATCCAACTCTCCTTGTAGAGCATCAATGAAGAGTTCAAGTTCCTTAGCCTTAGCACTACGGCTAAGTGTTGTTGTTTGCATCTTATCCGTCATCAACTGCATTTGCTTGGCATATTCATTGACTTGCATGATGACTTCGTCATTTGTTTCCCAATCTTCAGGCTCTCCCTGAGGTTGTTTAGAGGTTTCAACCGTTCCAGTTTGTGTCTCTTTGGGTTGTGCTATGGCTTCTGCTTCTTGAGGCTTCGTGGATGCCTCAGCTGGTTCTTGTTGTGTTGTTGTAGAAGGTCTAGCTTCAGTGCTTTCTGTTCCCTTTGGCTGTTCAAAATTGGGGTCTTCCTATTGTTTCTCTTTTCCCTTTGCTTCCTTGCCTTCATTGGGTTTAGAAATTGGTGAAGGATTTGGGCTTGGCATTGGATGGTCTTCTTGCTCCGTAGTGGGTGAGGTGGGTTTTAGAGAAATCTCCCCCTGGTCATGATGTGACTCACTTTGTTTAGTAGCCTATGCTTGTCTTTGTTGCTTGGTTGCTTCTTCCTTTGCTTTCCTTTCATCTTCTTGAGCTTCCTTTAGCTTTAGAGCTTCAGCTTCGGCATACATGCACTCAAGAAAATCCTTGGGATCCTCTATCCCTTTCCTTGTAGGGTTCTTGGTTCTTGGTCCCCTTATATCTCTTTCAAGGTCCTCACCTGGAGCTTGGCGGCTCCTTTCATATGTCTGCTTTTCTCTTTCAAATCTCGCCTTCTTTTGCTGAGGTTTCTCTTGGTGTGTTGCTACTGCTTTCTTTTTCATTTCTTTAATTCTTGCTCTTCTTTCCTCATTGTCTGAGCTTTCACTGCTATGAGCCTCATGAGAGCTTTCTACAAATTCTTCATCTGACTTGTACACTCTCTTTGCTGAATGAGTGGTTCATGGAGAAGGTTGAGCAGACACAATCCAGGTGTTCTGATATGGGGCTGGTAGAAAATTGTCAGCCATTCCAATAGCATGCTATGCTATTCTGGTTAGCACTTCTGGAACGCCTAGATATGTGATTTTTTCCTTCTTTCTTTGTGCCTTTCAGTGTCGTAAGCACATATTGTGCATGACCAATTGCCTGCCTGGTTGTCGACTTCAATATTTGAGTGAAGGTTGTCACAACCGCATGGTTTGGAGTTGTGTACCATGGTGGTCTCTTTGATAAGAAGTGGAAGTGTTGATGGTAGAGGCGAGCCAATTCTTCCACTTGCCTTTGGATGAGATTGAAAAATGTGGCAGCAACAGTATCTTTGGTAAAAGTACATGTTGTCTTTCTGTCTCTGGTCTGCATCGTCATACCTTTAGTTGGCAGCTTCAGTGCCTCGGCCACTATATCTTTAGTGATTACCACTTCTGTAACATTAATTGGCCTAAAAACTTGTGTGTAGCGGAAATTAGCATGAACATAGTCACACATTTCATTGAAATAGATTCCTAATGAGAATTACAAGAGTGCTTGGGTGGAGAGAGCAACAAAAAGCATAACACCTAGTTAGATAGCATCAACAATACTTTCAAAAGAGAGAGAAATTAAGCTATTGACAACAGTTGAGGACCGGATTTGCATGCAGCCGGTCCCCCCTCCAAAAGGATTTGTATTATGGTTTCTCCCATCAAGAGAGACATTGTACAATACAATTCTTTGCGTTCCTTCAAGACTAGCTGGTGCAATGAAGATGAAAGCTTCATGCACTAAGCAAAACACTTAGCAAACACAACATCATTATCCCCGATCTCAGACCCAAGACCTCACACACCTTCGAAGATGGTGAGAGCTAGCAGGGTATGAGAGTAGATTGAGAGGAAGAAGGATTATCCTACGAGAAAGATGTACATCTCCTCACATAATCACTCATATTAGCATAGCTTAGCTTAGTAACTAGCTTGGTAGAGGAGATGAGCATGCATTGAAGCTTGGCTCTTGGTTGGATTTGCATCCACATGCCAAGAGTATGTTGATGTAGGCTTCTATCTCACAAGCTTGGAGTAGGTGAATGAGCTCTCCATTAAAGCTTGGGAAGAGATAGTCTTCTTTACTTCACACATGAGATTGTGTGAGTGGGTGTGTGATAATGCCTTGCAAAAATCAGCCCCCTCTCTCTCTTTGGGCGAGCCCTCTTGCTATTTGCTCTTGTTTTACCCTCATTGGACCTCCGTAGGCCTAGCCAATGGTAATTAAGCAGTATAAGTGATAGCCTTCTTACATGTGTCCCCCTTTCCCCTTTTGTGATATCTTTAGGTAATTTAATAATTCAACTAAACTCTCATTGGACCCCTTTGCCTCCTGGCCAATAGGAATTAGGCAAGCCATTGGGCTGTTGAATGCTCATTGGACCCCTTGGGAGACTGTCCAATAGTCTTCTAGAGGACTTAATTCTCATTAGTTCTTTTATTAAGTGTTTTTAAATTAATTAAACTAGATTTACTCTAGCCTAATTCTCATTGGTCCACCTCCAAGGCCATCCAATAGAAATTGGGTACACCTTGTGGGCATCTAGGCTAGGGAGCTGACATGTGTCCCTCATTCCCTTTGTGTAAAGGGAGCTTGTGTGTGTGTGTGTGGCTTTCTCTCTCATCCCCTACAAGAAAGGCTAGCCCCCTCCTAAGTAGGGATTGCAAAGACTTTTTTTGTATACACACAAAGCATCCAATTCCCCTAGGGTTGACCTTTGGACACAACCTTTGAATTTTGGAACCTTAGAATTTTGGAAGTCTTAATGGGCTGAACCTTAGGGTCTTTTTAGCCCATTATTGCACATGGCTCTTTTGCAGATGCCCCCCCCCTTTGGATCCCTATTTTCCCTCCTTTGGATCCCTACTGTGGCCGATGTGCTAGCTTAACCAATATTCTAGCTTTTTCTCCCCTGGCACTTCCCCATATTTAATGATCAGTTTAACATGAGAAAATAATTTAGGAGAATTAGATATTGATTTTTATGACATTACCTCTCTCTTGAAATCATAGTCGTCCTCGACTATGGTGTAGAGAAGATAAAGCATATTCATGAGTCCTTTTCTTAGCGGGTAGAGGATCCCTATGTTACCCTACGACATCGTTCCACAATGGATGACTAGTCCATTTGGCGCTTGAGAGCCCGAGGCTGCCGCAAGCATGTCTGCACATTAGTCCTATCAATCTTCCATAGTAGAGTGACAAGCTCTACTTGGTGTTTGGGAGACGTCGTCTCCGTAAACTTGATCTAAGCATGCATACTACTTCATTTTTGTGCACAATAAAGAAAAGAGAGTCTTATAAGACAAAAACATTGTTCATTTTTAACATTTTGTACATTTGCTTACTCTTGGGAAGCATTGTAAGCATTGGCAAGGTTTAGGTTATCCTTTAATTGTATGCCTTGCATCCATCTAGCATCTTTAAAAGGATAATTCTTAAACTTAATAAGATATCGTCGGATAGTCTTACCGCCTCTTAATACCTTGTCTTCATGTCGGAGAATGGACTCAGGCTGCAGCACCTCTTCTTGGTCCTCGATCTCCGGTGGGTCTTCAATAGTTGGTTCTTGAGGTGGCTCTCCTTTGTAAGGCTTTAATAGGCTCACATGGAAAGCATTGTGTATGAGCCAATGATTGGGCAACTTGAGTTGATAGGCCATCTCATTAATTGGCCTAAGAATCTGGAAGGGACCATAGTACCTTTTTGCTAGTTTAGCATAGTACTTTTGGTGTCCCGTACGATTCTTGCCCGTCGTGTGCCTTAATCGAGCCTTGGGAAACTTTAATAAGACCCAATCATTTTCTTTAAAGGCTTGGGCTCTTTTGTGCTTGTCAGCAGCAGCCTTTTGCCTTTGCTGTGAGATAGAGATAACATCCTTAATCTTTTGAAAATATTCTTGTAGGTCTCGGCTATACTCATCTGCAGTGGAGATCTTCCCATGTACCTTAAGTAGCAAGGGACTTTTTGATCTTCCCTCAATTACCTCGAAAGGTGCTTTTCCCGTGGAAGTATGTACAGTGTTATTGTAAGCATACTCCACTAAGGGTAAGTACTTCTCCCATTGGGATCTTTGATCTACTTCCGTTACATAGGCTTTTAGTATATCGAGAATTGTTAGGTTAGCTATTTCACTTTGGCCATCCGTTTGTGGATGATAGGCCAAAGAGAAGTTTAGCCTTGTCCCTAAATTCTCAAAGAGACCCTTCCAGAAATTACTGGTCATTCTAGGATCTCTATCCAACACTATGGACATTGGCAAGCCATGGTACTTGAAAATTTGTGAAATGAAGAGGGTTGCCATTTGATGGGCTTTGATAGTCTTTTTGACAGGTATAAAATGAGCTTGTTTACTGATATGTTCTCCCATGGTGAATTAGGAATTGGCAAGGGTTGAAGCAATCCAAGTTGCTTCCCTCTATCAAATTTTGTCTTTTGGCATACCACATATTTAGAAACATACTCTTGGATGTTCACTTTCATGGTAGGCCAATAGAAATATGTTTCAATTCCCTTTAAAGTAGACTAAATCCCTCTATGCCCTGCATAAGGTGGAGCATGTGATTCATACATTACTTTCTCACGTATTGAGTTAGTAACACATAGTCTATTTCCGTAGAGAAGATAACCATCTTGTAAAGTAAATGGTTCTTCTTTCTTCCCTAGTGCAAGGGCTGAAATCACATCTCTAAAATCAGGATCAATTGCATACTCATCTATCATTGAAGATAGATCATTGTGAGTTGCTATGGAAACCGCATTCACTCTCGGCCGTCTTGAGAGTGCATCAGCTACTTGATTATGCTTGCAAGCAATGTGAGCAATATGAAAATGAAATTGCGAAAGGAAATTTGCCCACCTCATTTGTTTGTCAGAGAGGTTGGTCTACGTCATGAAGTACTTAAGACTTTGGTGATCCGTTCGCAGAATGAGAGGAGTCCCCAATAAATAGTGCTTCCATGAGTCTAAGGCATGTAGAACTGCAAGGAGTTCCTTTTCATATATGCCTAGAGCTTGCTCAACAGGGTTGAGCCTTTGACTTTCATAGCATATGGCGTGCCCTTCTTGAAGCAAAACAGCTCCAAGGCAATCACCACAAGCATCACATTGGACCTCAAATGGTTTTGAGAGATCCGGTAGTGTAAGCACAGGTTGAGAGATAAGCTTTTCTTTAAGCTTTTCAAAAGAATTGTTCTCCTTAGGAGACCATGTATACCTAATGATTTTCTTGTTAGGTCATGTAATGGTCCCGCAATTTGTGAGAACTTTTCTATGAAGCGTCTATAGTATGCACACATACCTATAAAGCTTCTTAGTTCATGAAGATTCCTTGGTTTAGACCATCCTTTTATTACCTCTAACTTTGATGGATCCATTTGGATACCATCTTGAGAGATAATGTGACCTAAATACTGAATCTCTTGCAAGAAAAATTCACTTTTCATAAAGTTTATTCTCTCTCAAAACTTGAAATATTACCTGGAGGTGTTGCTTGTGTTCGTCTAATGAATTAGAGTAGATGATAATATCATCAAAGAACAATCCAGTGAAGGTTCGATGAGGCCTGAACAGCTTCTCCATCAAGCAGTTGAATGTGGCTAGTGCATTGGTCAAGCCAAAAGGCATGACAATGTATTCATAAAGACCAAATGTGGTGTGAAATGCGGTCTTTACAATGTTTTGATCAACTATCCTTATTTGATGATAGCCACTTTTTAGGTCAATCCTACTGAAGTAGGTCGATCCTTGTAGCTTATCAAATAGGTCTTGTACCTGTGGAACGGGAAACCTATTCTTGATAGTGATCCTATTTAGTGCTCTATAGTCGACACATACAATATGTGCTGTCTTTCTTTTGCACTAATAGCATAGGTGAGCAAAATGGAAAGATGGCACATACGATATTTGCCGTCTTTCTTTTGCACTAATAGCACAGGTGAGCAAAATGGAGATGAGCTAGGCCTAACCATGCCCTTCTCAACTAACTCATGCACTTGCCACATAATCTCCTCTTGTTGAGCTTGAGAAACTCTATAAGGAGGTTTGCTAGGCGGTGAACTTCCTGGAAGAAGTTCATGGTCATCATTACCTCATTTAGGAGGTAGCTCAAAAGGGATGTTGTCAATCAAAACATCTTGAGACCCCTTGAGAAAATTGGATAACTCTAATTCCTTTTGGTTGCTTTTATTTTCTTTTGCTAAAGCATTAGGTTCATTTTGAGAATCTTTAACAAAAATCATGTACACGGAAATAGAGCTCTTTATTGACTTGTTGAAAGCTGGTGTATGTACAATGGGGATAGTGTTACCCATTTCCTTAGCATCTATATACATGTATTTTTCCCTGAACTTAAAGGAGATTCTCCTTTCAGGAAATTTAACATTGGCAGCCATGCGGTCAAACCATGGTGCCCCTAGGATTACATCCTTAGGCTTGAGAGGAGAGATAAAGAAGTCCTCTTTGTCCACATAGCCTTGGACATGAAGCCTCAATTTCCTGATTAAGGGAGTGACTGAAGCTTCTTGCCCCTTGAAGGCACTGTCTGCGGGTAGGACATCTTTCATCTCGTAAGCTTGTATGGCTAGCTTGGTGGCCAACTCTATAGATATAAAATTGTGAGTAGAACCAGGGTCAAAGAGAATAAAAGCATCAAGTTCTCTTACCTTTCCCCAAGCATGGCATAGAGGAGATCCTTTGTGGTGATTTTGGTGAGTCTCCTCCTCTTGGATTTCAACCAAGGAAGCTCTAGGAGGATCTTGGCGGTTGTTCTTTTGGGGACAAGCATGGTACGCATGTCCTTGTTCACCGCACTTGAAACACCAGTTATCCTTGCGATAACGCTCAAGCTCTTCAGGAGAGAGTTTGTTTTTACCTTTGTAAACTCCCTTCTCTTTATCTTTGTTGGAGTTGCCCTTAGGATACTTTTGGACATTGTCCTTCCCCTTAGGCTCGTTGGAACCCTTGTTTTTCGTGGGCTTATTATTTCTTTTAGCCCCCGTTTGGAAATTGATTCGAGAGGCCACCATAGTATGGTGTATTACCGCCGATATGGTACGTGGCCTTTGGGAGTTGACATACTCCGCCATTTCTTCGGTTAAGCCCGCACAAAATTGTTACTTTTGCTCTCCAAAATCCAACTTTTTGAAGACTGTGGCTTTGAGTTGTAAGTCCCAAAACTTGTCTACATATTTGTGGATGGATTCATAAAGAGAGAGCTTTAAGCTTCGCCATTCGGTGAGTACTTTATCTTTGGCATCGGTGGCCAAAAACTGCTTCATAATGGAAGTTCTTAAAGATTTCCATGTTTGTGGAGCTTCACCGTTGGCTCGTAGGCTAAACCACCATTGCCTGACGGACTTTTGAAAGTGCATAGCTACATGGCGTAGCTTAGAGGACTCCGTGAAGCCCTCATCTCCAAACGCTGCATCAAACTGTTGGATAAAGGCCAAGACTTTGTCCGTAGCACCAAGGGTGCCATCATAGGTAAGGAAAGAGATTCTCTTCCCTCCCTCTTTGAACTTCTTCAGGTTGGATGACCTCTTCCATGCGGCATAGGATTTCCTATGGCCTCTTCTTTTTGATGGTTCAAAGGTTGCACCATCACTTTCTTCAAAAGGTGAAGAATTTGAAGAAGGTGGAGAAGAGGGTGACCTCTTTCTCGCCTTTTTCTTTTCTTGATCTTCGACGCCGTCTTCAACATCACTTTCATAAGAGGAAGAGGATGAAGAAGATGGAGAAGAGGGTGTCCTCTTTCTCGCCTTTTTCTTCTCTTGATTTTTATCATCCCTCTTTGAATTATGGTGTGGAGAAGAGTGTGATGGTCTTCTCCGCTTGGGTGGTGATGGAGAGCGTTTAGCCCGCCGTCTTCGTGGAGCCATCTCCGCCGCCGAGGTGGCAGGAGACTCACTTCTTTCTCGTTCCTTTTGTGGAGGCTCTTGAGTTCTCCTTTGGGAAGGAGATGCATCATCAAGAAGTAAATTCTTGAGCCCTTCGTATGGATTCTCTTCTTCTTCCCGAATCGGAGAGAGACCTCTTTTGGGAGTCTCACAAGGAGGCTTCCTAGGTGTTCTCTCGCCATGGTGATGAGCTTGGAGAATCCCGTGAGCACGGAGCTGTCATTGCACTTCACTTTGGAGAGATGGATTGCCCATGGCTTGTTGAAGCCTAGAAACAAGATAGTTAACAAGCATCGGAGCATCATTAGTAGCTTGATCATTAGAAAAATCAAAGTTATCAACATTAATTTCACTCTCTTTACTATTGTCAGCCATTCTAACAACTTTTAGGTGTACTTTGGCACTTCAATCCCTAGTTGCTACTCCTCTTTACCCCTTTAGAAAAAGCACTCAAGCTACTGTACCCGTGGCTCGAATACCATTAATTGCAAGGAATAGAAGAGAGGGTCTTTCAACACCAAAACAACATTGGCTCCTGTCAAGCTTCTAATAGCTCAATAGTGGTTAAGCCGTAGGCAAGCCCCGTAGGACTCCACTATTAAGACCATAGCTCACGATGGTGATGCCCTGTTAACTACACGAAGGCAGGCACACTACAAGGCTGAAAAATCCCTATTCTACTTACTCACAGGCAATTAATAATACCAACCATTTATAGCTAGCTTGAGGACCTCCCTTCTTGAGCAAGAAAAGAGAAACCTTGTGCTCTGATACCAATGTAACATTAATTGGCCTAAAATCTTGTGTGTAGCGGAAATTAGCATGAACATAGTGGGAATTTCATTAGAATAGATTCCTAATGAGAATTACAAGAGTGCTTGGATGGAGAGAGCAACAAAAAGCATAACACCTAGTTAGATAGCATCAACAATACTTTCAAAAGAGAGAGAAATTAAGCTATTGACAACAGTTGAGGACCGGATTTTCATGGAGCCGATCCCCCCTCCAAAAGGCTTTGTATTATGGTTTCTCCCATCAAGAGAGACATTGTAGAATACAATTCTTTGTGTTCCTTCAAGACTAGCTAGTGCAATGAAGATGAAAGCTTCATGCACTAAGCAAAACACTTAGCAAACACAACATCAATTATCCCCGGTCTCAGACCCAAGACCTAACACACCTTCGAAGATGGTGAGAGCTAGGTGGGTATGAGAGTAGATTGAGAGGAAGAAGGATTATCCTACGAGAAAGATGTACATCTCCTCACATAATCACTCATATTAGCATAGCTTAGCTTAGTAACTAGCTTGGTAGAGGAGATGAGCATGCATTGAAGCTTGGATCTTGGTTGGATTTTCATCCACATGCCAAGAGTATGTCGATGTAGGCTTCTATCTCACAAGCTTGGAGTAGGTGATGAGCTCTCCATTAAAGCTTGGGAAGAGATAGTCTTCTTTACTTCACACATGAGATTGTGTGAGTGGGTGTGTGATAATGCCTTGCAAAAATCAGCCCCCTCTCTCTCTTGGGCGAGCCCTCTTGCTATTTTCTCTTGCTTTACCCTCATTGGACCTCCGTAGGCCTAGCCAATGGTAATTAAGCAGTATAAGTGATAGCCTTCTTACATGTGTCCCCCTTTCCCCTTTTGTGAGAGCTTTAGGTAATTTAATAATTCAACTAAACTCTCATTGGACCCCTTTTCCTCCTGGCCAATAGGAATAAGGCAAGCCATTGGGCTGCTGAATGCTCATTGGACCCCTTGGGAGACTGTCCAATAGTCTTCTAGAGGACTTAATTCTCATCGGTTCTTTTATTAAGTGTTTTTAAATTAATTAAACTAGATTTACTCTAGCCTAATTCTCATTGGTCCACCTCCAAGGCCATCCAATAGAAATTGGGTACACCTTGTGGGCATCTAGGCTAGGGAGCTGACACGTGTCCCTCATTCCCTTTGTGTAAAGGGAGCTTGTGTGTGTGTGTGGATTTCTCTCTCATCCCCTACAAGAAAGGCTCGCCCCCTCCTAAGTAGGGATTGCAAAGACTTTTTTTGTATACACACAAAGCATCCAATTCCCCTAGGGTTGACCTTTGGACACAACCTTTGAATTTTGGAACCTTAGCATTGTGGAAGTCTTAATGGGCTGAACCTTAGGGTCTTTTTAGCCCATTATTGTACATGGCTCTTTTGCAGATGGCCCCCCCCCTTTGGATCCCTATTTTCCCTCCTTTGGATCCCTACTGTGGCCGGTGTGCTAGCTTAACCAATATTCTAGCTTTTTCTCCCCTGGCACTTCCCCATATTAAATGATCATTTTAACATGAGAAAATCATTTAGGAGAATTATATATTGATTATTATGACAACTTCTACTTTTTTCCCTTGTTGGTCGGTGATTTGGTTTGATCCATCTTCATTGATTATGGACAGTAATTCATATGCCTTCTAGAAATCCACGCCGCATGGTTCCTGGTCGTAGAAGTCTATTAGGCCTAGCCTTATGTTGGCTTCTTTGGTGTCTGGCTTTGCAACTGTATCATATATCTCCTTTGGTAGCATTTGCAGTTCTACTTGGTGTCCTTTTTCACTCTTGAATCTACCAGTGAAAAAATTTGTGTTGTTTACTTCAAGCTGCTCCCTTAGCAAGTAAGTTGCCTTTGCCGTCTTCATGGAACTTGGATCTAATTCGTAAGGTGGAAACTCTTGCAGCTTTTCTTTCTGGGACACCCTTTTCTTTGCCTTCTCTGTAGCTTGCATTGCTCCTGTTAAGTGAATACAGTGTCAAAGTTAGAAATTTCTACGAATGCCGCTCTGAAATGCCCTGAGTCTAAGTTGCTGACAAATGATGTCCATTTTGCTTTAAATCAATTTTGGGGCATGCATAGATGCATAAAAACATGTAGACATCAAAATCATACAGTCCAGGCAAAAATTGCAACAAAAGTAAATAATCGTGATTATTTACATCTGGGAAATTTTTTCAACTTTTTGCATTTTTGACATAATTGGCTTGAAACATATGGCATTTAGGTGCTCTGAGTGACGTGTGGACTCATTTGAGTGACCTGGGTGGAAATGGTGCCAGATTTAGGCTTTCAGACTCTAAAACAGTAGATACAAAGAGATTTTGAGTTTTTGAGATCCACATTTGCTCAAACTTTATCAGTGGACTTGGAACATTATGTTCTTTGGTCCTATAAGGTCAAAGCTGCAAATTTTATCCATTTTGGCAAGAAAGTAAATAATCGCGATTATTAACTTTTTCATCAAAATGTATATTTTTTTGTTGCAACTTGGTTCTAGGCATGATGTAGACTCTGTGTATGAGATATGGGGTGATTTGGATCAAAAGATGTTATAGATAACTCAAAAATTGGATTGGAAAGACTTTGGTGCGTTTTTTTTACAATTTCTAAGTTTTTCTTTTGGCTCATACTTGAAATGTGGCATGGAATAGATGTGTACAAGTGATAGGCAAAGTGAAGAGATCGTTTTCAAGCCACACAGACACAAAAGTAAATAGTCGTGATTATTTACAGCAGTGAATTTTTTTGCATGACTTGACAATTTGATGACCTAGACATATTCAATACATCTAAAACAAGTCCTAAAATGAATTTGGTAAAGTTTTGTTGTGTCGACATCACTTCGTGCCATTGGCGACTCTGCAATCACTGATTTTTGTGACTTGATGGCTTGTAGACTTGGTTAGTCACTTTTGAAGCTATGGACTTGTCCGCTACATGAGTCTTACCGTGTGGCGAGCAAGATTTTTTGAGCGAAGGAAAATCCGAGTAAATGAATAAAGAAACCAAATGGGCTTTGTTAAGAAAGATGAATGAAGATCCTACTTAAATAATAGTAGGATTTTGAATCCCTAAGTAATCGTAGCAATAGCATTGTTCAAAATTAGACTCTAGATTCTTTTGCGCAATTGATGCTTGATGTCGAGCAATGAGAAACCCAAGCTAGTAGCAAAGCTATTACAAACCATGCAATGATCCACAACTACATTCAAACCATAATTTTAATTTTAAGTTTAAATTTTAAGGAGCGATCTAATGCAAGTCAACAATGCTCATACATCTACAAAGTTTCTAAACTATACTAAGAGAGAATTTCCATATCTTATACCAAAGAAAGAGAGATTTCTTTAGAGTTGTAAGATAACAAGTGGAATATTTAGTGGAATATAGAGAACAGCATGTCATGCCTCTATACTCTAATAACAACAAGAAATGCTATGGCTCTACCTCGTGACTATGAAGAGTCACACTCGTCATCAATAAAGACATTGAATCTCTAACACTTCTTGTGGGTGTCAAAATCGTATCGTATATCAGCACAGCCACGGTTTTTGCAATCCCCTCAGCATAAACTGGTAACACACTTCCACACAAAAAGAAAAAGATAAGTCTCACAATCCACATGTAAGCAATATAGAATCTACATCACAAAAACACAAGAAATCTCAAATTTTTGTTTGAATCATTGTCCATAATTTCCAAATATTGAACAATGATACCAAAAAGTGACAAAATAGCATAAAAGTATGATGTAAAAATAAAATAGGGGGGGAAATGAAGTGTAAGGTGGACTCTCATTGTTCATCAAAGGGGTTGACATGTGAAGGCATGTCACCCACATCATCAACATCAAGAGAGGTGGAGGCTCCCTCTCTGCTTCGCTTTTTAGGGCGAAATAATGGTTGCACATAATCTGAAATCAAAGTGTCATCATTGTTGACTGCTGCACACACCCACCCTGTGCCTAAGCATTCTGCCAATATGAGCATTGCACCACATCCCAACTCAAAACAAACCTCCAGGCCTACAAAGAAGCTCCACAAAACATGCAATAAAAGAGCGACTTCGTTGCAAGCCACCATGCCATGGCTCCCCTGATGATGATATTACTAGAGAAGACTCTGGAAGATGGTGCATCATGTAAAAATCCAAAGGCTGCATGCCAAGTCAATTGAATAGTGGGGTGCTCTCAGCCACAAAGCAAGGTGGTTGCATGTCAACCCTATGCACCATAAGTAAGAGAGAATAATGACACTACACCACCACATAGACAATTAGAGGGCAATCATAATAATAATAACACACCAAAATGAGAAACAAACAAGTTAATATATAGAAGATGTTGGAATTAGGGTTTTAGAGAAACGCACACAGCTTGGAGAAGACGAAGGAAGCTCAAGGCACACAATAGAGAGTATGTTACTTAGTGTGCAATGGAAAGATAGATAGCCCTAGAGTGATGGGTGTATATACAATGCTCGGGGAAAAAACCTCCTAAAGAGGGAAAAAATGCCCCGGCGGTCCTAGTGTGTTTACACACATCACTACCACATGTATATGGTAACAAATCCCCCCTGGAGTGATGCGGTGAACGAGAGCTGGAACATGAGTAAAGGGAAGTGCCATGCCCTAAGGACATGATCAATCCACAAAGGGGAGTAATCCCAAAGCTTTGCGCAAAGATTCAAGCTTCTCACGAGACAATGCCTTTGTGAAAAGATCTGCAAGGTTTTCCTGTGTTGCCACATAAGCCAAGCTGATCTCTCCTCCTGAGAGCCTCTCCCTGACATAGTGGTAATGCACCTCAATGTGCGTGTTCCTCGCAACTGCCAATGTGCTCTGACTGTCAGTGTACATAGTGTTGGGAGTGTCTTGTCCAACACCCAAATCAACCATAAGGCGTCTGAGCCATACACACTCAACCGTAGCTGTGAAGACTGCCCTGTACTTAGCCTCACAACTTGAAGTGGCCACAGTAGGTTGCTTCTTTCTCAACCATGATATACATGAACTGCCAAGCATGAAACAAAAACCACTTATGGACACTTATGTGTCAAAACAACCAGCCCAATCTGAGTCCAAAAAAGCATGTAAGTCTGGCAGCAATGATCCCCCCTTGGGATAAAACAAGCCAAGATGTAAAGTGCCACTAAGGTAGCAAATAATACTCTTGAAATCTTGTCAATGCTTAGACCGTGGGCTATGCATAAATTTGCTGACCTGTGAGACTGCAAACTGAATATCTGGCCTCGTGTTGCATACATAAATGAGGCATCCAATAGCAGTTTGGTAAAGAGTGACATCTGCAGGATCACTAGCATCATGTAGACTCAATTTCAAACTGCAATAGGTTTGCAATCCGCAAGTCCAAACTTACATAGCAATGTCTCTATGTAACTTTTCTGACACAAGGAAATACTACCGTCACACTGATTAAACTGTATGCCCAAGTAATGATGCAACAGCCCCAAATCTTTCATCTTGAAAGTAGCATTCAAATCAGCCTTAAATTCACCAATATGTCTCTCATTTGGTCCAGTGATCAACAAATCATCTATATAAAGAACCACAATGAGAAGTACATCACCCTCACGCTTTACATACAATGTGCTTTCTGTTGGATTGTTACAAAAGCCTTGTTTGACCAAATGAGTGTCAGATTTCTCATACCAAGCACGAGGACATTGCTTCAACCCATACAAAGCCTTGTTACATCTGCACACTTTGTCCTCTTGTCCTTTCTTGACAAAACCACGAGGCTGCATTACATAAACTTCCTTAAATATGTCACCATTCAAGAAAGCAGTAACAATGTTTGATTGATGTACATCCCAACCAAAATGACCTGCCAATGCACATAGAATATGCACAGTAGTCATACAACAAGTGGGAGCAAAAGTCTCTTCATAATCTATGCCTTTTTGTTGTGCATAACCCTTTGCAACAAGTTGAGCCTTATGGCGATCGATCTCACCATCCGGCTTGCGTTTCAACTTGTAAACCCACTTTGCCATTGGCCTTTTTGCTAGGAGGCAAATCACATAAAGTCCATGTTTCATTTTCTATAAGTGCATCATATTCTGGTTGCATGGCAGCCATCCAATTTTTTGAATTTTGTGCTTCATCAAAAGATAGAGGTTCCTCAACATCATGTAAGCTAGACACGGCCAAAGCATAACAATCTGATTCATAAGATGCATGGCGAGAGCATGAACGAGTATGACTAGACAAAGGTGCATCCAATTTACTGTCACGCAAAGTGTGCACCAGCCATTTTGGCATACCTCTAGCCTGCTCATTTTCAGCCCTTTCCTCATCAAGTACATCATGTACACCTGCATCAGTAATAGGCTGATCTATAACATTTTCAGAAACCCCCATAGGCTATACATTTGCCTCATTGGAATTTACATTTGAACTTCCACCACTGAAAAGAGACAACAAAGTGTCATAAATGTCCTATGAGCTTACATTACTATCTCTAGTACATGACAACAAGGGTTGAACAGAAGCCACAAACACTACATCCCGTGAAACCAAAATACACTTTTTTTGTGGATGATACAACCTGTAACCTTTGCTTTCAGTACTATAACCAACAAAAATACATTTGACAGCCTTATCATCCAATTTTCTACGCTGCACTTGTGGCACTAAATTATAAGCCAAACAGCCAAAAACACATATGTGCTCAATAGATGGCTTTCTATCATGCCATGCTTTATATGGAGTCATAGACTGCAACGTTTTCATAGGACACCTATTGAGTACATAAGTGGCACACATGACAGCCTCGAGCCAAAAAGAATGTGGTAAAGCTTGACTCTTGACCATACATCTTGCCATTTCCGTAAGAGATCTGTTTTTCCTCTCAGCAACACCATTTGCTGAGGCGTATACGGCATTGTACAATGGTGTTTTATCCCACGACTAGCCAGAAATGCATTAAATTCATGAGACATATACTCCCCACCTCGATCGGAACGGAGGGTGCCCATAGTACATTTCGATACGTTTTCAGCCATAGCCAGAAATTGTTTGAAGCACATAAAAACTTTGGACTTCACTTTAAGCGGAAATACCCATGCATGCCTGGAGTCATCATCAATGAAACTCACGAAGTACAGGTGATTGCCCAAGGACGGAGTTTGCATGGGCCCACAAACATCACTATGCACAAGCTACAACCTGCATGTGGCCCTACTTGAACCATCCTTTGGAAACTTAGAATGTTGCATTTGACCCAAAATATAGCCTTCACAAACATGTTTGATAGGTGCTTCAAGAGGCGGCAAAGAAGCAACCATATCAGATTTTTGCAAACGCAGCAAACTGGTAAAATTCAGATACCCAAAACGTGCATGCCAAAGTTTTGCATCTGAAATAGCCCTTGAATCTACAACTGCATTTGCAAAATTTTGTCCACACTTGTCATACAAAGTGAGCGTATACAGCCCACGGCACAAAAGGCCAGATGCAACAATTTCATCACCAAAATTGAGATCATGAACTGTACATATGTCATCCACAAATTTGACTACAAGTCCAATTCTAGCAAGTGCAGATACAGACAAAAGATTCTTCTTGATCATAGGTACATAAAGTGCATCAACAAGTGTGAAAGAACTTCCATTTGCAGCAGTAAGCACAATCTTTCCAACCCCTTGAATCGGATAAGAGGCATTGTTGGAACAAGTGACTAAATTCCCATGAGGGACAAACTCAAGAGAGGTGAACAATTCATGATGTGAGGTAATGTGCTTTATAGCACCACTGTCGAAATACCACACATGTGAATCTAACTGACAAGCATGCATCATGGACAACAAGATTGTAAGTGCACTCTGTACTAAAAGCCCATTCTGCATCAACATCAGCATCACAGTCTCCTTTTACAGAAGACTAAAAAATGACTTCATTTGTAGTGAAACCAGCATTTGCAGTGGAACCACCCTCTTTCCTCTTGACCTCTTTGGCCTTCAACTTAGGACACTGCTTGATCAAATGATCATTAACTCTACAATAATGGCAAAACGTCTTCTTTTTGCCCTTATCACTAGAATTTCCAGATGAATTGTTGCTAGCAGAAGCATTAGGAACAAAAGTTTTGCCACTCGCAGCAGAATCATAAGAAGTGGCTGCATTGCTGTTACCACCCTTTCTATGAGAAGCAATAAAAGCATATTCAATTGCATGCTGCCTAGTCCTATTTTTTCTGGAAAGTGACTCTTGCAAAACAACAATGTGCATAATGCATCAAACTTGACAACTTCAGGATTTCCTTGGGTCATTAGTCTCCAAGTACTAGCAAAAGTCTGGTATGAATCTGGTAAGGTATCAAGAACAATCTACACAAGGGAACTGTCTGAAATGACTTCACCTATAGAAATAAGTTGCTCAATGATATCCTTAACACCAGCAAGGAAAGTGTCCATATCATCTTCCTTATGCATAATCTTCGATTCCAGCTCTTTACGCAGCAAAGCAATTTTAGCCTCATTGCGGCTTGCATAAAGACCTGCTAGAATATCCCAAGCCTGTTTTGCAGATTTTGTTGAACGAATGTGAGGAACAATGGTGCACTTCACAAACAACGCAATCAATGCATGAGCCTACGCATCCTTTACATCCCAACGAGATTGTTTTGCCGTAGGCAAAACAACTCTAATAGCAGTAATTCTTGCAGTAAGACCTGCAACATCCTCAACATCGCTTGCATCCTCAGAACCAGGATGTACATCAATGCCCTGCACAATATTCTAGATGCCGTTTGACACGAGAACATGTTGCATCATGTAAGCCCACATAGGGTAATTGTCCCCATCCAATCTATCCTCAGCACCAGCAAACATATTGAACACATATGTGTTGTTGTCAGCCATGGTAAATGTTGCACCTGATGTGAAAACTGCCCGAAAAGAGGAGAAATGAAGTGGGAACAACACATGCTATATAGCACAAACCATAGAAGACTATTAGGCACATGTTATGCAAAAAACGACACTGACAGAATTTTTACACAAAATTACGAAATAGCTTGTGCAGCACTGCTTGTAGTGGAAACGGAGACCGAAATGAGCCCGAATCAAAAATCTATGCAGATTGAGCTCTACGAGTCCTCCTAAAATTTTGGTCAACTTGCGAACGCTTGCCAAAGCTCACAAAAATCAGAGAAAGTGAGCAGACGTGTACTGGAGAAGCTATCGACTGAGCCCGAGAGGACGCAACCTACTCTAATACCAATTGTTGGAATTAGGGTTGCAGAGAAATGTACACAGCTTGGAGAAGATGAAGGAAGCTCAAGGCACACAATAGAGAGTGTGTTACTTAGTGTGCAATGGAAAGATAGATAGCCCTAGAGTGATGGGCGTATATACAATGCTCGGGGGAAAAAACCTCCTAAAGAGGGAAAAAATGCCCAGGCGGTCCTAGTGTGTTCACACACATCACCATCACATGTACATGGTAACAGAAGAGAATTACCTCAATCTGACCACCAAAGCTATTACCATAACCATAAGCTCCATGATGGAGGACTACAATGCGATGATGAATAGCCATCTTTGATGCACAACAAAATCTCTCAACCCAGCCAATGGTATCTCCTGCAAGAGGTTTCAAAAGTCACAATAGAAAACAAACAACAAAAATAGACAAGTATTGTATATAATTATGATTGAAGCAAATTCCTGCCACCATAGAGACCATGATCAACAACCACCCAGAGTCTGAAAAAGTTGAATATGCAAGTTGCATGCTTGCACGAACATGATCCTCACTACAAATATCCCAAAGGGGCACAACATGGGAGGCTAACACTACAAGAGGCTCTTCATATTAGCGACGCTCACACAGCGACGCTTATAGCGACGCTCATAGCGACGCCGGCTGGGGTAAAAAAATAACCGAGCGCGCCCAAAAACTCAGATCTCAGATCTGAGTTTTTCGGCGCCCTCAAGCAAGGAGCAGGTAACGCTCTCCCTCACTCTCTCTCTCTCTCTCTCTCTCTCTCTCTCTTTTTTCTCCACACACACACACACACACACACACACACGAGGAGAGGAAGGAGAGCCAGGTATGCTCCTTCCCTCTCCTCATTCTCATGTTCCCTTCCCCTCTTTCTCTCTCCCTCTCTCTCTCTCTCACACACACACATACACACACACACATAGTGTTTTTGAGAGAGAGAGAGAGAGAGAGAGAGAGAGAGAGAGAGAGAGAGAGAGAGAGAGAGAGAGAGAGAGAGAGAGAGAGAGAATACAAACGAAAACAAAAACGCACACACACATACATAAACAAAGAATGCACACACACATTGAGAGAGAAAAAGAGAGAGAGAGCATGCATAAACAAAAAACGCACGCATTGAGAGAGGAAAAGAGAGAGAGAACATGCATAAACAAAAAACGCACACATTGAGAGAGGAAAAGAGAGAGAAAACATGCATACGATCCAAAAAAACGCACACACATTGAGAGAGAAAGAGAGAGAAACTAATTTAACGTCGTAGGAAACTAATTAAAATTAAAAGACCTAAAGAGCTAGCCGACAAGGAGTTGAACTCAAGACCTATTATTCAAGAGGAAAATGGCATAATCAATCTATCATACTTGGCATGGGTGATAGAAAGGTTATACCATTTATCTCTTTTTATTGGCACACACATCCACACACGCGCACACACACAAGAAGAAGAGAGTTATAACGTCGTAAGAAACTATCTTAAAAGACGTTAAAGATTAGGTTATATGTAGACTTACATTAAATTAGATTTAGGTTTATTTTTAACTAGATTTACGTTTATTTAAGCTAGATTTAGATTTACGTTATATTAGATTAGATTTAGGTCTCCATAGACTGCGATGCCTGCATGAAGCGGGTGAAGAAAGCCCTCAATGGAATATAGCGTATTGCTGCCTTCACTCATGGTGGGCTCCGTCGATCCAAAAGTACTGGTGAAATGTCTTCAGAAGATAGGGAAGAAGGTGGATCTTCAGGGCGGCAAGAGTCACTACATCCCCGACACAATGACCATCTAGACAACCTCTAGTCATTAAACTTACGTTAAATTAGATTTAGCTTTATTTTTAGTTAGATTTACGTTTATTTAGATTTACGCTTATTTACGTTAGATCGAGTCCACGCAAGAATTACTTACGGTTTAGGGTTTAGAGTTAGACGAACAGTGAAAAGATCTACTGTGAAAAGATGTTAAGATGAAGTGAACTGCTATAGCTAGAGAAGAGGCAAAGGGGTTTTGTCCACTACATGCAGTATCATGTAGACGTGGGTGTGTAGATTTCTTGTACCCACAAATATAGGTATTGACCAATAAAGACGAGATTATAACCCGGTGGTTCTGATCTCCGTGCACCTCTAGACCGAGGTGTGCGGGGATTGGACATGACTAGAGAATGTGAGGTAGAGAGAGAGAGAGAGAGAGAGAGAGAGAGAGAGAGAGAGAGAGAGAGAGAGAGAGAGAGAGAGAGAGAGAGAGAGAGAGAGATAAGACGAAGAATGCCAATAGAATATTAAATTTGTTGTCCAGGTTATAAGTTTTTTATCCTCATTATGAGTAGCGACGAGGATGTGGGACCGTCCAACCGAAACACCTATCTCTCAACGAGGGTCTTATGTCCTTGTAATCAATGCAAGCATGCTGTGCGACGGACAAGACGTGTTTCTTTGCAGCACGTTCGCAAATTTGGCGAGTTCGATCCATCTATTATAGATCGAGTTGTTGCCAATTATAACTCGTCGGACTCTGACGCTGGCCAACAAGTAGCAATCTTGCAACCCAATAGACGTGCTCGCAGGCGCTTTGGTCAAGCAGCATGTGTGAGGCCACAAGATGTAGCCTCTGACAGCTCGGGGGATGATCATGCAGAGCACATTCCCAACGAGGCAATGTTTGAGCCCGAGATTGATGAAATGATCGAGACGATCATGGATTCAGAAAGGCTTATCTATGATGATATGAAAAGTGAAGCTGATACGCCATTGTATAATGGAGCACGTATGTCTAGATTGAAAGCACTCCTGGTTCTTCTCAACATGCAGGCAAAGTTTGGATGGAGTGACACTAGCGTCACAGCGCTTTTCAGGTGATCTATTACAATTAGTTTACTTTAATAGAACTCTAAATGTATAATGATCTGATAGATTTTTACACGACTGTATCATATTTTTATGTTGTGTAGATTGCTGAAAGAGCACATACTACCAGCTGACAATGTGATGCCAGATTCCCGAGATGAAGCAAGAAATATTTTGCAAAACTTGGGGATGGATTACAATTCTATCCACGCTTGTCCTAATGACTGCATTCTTTTCAGAGGGGAATACATAGACATGGAGAAGTGTCCGAAATGTGATTCCGAAAGATATCGAGTAGATCTCCACGGGACAAAAATTCCACAAAAGGTTTTGCGACATTTCCCTCTGCTTCCTCGCATCAAGCATTTCTTCGAATGTAAGTCCATGGTCGCCCTAGCATCATGGCATGAGGAGAATAAATCTTCGCATGGTGTGCTACGAATTCCTGCAGATTGCGTAGCGTGGAAACATATAGATGGAACATGGTCGGATTTTGCCAGGGAAGCTCGAAATTTGCGCTTAGGCCTGGCTATGGATGGCGTAAATCCATTTGGTCAAAGATCAACATCTTACAGTGTATGGCCCGTTGTCATCGTCAACTACAACATTCCCCCGTGGTTGACTACGAAGAAGGGGCACCTATGGCTAAGCTTGATTGTGCCAGGGCGATATAAAGTGGGGAATATGGATGTGTATCTTCGTCCACTATTGGAAGAGCTACAACAATTGTGGATTGGCATAGAGGTGGTGGATATGAGCCGACACACAGGACGACGGAATGCTTTGATCAGAGGCATTCTAATGTGGACCATGCATGACTATCCCGGGCTAACAGAATGCTCAGGTGATCTATTGACACTCCTCACTCAGACACTGTAAATCTTGTTTTTTCCCATAGTTGATCTATTATCATGTGTATACATGCAGGGCTTCAAACAAGCGGATACAGAGCATGTGTCACATGTGGACCTAGACTGAATGCACGTAGGGCACCCTCACTGAAGAAGCAAATCTACGAAGGTCATCAAGCGTATCTTCCAGAGAATCATGTGTTACGCGACGCCTTTTTGGGAAGAGAGCCACCAAGGATGTCTGCACAAGCATGGTTAGAGCAGAAGGAGATGTGCGATGACGGATTGCCTCCAGGGATGAAGAGACTATCTCTATGGTACGAGTTACCATACTGGCCCCGACTCATGATCAATCACTTGCTCAATCCAATGCACATATTCAAGAATGTGGGTAATCTACTATGGGACCATTTGACCCGCAAGAAAGATACTTTGGGAGCCAGAGTTGACCTTAGGTATGTGGATCGTATGGAGCAATATTGGCCGCAAACAGCGTCTGATGGATCGATAAAACTCCCTAAAGCACCATGGATTTTCACAGGAGCCCAAGAACGCAAAGTAAAAGAGACCATTCGATCTTTGCGGACCCCCACTGGCATAATGCACTCGCTCCGAACGTGTTTTACTAAAGAAGGAAAGCTTACCGGTTTGAAGTCACACGATTGGCATAAAATATGTCAGGTACGTTCATAGTGGACTTTAATATCATTGCATAAAATTTGGACTTTAATATCATTGCTGCACATACTTTACAGTTTATTTTACCGGTTGCCATTGAGGGATGTTTGTCTCTCGACATCCGTAACACAATCTACAAACTTGCAAAGCTGGTGCAATGGATCTCACAAAAGGAGATCAACGTAGACTCCATACCATTCGCCAAACTAAATGCTGCGGAGCTTGTGTGCATGTTTGAGAAACATTTTCCTACTACAATGCTAACCATTCAGGTGCATCTTCTTGTTCACATAGTTGATGAGGTGGAAATAGCTGGCACAGCTCATTCCAGATGGATGTTCTTCTTAGAGCGTTCCATGAAAACGCTTAAGGGATATGTGCGTCAAAAGGAACGTCCGGAGGGTAGCATGGCAGAAGGTTGGTTGGTATCAGAGTCCCTAGTGTACATTGGAGAGTGGCTAGACGGATTTGATAAATCCCGGGACACGCTATGGCGAACCATAGATGATGAGTGCATATCTGGGATTGTCATGTGCAATCTCGGTGTTGAGAAGAAGATGACGGAAGATCTAGAGGCTAAAATCAACCGATTTTGCATGCTTCACAATCCAGTGATGCAAAAGTGGATTTCACAATATGAGGATGCAAAGCAAGAGAGACAAAGGGCACGAATCGAGTGGAGACGGGGAAGACGACCACCGATGCACTATCCAGCGGTTCTGGAGAGCCTACCAACCTTCATGAGCTTAAGATGGTTGCACAACCAATTGAAAAGCGCACAACAATGCGGTGACGAAGTGACTGAAGAAGAGTGGGAGTACTCTTGGGGTTGCGCGACCAAGGTAAGTTTGCAATGTACGACTAGCAAGTGACTTTATTTATAAACGTTTGAACGGCCACTCATAATCTTTGTTCGTTGTAGTATAAGTCATACACAGCAGCATGGTGTAAAGGTCGACATTTTAGGGTGGAACGAATCGACAAAAAGCGTTTTACTCAAGATTGTGGAATCATGGCAAAATTTGAACAGTCTAGTCGACGACGTTCCTCTGATGCAGATCTCGTGGTGGCGGAACTCACTTACTTCGGCACGCTGCAAGAGATTTTGAGGATCGATTACAGAGGATTTTTTGTCGACTTGTTCGACGTGCAATGGTTCAAGATAATCATGGAGGGTCGCAACGCTACTGTGCGTAGAGGAGAGTCTGGTTTTCTTGAGGTGGATTCTACTAAGAAATGGACTGACCTAAGAGACACTTTCGTACTACCCGAGCATTGTGAACAAGTAAGTATGTAAATAGTTAACATCCCCCTTTTACAAGTTATGTGCTTGAAAGCTCTCATGTAAGTTATGTGGCTCTGGCAGGTAATATTTCATCCTACAAAGTCTACATCAAACTGGTGGTACGTCATAGAGGTAGCCCCTCGTAGTGCAAGGACGTATGAAGGCTACCATGTGCCAATCACAACGACATCAATGGAGGAGATCAGAGAAGATGCTCAATCAGAAGCCGCTGCGGTGGTGCGAGACGAGCATCAAGATGCTACTACTCTATATGGGGTGCATGCAGAGGAGCTACAAAATGAAACAGAGGATATGTGTTTAAACGGAGAGCTCTATATAGATATAGGAAGTTATGCTGAGTTATGCGAGTATGAGAGAGAGATCTCTTAAAGCCACAAATATTGTATTTGAACAATTTTGCTCCGTGTTGTAAAAGATTTGGCTCTCTAAGTACCTTCCATGGTGTATAACGCTCTTTTCTACTCGCGCTCACATCTTTTGATTGAAAATTCTGAGTTTTCGACTTGCCTCTTCTATCACTCAATTCATTGCGTCATTGTATTTATATGTGTCATTACGTCATTGTATTTAATGGTCTTTGCGTCATTGTCTACTCTATTCATTCAATATTAAGTTTAAATATTCGTGTGTTTAATGCAGGTATGGATGTTGAGGAGTTTCTTTCTTCTTTGTCATCGCAGTAGAGACAGTGGTACGTGGAGCGTCATCGCTCTGGCGCATCATCGCGCGTTCCTACTCCATCCGCATCTCCCTCTCTTTCGGAGCATTCGGCGCGCTCCGAAGCTTCGGCGTCGACGAGACGAGCTTCACACTCGTCTAGACACCGGCGCTCTAGTGGTGGCGGTGGCGGTTGTTGTGGGGATTCCGCCACCGATGCCTCCACTCCGCCTCGTGTTCGACGAGGCTCTTTACCCTCCCCTTCTTTGCCCGCCCCCACACCAGCCACAGCATCGCCATCTACGCCAGGTTTTGCACGGCTGACTATTCCTAGAAGCTACACACCTCTACCTACTCCGCCAGGAGCCACCCCACTCGACACTCCTCGCTTCGGGGCCCAGAAACCGGTGGAGACACCTGACGTCCGTACCCCCATCGACACGCCGCTAGAGACCCCTGCCGGGACACCCAGGTTCACGCGTCACCGGCCAGAGGGCTTGCCTTACTCCGTCGACATCAGCGGCGGCATCATCATGGATGATGACGGCAAGAAGGTGATCTCGCGCATGCGTGGTCTTTGCTCTCAGCTGTTTAGACACTACATACTAAACAAATGGAGTGAAGTACCAAGTGATTTAAAAAACAGAGTCATCAGCATACTTCATGATGAGTTTCCCGTTCCAACACGGGATCAGCGCTTCAATGAAGACCTGATGAAGATTCGAATGCGCGAATACTGCAAACACAAGCGTTCCGAAGTGCAAAAAGAAATCAAGAATGGGTGGAACAGGCCAGATTGGCTGGCCAAAGAAGATTGGAAGAATGCGAAGAAAGCAGCGCGCGAGAATCCCGACAAGTGGAAGCAAAAAAAGGATGCAGCCAGAGCGCGAGTAGAGGCAGGGAGCTCGCACCACTTGGGGAGCGGTGGATGGGCATCATTTGAGGCCGATTTTGTAAGTGTTTTCACATTGCTCTTTATGCATGTTCGATAGTTTAGGGTTTATGAGTTTTTTAGTTCTAACATAATGAAATCTTTGTATGTTTTGACAGTGGTCGATGACAGGACGTGATCCCACACCGTACGAGCGCAAGTACGCAGGCAGGAAGGGCTTAAACGCCCTGATGGACATTCTCAGTTCTCGCGGCGGCATGGTTAGTATTAGGGTTTACTCTTTTTTATTTTTTGTATTGTTTTATAAATGTCGTTATATGTTTATACTTACTGAAAGCTGTCTTATTGTCTTTTTTTGCAGAATCCGACAGATACGCCGCTTGGACGCGATGAGACATCTGACTAGACGACGTCAGTTTAGCCGTAGCTAGATAGCATTAGTTTAGAATTTCTCATAGCTTATGTATCATGAGACGGATTTTATACGTCTTTTTGAACCATGTATATTATTACATTTGTCACCGCAGTTCCTTTTGCCAATCAATTCTTTATGCCTATGATGTTGTACAATTGTCATTATTACATTTGCCAATCAATTCATTTTGCCTATGATGTGTACAATTGTCAATTTTGCAAACAATGCGTCTTGTGGGTGACTATTTTGGGTCTATTATCTACCCTTGCACTTTTTTTAAAAAGTGAATCAAGTACAATATGGTTGATGGGTGGCAGGGCATTCAATGCCCTGCCACCAAAAAAAAATTCTCTCGGGCGTCGCTATAAGCGTCGCTATTTATGGCTCTGTAGCGTCGCTATGAGCGTCGCTATAGTCTTCTGTGTAAACGTCGCTATATGCATCGCTATAGGCGTCGCTATATGCGTCGCTATATAGCGACGCTCATAGCGACGCCTATAGCGACGCTCTCGTAGCGACGCTCTTAGCGACGGTTTTAGCGACGCCGGGGGTTATAAAAACCCAGTGTATTTCCGTCGCTAACAGCGTCACAAGAGCACACAACCTCTTGTAGTGTAAGTGGGAACCACCAAAGGGAAGATCCAAAAAATAAAATCAGCAGCCCATGCGACTGTTCTCCCACCACGCACACACAAGGTCCCATCAAGGCATGCACATCCCATGTGCTCATGAACACAAATCCATGCTGGATGTCAAACACGGGTCCTAAAATCAGTAGCAATGGCTATGTAGTCCCCAGAAATGGCCATGCATCATGAGTCAGATAATGAGGATAGAGAAGACAAAGGAATATCAATGATGTAGAAAAAAGAAATGGTTTTCTCTGCAACAATATTCCCAAGAGGTACTGCGATACAAGTGGCTAAACAAAGTGACTTAACTCCAATAAATGAACAAAACAAACGACTACATCACAAGTGAAAGCTCACCATGCTCTCGCTCCATGTTTTCATCCACCCTAGTCTCAACAATCATCTCCTTTCCCTTGTGAAAAGTATTTGTAGCTTAGAAAAATCATAAAAACACAGTATTACCAGTATGTAAAACATATAATTTAAGGAAAAAGAGAGTTTCAAGCTCTTCGACAAATTATGTTTAGAGTGGTTGGACTGGGATAGAGATAGAGGGTGTGTGTGTGTGTGTGTGTGTGTGTGTGTGTGTGTGAGAGAGAGAGAGAGAGAGAGAGAGAGAGAGAGAGAGAGAGAGAGAGAGAGAGAGAGAGAGAGAGAGAGAGAGAGAGAGAGAGAGGGGGGGGGGGGGATGGGAGATTGACGAGGGAGTGGAATGAGGAAGAGGGAGAGAGAGAGGGTTGGAGGGGATAGAGAGAGAGGGGGATGGGATGGAGAGAGTGACTGGACGGTGGTAAAGAGAGTACACTAGCAAGGGATAGAGAGAAAGGGGGTGGGAGGAGGGTAGAGAGAGTGAGAGTGGTGGGGCGGGAGGGGAGTGACAGATGGAGAGAGAGAGAGAGAGAGAGAGAGAGAGAGAGAGAGAGAGAGAGAGAGAGAGAGAGAGAGAGAGAATATTGAAATGAAGTGGAGAGAGAAATGTGTTGATTAGGGAAAGGATGAGAGAGATTTGATTTTTTTTAAATAAAAAAATAAATTAATACTATATAACTAATCTTAATGGATACTTTTTTTTACTTGTTATACAAGCTCAATCTCTTTTAATTTTAAGAGGATCTTATGCTATAGTATGCTTTATCTACCAAGTAAATTGTGAGGTCCCCAACCCCGAGAAGATTGGTGCGACTTGATAGATGGCCTTCCTTTATTCTCCTTTTCTATTGACGACACCCTACTCTGTTTCCACAAAGTAGAGATACGAGCAACAAAAGAGATGAATTCCTCTATCCATCGTTTACATGGTTATAAGGGTCATATGCCACAAGCCAGGTTGAAAAATTTAGGATTGTAATGAAGCTGTTTCTTAACATAAAGATGAAATCCCATTGACATATTTAGAATCCATAAACAACGCCTTTTTCCCCACGTTTAAGAGGCACGGCCACCATCCATAAACCATAAATATGATATGCGACTTAGTCTAAACTAAATAGTAATCTTGTGTCACGTAGATTTGGGCCATCTCGACTCTTGGCACAATGAGTCTCTAATTTCACTTCTCTTAATAAGAGAGAGTGGAGAGTTTCTCAACTAATCGAGACCACCCATCCTTGACTGGCAACCTGAGCCAGCCCCCACTTTCCACCCCATACTCACACTTTTTTGCCTGTTTACTAATTACTACCACATTTTTTTACATATACAAACAATGTTCTTTAATTAATTCCAGACACAGATTCTTTCATCAAGCCCTTCAAATATCACCAACACATTTCTTTCTCAAACATGGTCTAATGAAGACAGTCCTATAATTCAACAAAAATGAATCTTTCAATTATTCTTAAGAGTTGCCGCTACCCGCGGACTTTCTCTGTCTATCCAATAGAGCCTTTGCAAAGGATTTACTCATTTGCTAACCGCGAAATGCCCATACTTTCTTAGTCGCTAACTGCAAGGGAGTATCTCGCTAACCGCAAGGCATCCTGCTAACCGCAAGGTATCTTGCTAACCACAAGAGACAAAAAGAGAGATGATAACCTCAGCTTAATCTCCACTAACCGCGGAATTACCTCGCTAACAACGAGTTCCATCTAGAAACAAGATATTCTTTCAGCAATTGTTTTCTTTATGTGATTTCTCAAACAAGATTAACTAACATCTAATATCAAACACTAATCATAAATCAAACAATTCCTTGTCTACTCTATGTCATGTGCTTGTTTCTTGTGATATAATCACATTTTCTGGACAGTTTAAGGGAATTCTTTGGCTTGAATTACCACTAATTATGTATAACGATGCAGAATTATAAATTCATCTTACTGGATTAGCAACACGTTCGACTACCTCTCGTGGTTGAGGTTGGATGGCTTTTACTTCTTCCGCAACCAATACCTCCGCTTGAGCAACATTTGGAGTAATTGATGCCTTCCTCTACATCTTTCTTGGAGGTGGAGCGACATGAGCGTCCTTCGAGCTTCGACTAACTCGCTTCAGGGCCATAGTATCGCCAAAGAGAAGAGAGAAAGTGAGAAAGAGAACTCAAGAATTTGAGAGGTAACACGATGATGGTAGAGAAAGAAGCTGGAGATGCAGATGGCTTGAGGGTAAGAGCTTGAGAGAGAGAGGTTGAGGGAGAGAAGGTAACTCCGACGTCAAGGCAAGAGAGCTTCCGCTTCTGAGAGTGTGTCTCTCAAAGTGAAGGGAGAGCGGTCTTTTTATAGGCTCTCAAGGCTAGCTAAGAATAGAGGGAGGAAGGAGAGATAAGTCCGTGCACGTTCACGACTGGATTTTTTTTTTTGTGGAGACGGATTTCAATGTGCAATTTCAAACCTCTTAGATGAAACTTGGCTTCCAAGACAAGCCAAACTAAGCTCCTCCTCTCTTTCTTTCTTAAAAGTACTTCTCCTACTCCTTCTTTCCTAAAATTGCTCTCCTTTTCCTAAAATTACTCTCTCTTTCCAAAAGAGTCAACTCTTATCCTTAGATACAATCTTGAGGCTTAAGTTTCCCATCAACCTTATTGTTTCAAGTGAATAAGGCTCATAATTAATAGTTCTAAAGTTCAATATTTTATCCGATCGTTCCATTAGGATGCTCTTTGACTTAATAAAATGTAAATCTCAAATATTTGCAAAGTAAATGAAACACTTTTATTGAAAAATGTTGGGTACATTACAATCTCCCCAACTTAGGGATTCGAGATGTCCTCATCTCGAGAAAAAGTGAGGATAGTCCTTCCTTAGGGTGGCTTCATCTTCCCATGTTGCATTTTCTTCAGAATAGTCTTCCCACTGAACAAGGTGTTCTCTGAGAACTCTATTTCAAAGGATCTTCTCTTGAGACTCTAAAATTCTAGAAGGTTAAAGTTCCAAGATGTTTTGAGTAGGCATGACAACTTGTTCATCATTGAGGAGTTGATCATCACTTCGAATATAGGGTTTCAACAAGCTTACATGAAATGCATCGTGGACTTTGATATGAGCTAGCAGCTTCAACTTGTACACTTGGGTTCCTATACACTTGGTCACTTCATAAGGGACACAATAACATGGACTAAGCTTCTTGTACTTTCCAAGTGATAGGGTACTTCTATTTGGATGAATCCGAAGAAAAACCTTGTCACCTTCTTTAAATCTTCTTTCCGATCTCTTACTATCTACATACTACTTTTGACGATCCTGAGCTGCCTGAATATCCTTTCGGATGGCTTTTGTTTGATTTTCCATTTCTTCCAGCATCTTCTTAGACGCTTCAACTCTGATGGTAGGGTTAGAAAAGTTGAGTGGAGAGACACATTCTTGACCATACAAGGCACAAATTGGGGTCATACCAATGCTTTGATGATGAGAAGCATTGTAAGCATACTACACTAGAGGTAAAAATTGAATCCATCACTTAGGTTCTCTACTGCATAAGCTCTAAGAATATCTTCAATGACTTGGTTAACTCGTTCTGTTTGACCATCTGATTGAGGATGGTATGCGGTACTAAAGTTTAACTCTGTTCCAATTGCCTTGAAGAGTGACGTCCAAAAGTTTGAACTGAACTTCACATCTTGATTGCTTACAATCCGTTTGGGAAAGCCATGCAATGTGAAAATCTCTTTAACAAATAGTCGTGCAATGTCAGAGGCGGTAAAGTTTGTCTTGACTGGTATGAGATGCGCAACCTTTGTGAGTAGGTCAACAACTACCATGAGTGAATTATAACCTTCTTGTACCATAGGTGATCCAATGACGAAGTCCATACTTATGCATTCCCATTTCATTTGGGGAATTTCCAATGGTTGAAGTTTACCGGGAAGTTTAACTCTCTCAACTTTAATCATTTGGCATGTCAAGCATTGACGAACATAGCGTAGACCATCTCCCTTTTGCCCAGTCCAATAGAAACTTTTTCGTACGGCATTGAGAGTCTTCGTATATCCTGGGTGTCCTGAAGTAGGGCTATCATGGGCCTCAAATAAAATAGCTTTCTTTAAGCTAGGGTCCTTTGGTACACATAACCTATTTCTATAGTAGAGACAAGGTCCATCATGTGAGAAGTGTAACATTGAAGGTATATTCTTTGAATCCCCAGATTGAACAAGGTTAAGCTGCCTTTGATACTCTGGATCAGATGATGCAACTTCCTTAATCTTTTCAATGATTGGGTTGTTGGGTATAGATATGAGGCTTAAAAAAGGTTTTCGACTGAGTGAATCTGCAACCGTGTTTTCTTTTTTGGGACAATAGTTAATGTCAAAGTCAAATTCTTGCAAAAGTTCTACCCATCGTCTTTGTCACATATTCAAAGTTGCTTGCATAAAAATCCACTTTAAGCTCTTATGGTCGGTTATAAGTCAAAACTTTCGTCCGATAGTTCGAGATCGTGGGTGGGATAGTTCTTTTCATGAACCTTAAGCTTACGTGAGGAGAAAGCTATTGGTCTGCCTTGTTGAACTAATACTCCTCCAACTGCTATTCCACTAGCATCAGGACGACTTCAAAGGCTTGGTTAAAATCTGGTAGCTTTAGGCACGGTGCTATAGTCACATACTGCTTAAGTTGATCAAATCTTTCTTGGTGTAGGGGTCCCCAGCTTATCTTCACTTCTTTCTTCAAAAGATCGATCAAGGGTGAAGCAATCACTGCATAATCCTTTATAAAGATTCTATACCATCCTATGATTCCCAAGAATCCTCTAAGCTCACTTGCATTTGATGGCTGAGGCTATTCAACAATATCTTGAACTTTAGTAGGGTCCACTGAGATTCCTTCATGCTAAACAATAAATCTAAAATACTCAATCCTTGGAGTGAAAAATGAACACTTGCTTGTCTTTGCATATAGCTTGTGTTCTCGAAGAATATCCAACACCTTTCTTAGGTGGTCTTCATGTTCTTCTTCATCCTTTGAGTAGATTAGAATATCATCAAAGAAGACAAGAACAAAGTCATCTAGGAACGACCTGAAAATATCCTGCATCAGTCTATTGAATGTAGCCGGAGCATTAGTGAGACCAAATGACATTACTATGAACTCAAAATGTCCATATCGGGTGTTGAAAGCTCTCTTTGGAATATATGATTCCTTAATTCTGATTTGATAATAACCAAAACTTAGATCTATCTTTGAGAAGACCTTGGAACCATGTAGTCTGTCCAACAATTCATAGATTCGTGGGATAGGATAGTTTTTCTTCACTGTTACCTGGTTTAGTCCTCTGTAATCAATGTAGAGTCGTAAAGTCCCATCTTTCTTCTTCTGAAAGAGTGATGGTGCTCCCCAACTTGATTTACTCGGTCTAATAAATCCCTGTTCTATAAGTTGACGAAGCTGTTCTTTCAATTCAGTGGCCTCCGGTAGCGCCATTTTATAAGGTCTTTTTGACACTGGCTCACTTCCTGGAAGAATCTCTATCTCATGATCAATCGCTCGATTTGGAGGAAGAGAGGTGAGATCTTCAGGGAAGACATCTGAATATTCATGAAGCCAAGAGGGTTTTGTAACGCTTGATTTTGAATCCATCTTGTTCAGCTTGACCACCACAAATATTTTTTTTCCGGCCTTCATACCTTTGAGTAGACGGTTAGCTTTAACTAATTGAATCTTTGAAATCCCATTCTTTCCCTGTACTTCGACTTGAATTGCTTGACTATCTCTAAAGCTCATACTACCTAGGCCACAATGGATGCTAGCATGATTCTTAGATAACCAATCCATCCCAAGAATTCCATCATACATTCCAACTAGTAAAGTTCTAAAGAAAGCCGAAGTAGCATGTCCTCCTAGTTCAAAGTCAAGGGTTCCCACAAAATATCGTGATACCACGGTTTTCCCATTAGCCAATTCTACTATCATGGGTTTATTTTGTTTTTTAATCAGGTTCAACTTCCGCAAGCATTTTTGGGGATAGAAGAATGAGTACTGCCACAATCAATGAGGAGGTTAAAAGGTTTACCTTGATGGGTTGTTGGTGTTTGAATAACAACAAATTGTCTTTGGGCTCCAGGGTTGCCAATAGCTGCATAAATTCTTGCTCTCTCTTCTTCTTCACCAAGGGTAGGCTCTCCTAAAACTGCGTGTATATGGGCATTCCTACCTTGACCTCTTCCAAAGGCCCTCGCTGCTCTACCTCGTCCACCACCTCATCCATTGTTATGTCCAAAAGGATGGTGACTTTGACCTACTTCAGTTGTTGCTGCTGCTCTATTAGTCAGACATGGACATCTATTCCAATAATGTCCCAACTCTCCACATTCAAAGCATTGAACATCCAAGCGTGAAGGATTTTGAGCATTAGCAGCATAAGCTCTTTGTGGTTGTCCATTATTATTGGGAAGCCTTATTGGACGTCTGGCATCGTTAAAACTCTGATTTTTTTCAAATCTCCTTCTAATTCCTTACTCCTTCATTAAGGGCTTAGCTCGTAGTAAAGCATCTTGTACAGTACTAGGTTTCATGGCTTCTAATCGTGAGCTAATTGGTTCTCTTAAACCTTAACAAAAACGGGCTACCTGTTGCTCTATGATCATTGGTGGAGCATAACGCCTAAGCCTTACAAACTTTGAGTAGTACTCTTCCAAGGTTAAACTGTATTGCTTTAAGCTAAAGAACTCATTCATCTTCAATGCTTCGTGTGCATGAGGTAAGTATCTTTCCTTTACAGCCTGTTTAATTTCTCTCCAACTCTGGGAGTTCTCCAATACTCCCATGTCACGACAATGTTGTTTCCACCATAATTTTGCTTCACCAGAGAGGCGAAACATCCCTATCATCGCTTGATTTGCACGTGTAGCCTTTGCAGCCAAGAAGTAATCATCCATAGCTTCAATCCATACTTCTGCATCCTTCTCAATATCAATACCCTCTCCTTTAAAAGAAGATGGTTGCATTTGTTTCAACAATAACTTCTTCTCCTGAATCTTTTGTATAGATAGCATCGTTTTGAGGGTTTTCTATTATAGGAGTGATTTGAGCGTTCTCTTGAGTATACGCATATATTAACATTAATGTTTGTAACAACCCAAAACATTAGGGTATTGTTGGACGGGTACGCCGCGACGGACGTCAGCACAACGAGAACTCACCTAACAAGTAATGTCAGCTAAGGACGAAGCTCGACCCGCAAGCGCGTGGAAGCAAGCATAAGGTGTCAACCTACACTCGACCGACTCCTAACTAATTCCTACAGAGGTCCCTACCACTTGTCTAAGTCACAGTCTTCAAAAGTGCAAAAGAGGATTCTTCCTACAACGCTTGCTAGAGCCGAACACCCATCAAACACTTTCGAAACACCATAGAACTTGAAGGAGACCCTACTAATACCTATAGGCCGCTCTCCCTAAGGTCTATGAACCAAAATCACGACCCAAAACACCCGGTGCAGAAACACGTAGGATGTCTAGCCAAAATCTGCAGGTCTTTGTTTCCAAAATCTGAAGTGCCTAATGTGTAGCTCTACTTAATGTGAACGCGTGGATATGCTGCAATGTGAAATTAGATAACATATGCTCACCCAAACAATCGATGAAGCTCGTAGAAGGAGCTCCCAAAGCCGGACCGTACGCGCGCAATGTTGGTATCGGCTTGTAGCTCTAGTCGGGGGCAACACGCTGCACTTCTGTGCACTCGATTCCAACCACTGTAGCACACGTAGCGTCAAGACGAAGCTCACACTCTCTCTCACGTACACAGCACGCTCACTCACAGACTTAAAACTTGTTTAAAATGACAAGAAGTCCTTCATTAAGGTCAAAAAGTGGTATATATACCTTACAACTTCTCAAACCCTAAAGTTCCAAAATCAACCATCTACTCCATCTAACTATCAAAACTGGGATACAAGCTGGAAACTTCTGTAAGTTCTAATATTTACAAGGTGAGAAATCGGGTTTTCTTTAACGAATGAATAATTACAAAAAACAATAGTCCGCCGAGTAGTTAGATGCTGTGGGGTGTGTCCAGCTTCTAACATCCCCCCCTCCTTGTTCATGTCGTCCCCGACATGGCCTTGAACCTTTGCTTCATCTTAGAGTCTCCCTTATCTTTAGCAGTGATTCGTACCGTGCATGTAGATTTAGCATTGTTGGGCCAAAGATATCTGTATGCATGGTGAAGAACCCCGTGTAGAATGCTTCTTCAAATCCCTGGAGGTGATAGGATGGGAGAAACATAATTCTTTGATACAACGCATGTATCACCTCCTTGGAAGGATGACCTGACATATCATAAGCACATCTGTATGTGTCCTGGAAGGAGAATATGCTGTTAGTCACCTGTCCTGGCTTGAAGGTCTCAAACACTTCTAGGATGGTTCTGCAGATCTTTCTCATCATAATGCATGTAAGGTCAGGTGAGCCAGTGAACAACTTTATGGCACCCGTTAGGGTTTTCACTATGTATTGTACACTTATTCTCTCACCTGCCTTCACGCCTGGCAGCTTTGGGTAGTTCAGCCAAGTGGGTTGGCTTCTTTGTAAGATTTCTTGTGCTTTCCACGTCCTAACGCTTGGTAGAGGACAGAAGCTGAGGTTATCTCTGATGTGTTTTGGTGCCTCTACCAAGTGTATTAGGTATTGCGGGTACTTGGTAAGCCAAGCCTTCCTCCACTTTGGCTGCGAATCCACTATTAGCTTTACTCCTTCTGGCCTTGAGGTGTCTACGTTGTAGAGAGGGACCCTTGGCTCTTCACTGATTCTCCTGTTTATTGTTGTTGCCTCATACTTCAGCAATGGATATGGGAGAGAGGGTTGAAGCCATTCACGCCTGACATTGCTGGCGACGATTTTTTGAATTGTCATAGATTTGAAAACCCTCTGTTCCCATTCCAAGGCTTCCTTTGTGCTTTCTCTGAGCTCTGCCTCTATTGCTTTACGCAATTTTTCCTCCTCTTCTTGTGTTAGATCCTGGAGATCTTGAGAGGAGCCTGCTATGCTTTCCTCTGGCATGGGTTTGTCCACAGGATCTGCCACATTGTCGAGGTTGATGCCCTCATTGGCAGCTGGCCCTGAGCTCTCTGCTTCTGCTTGTTGCCGGTCTTTCAATTCCTCTATTTTCTTGAGGAGTGTCTGCTTTTCCGCTTCAGCGTCTCTACCCATAGTCACGAGGAGGTCATTGAGTTCAGCATTTACCTTTTCAGCCTCCTCGAGCTTTATCTTTATGCTCTCCAATTCTTCTTGTAGGGCTTTTCGGTTGTCCTCCAGTCTGGTTTGCATTGCAATAGAACCTTCAGCCATCATCAACCTCTGCTTCTTCTCGAGAGTCAACTCCTTCTGGAGTTCTTGCATCTGCTCCTCATATATTTGACTCTCGGAAATGATTTGAGTCGAGCTTGTAGTTCTAAATCTCGCAGGTGATGCTCGCAGCCTCTGGATGGTTTGATCTTTGACTTTTAATTGGTCCTTGATCTCAAGGACTTCATCCAGGCTTGCTTCTTGTTCTATCTCTGCCTTTTCCTTTGCATTCTTCATGGCCTCTACTTCTTTAGTTTCCTCTGCTAGCTGGAGTGTCAGATTATCCCGTTCTTTTTTGGCATCTTGCAATGACTTGCTGAGTTGCATACACTCTTCTTCAAGTGCTTGCAATCTTTTTGCTGCTGCCTCATTTGCTTCTTCCTTTGCTTGGCAGTTTTGTAGATCCGTGGCCAAGCTGGCCTGGAGGTCAGCTTCTCTTTCCTTTTGTCCTTGGCTTTGTGCCCGTAGAATATCTCTTTCCATCTTAGGTTTTTCTTCGGTGGCCTTTAGAGTTATCAATTCTTCTTTTGATGCCACCGATTGTGCTCTTATTCCAGCTAGCATTGTCATCACCACGTCCCAATCATTCGAGGGCGGGTGCAGGTCTACCGTGTCGGTAGAAATTTCCTTTAGCTCGACTAGCCGAATGCCTGCAATCTGTTCTTTATGCTTTGTTCTCGCCAAGTCGAATGCGACTGTGGCGGCTTCTTCCCTTGTATAACCTGCAGCTAGCAGGTCCAAAAATGCATAATATGCCTCCTCGAGCTCTTTTTGTTCAGACGCAGGCTTGGTCTCTTCTTTGGGCTCAGGTTTTGGCCTTTGCTCTTGCTGCTCAGCCTGGTGTTCTTCTTGATTGTCCCCAGCCTCCCTATCTTCTGGTGGAGGGCTGCTAGGAGGTGGTGATGGTGGTGGTGATGGCTGTGGGCTGGGTTTAGGGCTATCTGGTAAAGCTGCAGGTTTGCCCTTAAAGTCTCTATCTTCTTTCGTTTTTCTTTCCCTTTCTTGGTTTTCTTGTTCATCTAGCAATGTCTGCCTTATCTGCTCCACTTCTTCCTCGGTGAAAGGGACATGGGGAATGTTTTCCGCTACAGCATCAAGAATCTCGAAATTCTTGATATAGTCTTCAAAGCGGTCCCTCTGCACTCTTCTGGAGGATCCGGACATAGACTCAAGAGATGGCTTCCATAATTCGTTTAAATCACCCTTGAGAGCTCTTTCTGCTCGGAAACTCTCCATCAGCCTCTCGAGTCTAGCCGCTTTTTGTGATCTTGTCTCTTTGGCCGACACTTGAGCAGATTCCTTTTTTCCTTTCTTCTGCTCAGGTTGCTCCTCTGCCACTGGCTCTAGTCGTCTCTTCAACCTTGTAGCCACCCTTGGTGCTCGTTGTGGCTCGTCTTCTTTGTCTTCCTTTACCCTTAGCCAGTCATTCTGAGATGGGGGGTCACGACACCTTCCCTTGGCGTGTAGTGCTGTATAAATTACCTTGGTTATCATTTCTCCTGGCACTATGTAGGTTGGCTTTTTGTTTCCCATTTTTACCAAGCTATCATGTATGTATGCCGCATAGTTGATTATCTTTGGGGTGCCTTTTATCATTGCCCAAGTAAACTTTGTGGCAATTGCACCTGGCGGCATCCTGTACTTCTGTGGCCTCTTTGTGCACATGTGGAAGTACTGGTTGTACAATTGGCTCATGATCGCCACCTTTGGGTTGGCGATGTCTTCGAAGGTGTAATTAGCCTTTTTCTCTTTGTACACCTTGAATTCATCCCTTCTCTTTGTCACACTGTCTCCCTGATTGGAAATATCTAGTGCATGGGCTACAACCCGCTCCATGATAATGATCTCTGTATCGGGTCTGCCGTGCAAATCTGTCACTTTGGCCACTCCATCCTCTTTGATGCTTGTTACAAACTCCCATACTCTTTTGACGTCCACTCTTGTTGGTATTGCTTCGAAATAGTTATGGAGGTCAATTTTCTCCAAGTAGCCGGCCATTTTGCTTTGGAAAAATTCATTGAGCTCTCTTGGCAGCATTGGCAGCTCTATTACATTGCCGTCATTGTCTTTGAACACCCCCTGGTAGATCTTTAGGTTGTTTGACTCTAACAGATCTTCCTGTATCCAGGTGCTGGTGGGCTTAAGTGTTCCCTCTGGAATGACAAAAGGTTCCACCTCATCCAGATAATCTTTGATTGTCATTCTCTTCTTCTTTGCTAGTGACTTCGAGGCTGCCATAGATCCTGTTGCACTCAGCAATCCAAAGTTAGCGTTTTTTCCATATCAGCTGCTAAACTGAGTTTTACTTATCCAAATGACTTGAAAATTGAAATTATAGCTTAAAAGGAACTTGTGAAGCTATGCATGTGCTCACAGTGCAAATATGACCAAAAAAATCAATCTAGACATCCTACGCGTAGGATATCTTTTTCTTCAGAATTGGTTCATACTTGACATGTAGGTAGTGTAAGGCTCATGGAACATGGTTATAAGCTTGGATTTGAATTTTAATGTCAAAAAGTGGATTTTTGGGCTGATTTAGGCTTTAGGTCACAGTTTGGGTAGATTTTCTATCATGGGTAGCAATTGATGTCCAAATGGATTGAAACTTGGTGTATGGGCTCAATACATCATGGTATTGGCTCCTATGATGTCATTTCTTGCACAGAAGGCTAAATTCAAGCTTAAGACATCCTACAAGTAGGATGTCTATTTCATCAGAATTGCATGAAACTTGTTCTGTGGGTTGTCCTTGGCCTATGGAACATGGCCATGTTCTTGGATTTGCATTTGGATAAGATTTGATGCCTGTAGGGCTCTATGAGGTGTTTTTGGGCTCAAAAAGTGTTTCTTGAAGGTGTTGGGGGTCAAAAGTGATTAGAATGGCTTCAAACTTGACATATGGGCTCTTGCTGATGAGGTAATCAAATCTGGAATGACAAAACTTTTCTTCCATGCCAAAAAGGTTCATTAGACATCCTACGCGTAGGATGTCTTATTCCTCATTTTTACTCCCTTACCACACAGAAAGTTAGCTGATGTGTATGTGAATGTGTTGTGCAGGTTTCATGAGATTTGGTAGGTCAATGGCCCATTAGTGCCTTTATGCCCTAACTTTGCGTTTTTCCATGCATATGAGGTCAAATCTGATCCAAATGTGATGAAACTTGGTGTAGGGCTTGTAACTGTCATTCAGAACATGTGCATGACAAGAATTGTTGGATTTTGTGCCAAAAAATTCCCTTGAGAGATCCTACGCGTAGGATGTCTCCTGATGATTTTTCTAGTGTTAGTGCTCCTAGTGCTTGCCCTTTGCCCCCCTAAGTCCCTTTTTAGCCTAATTTCAATAAAAAAGTCAAATGGATAGAGTATAACTCCCTGTGTGGACTTCAGAGCTTCCGAACCATTTTCTGACTTTTGGAGTGATTTTTGGCGATGAAATTCCTCGATGTTGGTCTCCATAGCTTCCCAATCCCTTGGGGATCCTTACCGTATGGTTTTTGTTGACTTTGGCTTCACCAGAGCTCCATTCGGCAATTTGTCGCTCTAGAAGCACCCGTGGTGGCGTTTACATACCTTTGATGATTTGTGGTGGTCTACCACCATAGGACTTGGTTGTTGATGGTCTAGGAAAGCCGCTCGTGAAGTTTGGTGGCAAACGGACTTGCGCTTTGGCCACAAGTGCATTTTGACGCTTTGTGTGTCTGATGCCGTTTCTGAGGTTTAGTGCCGCTTCGGGTCACTTTTTGGTCATGCGGGTGATATGGACTTGTCGAGCATGTCGAGATGCTCCTACCCATAAATTTTGGTAGCATTTGGTTGTCGTTTCGCTGATTTCCCATTTGGTGGCCTCTTGTGGGTTTCTGGGAATTAGGGTTTTTCCCGATGGTTTCCCACTGCCTTTGGCTATCCAGGACTGGTCTCCTAGACTAGGGTAAGCTGCCGATGAAGTCTTGTTGCTTCCGGGTTAGCCGTTAAGCCGCCATTTCTACTTGCAGGTCTCTACCGCTCGCTTTGTATGTGACCGCTACGCTAGTTTTCGCGACAGAATGACAAACATGCGCGAAAAGCTCAAGGTGGTGAGCCTACCTCTCATGTCTGGAGTTGGTCGGGTAGACGTGCGCATCGTAGAAGCTACTAGAAGGTCGATCCGCTCTAGGTGGCAGAAGCTCTCTCCACAAAGTCAATAGTGAGAATGAGCTAAAAATGGGGTGAAAAATTCTTATAATGGAAGTCCCCGAACCATTTTTCATGAAATTTGACATGTGTTCCTATCTTTCTGCAAGATGCAGTTTAGGCTCAAAAATTTATTGATTTGGACTCTATTTGCTCTGTTTACCAGAAATTTGTCATTTCGGTCAAAACCTGGCTAGAACACGCTTTCTGCTCCAGTCTCATAATTGCACCCCCACTGTACCATAGGTTGTTCTTTAGTCACTGGTCATCCCCATATTTTTTGTTTTTCATTACGACTGTTTTTCACCTGTTTTTTGTATTTTTGAAGTTTTTTTGCCAAAAATTAGCAAAATTAAAAGGAAAATAGCAAATCAAACCCAGAAAATCCCCAAAATTCATAATAGATCACAAAAATCACTGCAACACATTATATACACTCACATGCAATTTTTATGGCCGGATTTCTCCGTTTTACCAATATTTTGCCTGAAAAAATGGCTATTTCTACTTACATACACACACCTAGGGGCTTGATTTGGCGTTTGGCCCCATATACCTGTAGCTTCATGCTGTATAAGGGTATATATACTTGGGTTACTCCAGAAAATTTCGCAATCAAATGTTAACCCTTACAACAGTAAAAAATCATGCCCTTTTTTTTGCTGTTTCTGCTATTGGTTCCGCATTGAGAATGCCTCCCCTCCTCCTAGTTGGAGTCCTTCCGGACGACAAGGTTTTGCCTCGAAGTATGTGCCGTGCATAGGTTGAAAAAGTCGTGCTAATGCCTGGCCAATTAATGTGGCCCTATTTTATGCATACTCGGTCAATGCATAGAAAAATTAATGTTGTGCAAGAGAAGGGAATAAGCAAGATGCTTATTGGCATTCGCCGTCGAGGCTTCCTGCTTTCTTTGCAAGTAGAAGCTGTAATTCTACTGCTCTCTGTTTAATTGTCTTTTTGGCAAGAGGCAAGTGCTTTGCCGACACTGTTGTTGGAGTCGTATCTGTATCTGAGGATAGAGATGGCCTGGATGTGATAGCTATGGGCCTTATGGCCTTGGATTTCCATTGGTAGTTTGGTGCTGCCAACTTTTGTAGATGGTATGGCACTTTCTTGTTTGCCATTGGTTTGTCTGTCATCGACATCCACATATATCGGTTCTCCTTGTTGACCTGCAGATGTCTGCTTTCTATTGTTGCTTGTACCGTAAGTATTTCCTTTGGCTTTTGCTTTGGTATCCAAATGTGAGTGACATTTGGGTTATGGATAAGCATTTTCTTTGGGATCCATATCTGCTTGGTTACCTTGGTTTTGGGTTGCACCGTCTGCTTTGTTGGTATCCGGTTGTTATATTGTTTCCTTCCCGCCATGGCCTTTCTATCCTTCCTCATCCATACTTGTTTTCCTTGTTTTGGTAGCCTAGATTTTTGCAGTGTAGCCGGTGACTTCAGCTGTCTGTGATTAGCATGGTTGGCCTTTACCTGGTTGTTGGTCTCAGGTTTTATGTTGTTATTTGATGGTATTTGTTCTTTTGTCTTTGTTGCCAGTGTTTGCATGGCTTGCAGTTGATCATGATGGTACTTCTGAGCAAAAGCTATTACCTGTTGTTCATGTTCGTGCTGAATTTTGACCGCCTCTGCTTTCCAGTCTATCTGGACATTGTATGCTTTTTGCCAAGGTTACCCTAGCATCATTGGTTGTTGTGTGCTTTCATCTGTCACCACATAGAATTTGTGTGGGTAAATATATTGATGTAGCTGTACATGCAATATAGTCCATCCTAATGTTTTCAATGCGTGTGATGTGCTGCTTTCCAGCACTTGTTGAGTAGGATGAAGTTGATTTGTGACTTGGAGCTGTTGGTATAATCAGTAAGAGATCCAATTTGCTTGAGCACCCGAATCGAGCAAGGCTATTGATTCAACTTGATTGTTGCCCACCTTGACTGTAATTATTGGCTCTACTGTTTCCTCCTCCATGTTCATCAGTCGAATGGCATTGATTCTCGATGGTGGTTTACTCTGTTGTTGTTGTCGCAGAAGCTGTCTTTTTGCAATGGGTTCTTGTGCTTCGGCTTGAGCTTCCTCTCATACTCGTTGTTTTTCCTTCATTCTTTGCTTCCCTTGGTGAATTTGTTGGAGCATCTCCTGTGTGAGTGGTAGATGATATCTCCTCAGTCGACACCCACTAATCCAGTTTGGCATTTCTTCACCTACTAATGTAGCAAACTTGACAGCTCCACTTTGTGATAGATCATGAATCACAAATGGTCCCATCCCTCGCTTTTTTAGTTTATTGGCATGTTGCTTCAAGGTATAAACAAGTACGTAATCACCTGTTTTGAACTCTTTGGTACGCACATGTTTGTCAAAAAATTACTTTTGTCTTCTCTTTTTAGCATAGATCGAAGCGATAGCTCGTAAGCCAAGTTCATCTAGCCTTTCAAGATCATTAATTCTTGAAGAGAGTTCATGCCCTGTCCATTCCAAGCTTGTTGCTACTCGTAGAGTTCGGATTAAAAACTCTATGGGTAGTATAGCATTTATCCCAAACACCATGTTATATGGTGTTGTTCCTATTGAGGTTTTGTAAGATACCTGTATGCCCATAGTGTTGAGTGTAGCTGCTGATCCCAATCGGTTCTTGATTCTGACACTATTTTAGTGAGAACCATGCATAGTGTTTTATTCGTGGCCTCCGCTTGCCCATTGGCCTGTGGATGGTATGGTGCTGATTTCCTATGTATGACCATGAATTCCTCTAGTAGATATTCAATGACTTCATTGAGGAAGTGTGTTCCATGGTCACTGACAATTTCTATTGGTAACCCATAACGTACAAAAACATTCTCATACAAAAATTGAGCTGTGGTGCGTGCATCAGCTTTTTGTGTTGCTTTTCCCTTGACCCATTTTGTGAGATAGTCCGTAGCCACAATGATATATTGGGTATGGGTGCGATATGCAGGGGGTGATATAGGTCCCACAAAATCAATGCCCCATTTTGCAAATGCCCTTGCCCCCATCATTGGCCTTAATGGCATCTCATCTCTTTTGATTGGTATCTTGGTGCGTTAACATGCATCACAACGCTTTACAAACTCATCGGCATCCATGTGAAATGTAGGCCACCAAATTCCTGCGGTCAAGACAATTTTTGCCGTCTTATTGCCCGAAAAGTGGCCTCCGCTTACTCCGCTATGTGCATGTTCAAGAATCAGCAGGTATTCGCTTTCACTTGCACAGATTCTAAGTTGATTGCCCTTTCCCCGCTTATAGAGTTGATTTCCAATTAACTGAAAGTCACGAGCTTCCAGCTCTATAGCTTTCTCCCGTGCTCTTGTAATGTTCTCAGGGAACGTTCTAGTGGTTAGGAAGTCAATGATATATTGACTCCATGCAGGTGCTATGTTCGCCCGAAACAAAGTTGCGTGATCCACTGGTCATTTGGCACTACATACTGTACAATTGGTAACATAAGAATGTGTATCCGCATACATAGTTGGCCAATAAACCCCTAACTGTTTCAGTCTCTGGTGTGTTTTCACTGTTGAACAATGAAATGCACATCCCTGGACGTGTGCCTCTTCAAGGTAGCACTCGAATTCTTCTGGATTTATACATAATCGTAGGATTGAGTCAGATTCAAGATGATACAGCCGTCCTGCTATCAACTGAAAGTTTTTTGTTTGTCGAATTGTTTGCTGTTTGGATTTACATCCTGTATTATCAAACTCACTTCCAAAGGAGAGAATGCTAACTATTTCTTGAGACCATTTGGGTACCATTTCAATGTTGAAAAGATAAGCATCTGGTATGTCATCATCTACCCCTTGAGGAGCTTCCCCGCTGTGTATTCTTGAAAGATGATCAACTCGCAGATGGGTTTTACCCTTTTTGACCACCACTGTGAAGTCAAATTCTAGCAATATAATAAACCAGCGTACGATTCTCCCTGTATTGCAAGGTTTATTTACTAGGTATAAAAGAGCTTGATGATCTGTGAAGAACACAAATTTGTTTGCAAGCAAATAATGCCGAAATTTCTTTACAGCATAAATCATTCCTAACACTTCCCTCTCGGTGGTTGTGTAGTTCTTTTCTGCACTATTTAGCTGTCTGATTGCATAGCAGACCGGAAAATCCATTGTTTTGTCTCCAGGTTGAGCTAGAATACTTCCAATGGCATATGCTGAAGCATCTATGTGCACATGGAATATCTTTTCCCGAATCTGGTGCCTTTAATACAGGTGCGGATATAAGGTTTTCTTTCAGCCTTTGGAATGAAGTTTTACACTCATTGGTCCATTCGAAATTGACTAGCAAACGATACAGAGGTTGTGCGATAACCGCATACATGTATATGAATCTTCGATAATATCCGCAGTGCCCCATGAAGGATTGCACTTGTTTCGCATTAGTAGGCCTGGGCAGGTCTACTATGACTTTGACTTTGTCTAGGTCTGTGGTTATGCCGTTTCTTGAGACAATGTGTCCTAAGATTCGTCCTTGCTTAACCATAAATACACACTTTTCCGGGTTTAGACAGATTCGATATGTTCTGCACTTTTCAAAGACCTTTTGAAGATGGTCAATATGTTCCTCTCGTAGAAGAGAGTGTACACACAGGTCATCCATGTAAATTTCTAAGAATATCCTTAGGTATTCCTTGAAAGCATGAGTCATTAACCTCTGGAAAGTGGCTGGTGCATTTGTTAAGCCAAATGGCATAACTCTATATGCATAAATCCCCCATTCTGTTGCAAACGCTGTTTTGTGTGATCCTCCCTTGCTATTGCCATTTGGTTGTATCCTGAAAACCCATCCAAAAAGGAATAAGCCCGTTTCCCGGCCACTCGCTCAAGGACATGTTCTGTAATTGGCAAGGGATAATTATCTCTTATGGTTGCTACATTCAGCTTTTTGAGGTTTACACACACCCGTAGTTTTCCGTTCTTCTTGGGAACTACCACAATGGGTGAAACCCAATCTGTATGTTCTATTTTATAGATAAACTCTGCTTCCATCCGTTTATCAATCTCTTCCTTGATGCGTTTGGCAAATGTATCATTATATGTATAAGGACGTTGTTTGCTAGGTTTTGCATCCGATTTTAAAAGAATTGTATGTTGTCATATCAATGGATCAACTCCTTTGAGGTCTTTATAGGACCAGGCAAACACATCCTTATACTTCGTGAGAAGTTGTGTTAGCTGCACTTCCTCCTCAGGCTGTAAATCGTTAGCTATATAGACCAGCTGAGGCTTTTCACCTGGTTCTGCGAGGTCTATTCTTTTTGCATTTTTAGGCCCATCGTAAGATTCTTGGTTGGTTCTCTCCCTGATTGGTGGTGTCATGATGATTTTTCTATCTTGGATAATAAATTTCCTATAGTGTGGTGGTACGTTCATGTTGCCCTGTTCTGACTCCCCTTTACCATCACTATCTTCTTCAGTAGTCCATATCTCTCTCAAAGACCTTTTTAGTTCTTGGTATTTCTGTTTACGCTCCAGTTTGGTCCCCTCGTGGTCTTTTGTTGGTTCTTTTTATGATTTTTCAGATTTTTGTGATTTTGTTTCGGTTCTAGCTTTTCTTTCTTGTTTTATTTCTTCTCGTGTTTGTTCTTTTCGATTTTCTGAGAATTTCCGTGATATTTGATCTTTCACACAATTCTCTGCTTTTACAAGCATCAAATAGTGAGTTTTACCTTTTATCCTGGGCGTCAGGTTCTCTCTCGCTTGCCTTCTGGCTCTTTTCCTCCTATAGTGTTCTTGGCGTCTAGGGTGTTGATTAGCAAAATCATAAAACTTGATATTCTCAGCTTCATTCCCACGCTCACTTGAGGTGTCTGAACACTCATTATCTGCCTCATCATTTACTTCCAATTGTTCAGAGGAGTTGTAAAACTCTTCTTGTTTTGGAGGTTCTACCATCTCTTTCTCTGGCACAACGCTTACCATGTAATAGGGTAGCACATCATAGCCATCCTTATCGCAAAATTTTGTTGTTGGAATGTCGGTAATGGTACAGACATCTAATGTTGCCAGTATGTGTTCCCATTCTAGAGGCTCCAAGTCATCTTCAGGGAAAGGTTCCGGAATATACTCTTTGTCCTCAATTGCTCTTTCTAAGACGCATTCCTCTTTTCTTAAGCTTCCACAATGTGAAGCTCCGCACATCCATAGCTCTTTTGGTTGCCCTAACCATGCTGGTAGTTTTGATCCTGCTACTGTAGCCGAATCAAATTCTTCCACAGGTGTTTGGTTTACATCTTTGTAACTATGATCTTTTAGGTATATTTTAGTTGTCGTCTCACCATGTCTGAGGTATATGTGGTCATAGCCCCAATCTTGGACCATCTTCAGTTGTCTCATGAATGGTCGTCCCAAGATTTTCTCATAATTGTTCTTTTTGTCGAAATCGACTATTGCAAATGTATGCTCATACTCGATCCCGCACGAAGTGACAATTACTTTTTCCAAGAGTCCGAGAGGCTTCTCCATGAACCCATCTGCCAACTTCAGCTTCATCCTGGTAGCCCTCAGAGCTGGTTTTCCCCATTTTTTCCAGATTTTCTTGGTGGCGATAGCAACTCCCGCTCCACTGTCAAGAATAGCTTTGGAAACTACTCCTTGGAATTCTACTGGTAGCGTCGTGTTTCCGTCTTCTCCCTCACAATATTCTCCAACCTTATTCAATGGTACCGGCCTAGTGTTTAGGTTAAGCCTGTCCAACTCCCTGATTCCTTCTTGTAGTTTCAAGGTGGGGTCTTTCACTCCAAATTTTTCTAGGCATTTTTCTATTGTGGTCCACATGTTTGGCCTTAACCTTAGGAGTTCTGCTAACGTGATTGTGCATGCCACCGAGGTGGATAACAGCTCAATCAATCCTTGTGAATCCATCACCTTGTTAGAAGAAAGTCTTTGAGATGGGAGTGCTCTCTTTTCCGACTTAGATTCATATTCTCCTAGGTAAGAGGGTAAAGTTCTCAAAGAGTCTGGTTGGCTGTGCCTCGAACTAATAGATCCTTGGTCTCCCCCTTGTGAATGTATCTCAAAGTTCATTTGTGATCTTGCCTCAAATTCTTCAATAGGAGGTAAGAGCACGTTCTTTTCTTTTCTCGTGCTATTCATGTGGCCATTCATCCTATTAGCCTCATTGGCCTCTCGGATTTGCTTTCACAGATCATCTAGACCGTTACCGTCCTTTCCCATTTCTGCCAATATTTTAGGATGGACCCCGTCACTTGCCTCATCGGTGGTATTTGGCACTATGATAGGCTCTCCTCTGGACTTATAATCATTAGTGAGTCTTTCCTTTGTTTTTTCATGTTTATCTAATGTTGGTTGGATAGGGATTGGAGATGGTGCGTCATGGCAATTTTCCGGTTTACCCAACGGGTCTTCCATCAATGATTGAGCCGTCTCAATCATCTTTTTACACATATCCAACCTTTGTTTTTCTATTTCCGCATATGGATAAGTCATCCATGTTTGCTCCTGGGTTTGGTTTTTTTTAAGTCGAGCTTCATAAGCTTTTAGAAGCGCATCCAGCTGCTCGTTTACCTTGTCTGCCAGTACAGATCCTCCTGATCCTGCACTTTTGGGCTCTGCTATTTTCTTAGGTGCTATGGCTGCTGTGGTGTGTGAGCTTAAGCTAGCTAGATCTTCTAACCGCTCCAATCTGTTCTTTGTATGTTTCAACTCATCAGATAGGGCTGTTTGCTCTCGTTCTTTCCTGGATTTCCTACGCGCCTTTCTCGCTTTCCAAGTGCTTCTCTGATTTTTCGTTTCTGAACTTTGGGCATCTATTTTTGGTTCTTCTATTATGGGTTCTTTCGTCCTTCTTTGGGCTTGGGCCCGTGTTACCGCTGATAGCCGTTTTTCGGCTCTTTGTAATTGCCAGAGTGAGTTACCTCACCCTACCAAAATCACCCAAACACTGTGGCTATCCCTACCATTTCACTGTAAATAGGTGCGTGAGTCACGGGACTTTTCCCATATCTTCTTAAAAAACCCTCAATTAGCTAGTCATTGGGCTAGTTGAGCCAAAAAAATAAATAAAAAATAAAAAATATAAGTATATTATGGCCCAACCGTATGCAAATATTTCTTTGTATATAGGGCCTAAATAAAAGATTTTTTCATAATTATTTTGGTATTTATTTAAATATTTCTACCTAGGTGTGTGTTATTTATGCTCTGTACATTGCCTCACCATTACCACAATTTTTCTTACCATTTTTCATATTCTTTATTCCATATAGAAATATTTTCATGTAAGCTTCTTTTATATTTGGTGTAACTCCACCCCAACAAAAATCCAACAAAACAAGTTTTATTTATGTGTATATTTTTGTGATTTTTCCCTTCCTACATCTATTTTGTTTTTTTTTAGAACACCAAAAATATTTATCTTTTTATGGTAGCCTCATAATGAGAGAGATTTCTTTTGACCCCTTTATATTTTTTCCACTTATATTATTTATATTTGACATGTACATATTTTTTAGACCCCTCAATATTTGATTTTCTTAGTTGTACTATTCACTTATATCATAATCTCAACAATATCTTCAATTATAGACCTACCAAATAAGGTCAAGGGTAGGTGGCATGCATACATGCACTATGGAGGGCTCACTCTTGGAGGTATTCAAAAGAATCATTCAAAGAAGGACCCCACAAGGACCTTGTGCAGTGGAAAAAAACGGTCGGTTTTGCTGAATTTTTAAAGTTCACTTGCTCTCCGAATTTGAAAAGGTGATACAAAAAAAAGTTGTAGCTCGTGGGCTGAACTTTTGCCTCAAATTTTTTCATATTTTTTTGAGCTACGAGTTGTGAGCTATGATTTTATTAGTGGACCCCAGTTTTCCCATGCTATGCAGCCACACTCTCTCTTCCACTTTATCATTTTCCTCTTTCACACACACTTCTCCACTCATCATCCCCACCTCTCTCACCACTCCTCTCTGCACCCTACTCACCTTCTCCTCAACCTTGAAGAATAAGAGAAACCATGGTGAACTCATACCTCCCACACACAATTCCATTCCAAAATTGACCACCTAGTCTCATTTTTCCTCCTCCAAATTACCCATATCTATCAAAAAACCACAAAATTCAGCCTCTTCTCTAAAAAGACAGCATCATGGTGGTTGATTACTCAGCTTCAATTACCTTGTCTCTCAAGGAAGGTCAAGAGTGGAGAAAAAATGTACCGTCAAAGCTAGTGGACCGTCAACAAGCGTCAAAATTGGCCCTACTCAAGACACTTGGAGCATCAACCTTGTAAGAAATCCACCTTTTCTTACCTCTTAAGAGTTTTTCTTCCTTATTTGTATCCTACATGGATACTCCCATTGTAAATATCCAATTCCATTTGTAAATTAATACTAACTCTACTAACACTAACCCACTATGAAAAGTCCTATCACCTCCATTTCTCTCCTCTCTCTTTCTCCACCAACTTTTTGATAATTCCAAGCAAAAGAAATTAGATAAATTGCTGAAAATCTAACCCAACCATGGTTAGAGGAGTAACCCTAGCCTTCAAAATTGCTATAAAAGGAGGGTGTAGCTAGCACAAAAAGGGGGGAGCCATAAGCAAGAGCACTATGCTATAGCTTGAGAAGCCAAGCTCAACCTCTCTAGAAGGAGCTCTTGAGTGGAAGCTCATTGTCTTATGCATGTGCATGTGTTGTAATAGGGGATTAGCAAGGGAACTCTATGCCATTGTAAGAGAGAGAGTGATCATTCAATTGAGAGTAGGAAATCTATCATTTCTCCTACTAGTGTAAGCCCAACATTCGCTGAATCAAGGAGGGTGGATTTGGACTAAGCTTGGATACTTTGTCTCCCTTCCAACGTGAAGTAATGGACAACAATGATGCGTAAGTGTCTTGGTGTTTTTTTGATAGCTTGTCTCTGGTGTTGTCATCAATCTAGCCATAAATCCCACATACTGTAAGAGGGAGACAGGGTGGAGAGGACTCCCCTGGCCTTAACACAGTGATTGGGGTGGCTTTTCTTGTGATGTGTTGTGGTGAAATTTACGCAAGCTATGTTGAACAAATACTAATCTCACTTTGATTTGTCATGACAGATTTGTAAGAAGGTATTAATGCAACAAGCTCCCCCTCCCCCTTTCTCTCTCTTTCTTACATATATAATTGTGTTTGCTTGATCATTGCCGATACGTTTCAAAGCAGCCCAAGCTCTCTCTCTCTCTCTCTCTCTCTCACTCACGCGTTCTAGTTCGTCTCTCTCTCTCTCTCTCTCACTCACGCGTTCTAGTTCGCATCCAAAACTAGGTGGTGCCCCTTGTGTAGTTGGGATTTGGCTGTGGGTTTGTTGTTTTGGTTTGTGTTGTGTTGTGTCCCAGCCCCATTGAGCAGCACGGGAGCCTTGAAGGGTGTCTAGAGGTTGCTCTTCTTGTCGCCCGCCCCGGACCGCCTCAAATTGGTGCCCCCACTGAGGACGGCTTGTGTATTTTTGTGTAGAATCAACCTTTAGCATAGTCAAGTAGTTTGCATGAATCACGAAAATTTGTATGATCCCTTCATTCCCATTGCAAGGCAAAAGGTACACATAATTGTTAGTACTAAGTTGCAATTTCAACGTGTCATTCGTAGAATTTTAGGTCCTCTTAGGTTGGCCGAGATAAACGCTTCAGTAAATCCTTTTATTTTGCCTCTCATTAGGTACGACCTTAGTTTGGACGTCTATATTTTTGTTTTGTTTTAAGCATTAGGTCATGCATAGACCATGGATAATGGCCCAGGAATAGAGGTTTTCCCCTTCCATTTCACTCCACACATTAGAATAAACATTGCAATTAGTAGGAAAATCCATTTTCAACAACGTATGGTGTTCATGCTTGGTGCCCAAAGAGTAGGAGAAATTCGCGCATCACCAAACCCTGTCATCCTACCTCTTATTGATTATCATAGGTCGTTTGATGTGAATATCTTTATTTTGTTGTAGAATAGATTGCAAGCTAGAAAACATAAATCTTTTCAAAAAAGAAAAACAAAAACGGGTGTCACTTTGAAATCAATTCAATGGAAAGCCAACGCCAAATGTCTGGGTATCCTCTTTTCTTTGGAGAGCCTGGAGAGGATGCAGAATTATTTTTAGCAAATTTCAAGATGTCTTGCCGTATCAAGAGGATAATAACTGATCAAGAACGTGTAGAAATGTTTGAGGTGGTCCTTAGGAAAGATGCTAGTACTTGGTTTGACTCTTTGCCTGAGGAAGTTAAGGGGAATTACATAGAAGTTTTGAATCGTTTCAAGAAATACTTCTTTGATCCCCAAAACACTCAAAAATTATGGCAAGACATTGTTTCTCATAAGCAAAAAGACTTAGATGACTACTACTTGTACAAGCAAGAGTTTCTACGTCTTTGGGCTCTATGGATACGAAATGTTGCTAACCCCGGTGATGGTGCAGAATTTCTAAAGAAGGAGAGGTTCATAGCCGGACTCTTTCCTGGCCTTAAGGTAAAAGTTGAGGCGGGTGCACCTGCTACCTTTGATGTAGCTGAAACTAGGGCTGCTGAGAAATATAGGAAACTCAAGTGCTTAAGGGGAGAGGTTCCAATAGAAGGTCTTAGACCCAAAGGTAAGTCACAAGCATCAACATCGAGGGAGATTCCTGAGGTAACGGCGGAAGTAATTGAGAAGTTAAACGAATCTTTAAGCAGCCTGTCAATTCACCTTGCACACGCTGTAGGTCCAAAGGGACAAGCAAAGAAGTCTGAAGAGCAAGATCCACGACCTAGGAGAGTCTTGCAATGTTGGAATTGCGGAGAGTCTGGACATGGGATGTATAATTGTCCTTGGCCCCGTGCGGAGCCAGGGAGACCTAACTTGAATTACCCAGTGATGAATGCAGGTGAAGGAACTGGTCAACAACCAAGGCTTCTACAAAGACCAAATGGACCAAGACCACCTCCACAAGGGGTAGAAGGAGTCCACCTTTGCCAGATCCAAATGTGCATGCGGTAGAGGTCAAAAACTCAAATGAGGTTGACATGGAAGCAAATGGCATTAAGCGTGGCCGAGGAAAAGGTAAAGAGAAAGAGGGTGTCCCATCACAGAGTGACCATGGACAAGGCAAGAAGGCAAAGGAGACCAAGGAAGCTAAGAGGAATCGACGTCGTATCAATCTCCAAGACTTCCCTCATGGACATGGTATGGCTCCATACAACCTGTTGGAAGACATGCGAGGTAAGGGTCCTGATATCTCATGGCCTCAGTTTCTTGCATTATGCCCACAAGTTAAGAGGGATTTAACAAAGGCAGTTAGCACTAGGAGAAAGGTAAAAGAGAGTTTTCCTGTTGTAAAAATTACACATGCTGAAATGAAAGAGGATATTACACCTGTGCTAGATTGTTATATAAAAGGAAGATTGGTTAGGAAAGGTCTAGTGGATGGGGGTGCACAAATTTGCATCATGACAGAAGGGCTCATGCAAAGACTAGGCATGCACATCCATGAGACACCTGAAATCAAAGTGAAAATGGCAAACAATAGCAAGGCTAGGTGCGTAGGCATTTGTAAAAATGTTTTTGTAGAGGCCTTTGGCATTAAGAAGGCAGTGGATTTCTATGTCATGTCTACCAAGGGAAATGGTTACCCATTTATCCTAGGAAGACCATGGCTAATGAAAATGCGAGCTTTGCAGGATTGGGAGAGTGGAAAGCTAATTTGCAGGAATGAAAATCACAAGAAGGTTGTCTTTGACATGAAGGAACAACGCCAAGAGGAGCTCCATGAAGAATCATCTCGAAGTGAGACGGAAGAAGATTGGACTGAAAACACTTCAGAAGAAGAAAGTAGCGGTAGCATTACTGAAGAGGAGTCCTCCATTGAAGTCATGGGGGTAAGGTTTAAGCCAAAGGTTTAAGCCAAACAACCAAGAGACCTCTTCTCGAGGTTTGGAAGAGGTAGGTTCCCAAGAGAACCAAAAGGTGGAAGATGAAGGAATGTTAGAAGGTATGTTGTCTACAACACTTACAAAGGATGAAAGAGAGGAGTTCAAATGTGTGTTAAGGAAATTTCCGAGGCTTTTTGCTAAAGACTACGCCGATGTGCGTGGAGTAGATGTTGTTCAACACAAGATTGAGTTGAAGCCAGAGGCCACACCTAAGGCTCAAAAGCTACGAAGGCTAGGAGTCATTAAGGAGCAGGCTCTACTCAAGGAGGTAAGAAAGCTTCTAGCAGCAGGTTTCATTTATCCAGTGGAGAATTCAGAGTGGGTCTCTCCCGTTGTTGTCACTCCTAAGAAAAACGGCAAGTGGAGGGTGTGTGTGGATTATCGTCCACTTAATGAGGCAACAAAAAGAGATCACTTTCCCCTCCCATTTCAGGATGAGATACTAAATGAGGTAGCTGGTCATGAGAAGTACACTGTGTGTGATGATAGAATTTGCATGGTCTGATGAGCTTGAAGAGTATTTTTGTAACATTAAAGTCATTTTGTCAGAGCTACCAACACTCATGCCTCCTTGTTGGGAGTACACATTCTTTGTTAGCTCTAGTGTTGGAAGGGAAACAATTGGTGCTGTGTTGCTACAACAAGATCCCCACAGTACAAGGATGCGACCCATCTACTTTGCTAGTAGGGTCATGAATGCTTTGGAGAGAGACTACACAGAAGCAGAACTCATGATGCTTTCTCTCATGTTTGCGGTGAGAAAGTTTAGATCCTATCTGCTACCAAAACCTTTTGTAATTCTCACTGCAGAAAATTTGTTCCCTTGGGTGTCATCTCAAATGAATCTTAGTACTAGGATCTCAAAGTGGATTATGGAGTTGCAAGAGTTCCAATACTCTTTCAAGGTAGAAGATAGTGTGCGTGCACAATTGGCAGGGATTCTCACTTATAGGGTACATGAGAAGGAAATTACGGTGCCTCAAGTAAAGACCCTACCATTGCCACCACCAAAAAGTATTCCCAATGCTTTTACCTTGTTCTTTGATGGAGCTTTTTGTCGAGCCACAGGAACAGCAGGGGGAGGGCTAGTGTTGCTCAACCCAAGTGGAGAGGTGGTCATGAAAGAGAAGGTCAATCTACCAGGTTCAACTAGCAACAATGAGGCAAAATACGACACACTACTTCATGGTTTGAAGATGTGCATTGGCCAAGGGATAAAACGTCTCATGGTAAAGGGAGATGCACTTCTCATTGTTAAACAGATTTTAGGCATTTGGGCATGCAAGAATGAAAGCTTAAGGACAAAAGTTCATGCCATTCGTAAGATGTTTAATCAGTTTGAAGAAGTGCAACTATATCATATTCCGAGGAAACAAAATGAAGATGCCGATTTACTTGCACAACAAGCAGTTACATGTGTTGAGAGAGAAGTGCAGGTCATCATGGTGGCAGCAACTGTCAAGCAACCAAGATACCAGGGATTGGAGTCATTGACTCCCATTATTAGCTACATTTTGGAGGGCGAGTTTCCACAAGACTTCACAAAAGCTCAAAAGAGGAGACTCATGAAGAAGGCAAGCATGTATCTCTTCCTAGAAGGCTCCCTCTATCAAAGAGGGAAGGATCAAGTGTGCAGAAGAGTACCAACTATCGCGGAGATTCCAGCCATTCTAAAAGGTTTTCATGAAGAGGCATGTGGTGGTCATTTTTCCCAAGAATTAACTGTGAAGAAGATTTTGCTTGCGGGGTATGTTTGGCCAAGTCTGCATGTGGATGTCCAACATTGGTGTAAAAGTTGTAACAATTGTCAGGTAAATGGGAATAGAAGATTGGTTTATGGTCCAAGGCAAATCGTGCTTGCAAATGGACCCTTTGAAAAGTGGGGCATTGATGCTATGGGTCCTCTGCCTAGGACAAAAAATGGTAAACTCTACATTCTAGTGGCTGTAGACTATATGACTAGGTGGGTGGAAGCACAAAGTGTGGCAAAGGTAAATGAGAAGACAGTGAGCAAATTCGTCTACACTCACATTTGTTGTAGATTTGGCACACCTTTGGAGATTGTTTCTGATAATGGTCCAGGGTTTAGAAAGGGATTGCTCACAGAAGTCTGTGAAGAACTTCGCATTCTACATCGTCACAGTACACCCTACTATCCCCAATCAAATGGTTTGGTAGAAAAAGCTAATGGTGTCATTGCAGGCATCATTAGAAATATGGTGAAGAACAAGACAAAGTTGTGGGATGACTTCTTGGATGGTGCCTTGTGGGCATATCGAACAACATATAGGGAAGCCACAGAGTTCACACCATTTCACTTGGTCTATGGTCAAGAGGCTTTACAGCCAATTGAGCTAAACATTCCAACAATGCGACTTCATGGCAAATCAGCACAAGATGATCAAGAAGCATGGATGGATCGACTTCTTACCTTAGCTGAGCTTGAGTGGAAAAGAGAAGCAGCATATGAGTGCTATAAGAAGAAAGCCACACAGACAAAGGAGAAGCTTGACAAGAAACTGAAGGACAAAGGCATCAATGAAGGAGATCTTGTGCTAAGGTATGACAATCGACTCGATAATCGTTTTGATGCCAAATTTGAAACAAGATGGCAAGGGCCATACATAGTCAAGAAGGCTTTCAATTCAAGTTACTATCAGCTTATGGACTTGAATGGTAAAGAGCACTCCAGGAAAGTAAACGGGTATAGCTTGAAGCCCTATTTGAGTCGCCTTCTACCAAAGGATCTACCAAAGATCTGTCAAAAGGCCACTGTCTCATGTAAGTATTGTTACATGAAGCATGATAGTGTAACTCTAGCCAAAATTCTGAGGGGCAAACAATAAAGATCTCGTCAAGGACTCTGAAGCACTCTCTTTGGAAAAGATGCTCTATGATGGTACATGAATATACCATCATCCAGGGGAGGGCTAATGATAGCCGTTTTTCGGCTCTTGTAATTGCCACAGTGAGTTACCTCACCCTACCAAAATCACCCAAACACTGTGGCTATCCCTACCATTTCACTGTAAATAGGTGCGTGAGTCACGGGACTTTTCCCATATCTTCTTAAAAACCCTCAATTAGCTAGTCATTGGGCTAGTTGAGCAAAAAAATAAATAAAAAATAAAAAATATAAGTATATTATGGCCCAACCGTATGTAAATATTTCTTTGTATATAGGGCCTAAATAAAAGATTTTTTCATAATTATTTTGGTATTTATTTAAATATTTCTACCTAGGTGTGTGTTATTTATGCTCTGTACATTGCCTCACCATTACCACAATTTTTCTTACCATTTTTCATACTCTTTATTCCATATAGAAATATTTTCATGTAAGCTTCTCTTATATTTGGTGTAACTCCACCCCAAACAAAAATCCAAAAAAACTAGTTTTATTTATGTGTATTTTATTTTTGTGATTTTTCCCTTCCTACATCTATTTTGTTTTTTTTTTAGAACACCAAAAATATTTATCTTTTTATGGTAGCCTCATAATGAGAGAGATTTCTTTTGACCCCTTTATATTTTTTCCACTTATATTATTTATATTTGACATGTACATATTTTTTAGACCCCTCAATATTTGATTTTCTTAGTTGTACTATTCACTTATATCATAATCTCAACAATATCTTCAATTATAGACCTACCAAATAAGGTCAAGGGTAGGTGGCATGCATACATGCACTATGGAGGGCTCACTCTTGGAGGTATTCAAAAGAATCATCCAAAGAAGGACCCCACAAGGACCTTGTGCAGTGGAAAAAAACGGTCGGTTTTGCTGAATTTTTAAAGTTCACTTGCTCTCCGAATTTGAAAAGGTGATACAAAAAAAAGTTGTAGCTCGTGGGCTGAACTTTTGCCTCAAATTTTTTCATATTTTTTTGAGCTACGAGCTGTGAGCTATGATTTTATTAGTGGACCCCAGTTTTCCCATGCTATGCAGCCACACTCTCTCTTCCACTTTATCATTTTCCTCTTTCACACACACTTCTCCACTCATCATCCCACATCTCTCACACCACTCCTCTCTGCACCCTACTCACCTTCTCCTCAACCTTGAAGAATAAGAGAAACCATGGTGAACTCATACCTCCCACACACAATTCCATTCCAAAATTGACCACCTAGTCTCATTTTTCCTCCTCCAAATTACCCATATCTATCAAAAAACCACAAAATTCAGCCTCTTCTCTAAAAGACAGCATCATGGTGGTTGATTACTCACTTCAATTACCTTGTCTCTCAAGGAAGGTCAAGAGTGGAGAAAAAATGTACCGTCAAAGCTAGTGGACCGTCAACAAAAAGCTAGTGGACCGTCAACAAGCGTCAAAATTGGCCCTACTCAAGACACTTGGAGCATCAACCTTGTAAGAAATCCACCTTTTCTTACCTCTTAAGAGTTTTTCTTCCTTATTTGTATCCTACATGGATACTCCCATTGTAAATATCCAATTCCATTTGTAAATTAATACTAACTCTACTAACACTAACCCACTATGAAAAGTCCTATCACCTCCATTTCTCTCCTCTCTCTTTCTCCACCAACTTTTTGATAATTCCAAGCAAAAGAAATTAGATAAATTGCTGAAAATCTAACCCAACCATGGTTAGAGGAGTAACCCTAGCCTTCAAAATTGCTATAAAAGGAGGGTGTAGCTAGCACAAAAAGGGGGGAGCCATAAGCAAGAGCACTATGCTATAGCTTGAGAAGCCAAGCTCAACCTCTCTAGAAGGAGCTCTTGAGTGGAAGCTCATTGTCTTATGCATGTGCATGTGTTGTAATAGGGGATTAGCAAGGGAACTCTATGCCATTGTAAGAGAGAGAGTGATCATTCAATTGAGAGTAGGAAATCTATCATTTCTCCTACTAGTGTAAGCCCAACATTCGCTGAATCAAGGAGGGTGGATTTGGACTAAGCTTGGATACTTTGTCTCCCTTCCAACGTGAAGTAATGGACAACAATGATGCGTAAGTGTCTTGGTGTTTTTTTGATAGCTTGTCTCTGGTGTTGTCATCAATCTAGCCATAAATCCCACATACTGTAAGAGGGAGACAGGGTGGAGAGGACTCCCCTGGCCTTAACACAGTGATTGGGGTGGCTTTTCTTGTGATGTGTTGTGGTGAAATTTACGCAAGCTATGTTGAACAAATACTAATCTCACTTTGATTTGTCATGACAGATTTGTAAGAAGGTATTAATGCAACAAGCTCCCCCTCCCCCTTTCTCTCTCTTTCTTACATATATAATTGTGTTTGCTTGATCATTGCCGATACGTTTCAAAGCAGCCCAAGCTCTCTCTCTCTCTCTCTCTCTCTCACTCACGCGTTCTAGTTCGTCTCTCTCTCTCTCTCTCTCACTCACGCGTTCTAGTTCGCATCCAAAACTAGGTGGTGCCCCTTGTGTAGTTGGGATTTGGCTGTGGGTTTGTTGTTTTGGTTTGTGTTGTGTTGTGTCCCAGCCCCATTGAGCAGCACGGGAGCCTTGAAGGGTGTCTAGAGGTTGCTCTTCTTGTCGCCCGCCCCGGACCGCCTCAAATTGGTGCCCCCACTGAGGACGGCTTGTGTATTTTTGTGTAGAATCAACCTTTAGCATAGTCAAGTAGTTGCGGAAACGTACACTATATTTTTGTTTTGCAATTTTATGTCATCATTAGGTCCTGCCAATATAGACCATGGATAATGGTACCCTGGAGTCGATAGGAGAATAGAGGTTTTCTTCCCCTTCCATTTCACTCCACACATTAGAATAAACATTGCCAATTAGTATGAAAATCCATTTTCAACAACGTATGGTGTTCATGCTTGGTGCCCAAAGAGTAGGAGAAATTCGCGCATCACCAACCCTGTCATCCTACCTCTTATTGATTATCAACATAGGTCGTTTGATGTGAATATCTTTAATTTTTGTTGTTGAATAGATTGCAAGCTAGAAAACATAAATCTTTTCAAAAAAGAAAAACAAAAACGGTGTCACTTTGAAATCAATTCAATGGAAAGCCAACGCCAAATGTCTGGGTATCCTCTTTTCTTTGGAGAGACCTGGAGAGGATGCAGAATTATTTTTAGCAAATTTCAAGATGTCTTGCCGTATCAAGAGGATAATAACTGATCAAGAACGTGTAGAAATGTTTGAGGTGGTCTTAGGAAAGATGCTAGTACTTGGTTTGACTCTTTTGCCTGAGGAAGTTAAGGGGAATTACACAGAAGTTTTGAATCGTTTCAAGAAATACTTCTTTGATCCCCAAAACACTAAAAAATTATGGAAAGACATTGTTTCTCATAAGCAAAAAGACTTAGATGACTACTACTTGTACAAGCAAGAGTTTCTACGTCTTTTGGGCTCTATGGATACGAAATGTTGCTAACCCCGGTGATGGTGAAGAATTTCTAAAGAAGGAGAGGTTCATAGCCGGACTCTTTCCTGACCTTAAGGTAAAAGTTGAGGTGGGTGCACCTGCTACCTTTGATGTAGCTGAAACTAGGGCTGTCTGAGAAATATAGGAAACTCAAGTGCTTAAGGGGAGAGGTTCCAATAGAAGGTCTTAGACCCAAAGGTAAGTCACAAGCATCAACATCGAGGGAGATTCCTGAGGTAACGGCGGAAGTAATTGAGAAGTTAAACGAATCTTTAAGCAGCCTGTCAATTCACCTTGCACAAGCTGTAGGTCCAAAGGGACAAGCAAAGAAGTCTGAAGAGCAAGATCCACGACCTAGGAGAGTCTTGCAATGTTGGAATTGCGGAGAGTCTGGACATGGGATGTATAATTGTCCTTGGCCCCGTGGGGAGCCAGGGAGACCTAACTTGAATTACCCAGTGATGAATGCAGGTGAAGGAACGTAAGGTCCCCCTCACATATCCCCCCTTCCCCCCCCTTCAAATTTTGGTATGTCCCTCCTCTCAATAAAAATTGAAGAGTATTGTATATAATTTTCAATTATAAAAATGAAGAGAACGAAAGAGAGAGAGAGAAAGAGAAAGAGGGGGGAGAAGGAGGCGGGGGATATAAAGCCCGGTCCAGACGCTATGATGGAAATGCTTTCCACATGGGCATTTAAGTTGCGTGGCAAAAAGCCTATTTGTTGCAGTAGATACAACTTCATCCGGGCCACCATTTCTTCCCCGTCCCCCCCCCCTCTCGGAAGAGCTGCTGGCCTCTCTCCACCTCTCTCTGTTTTTCGCTCGCTCTTCTTCCTCCAACACCGTTTAGACGAGGCGGCGGTAAGACCCTGCAGAAAGTCTTTCTTCCTCCAGCCTCCTCTGAACCCAGCCTAAAGATTACCCTTGTTTACAAGTAAAATAATCATTGTCAATTGATTAGCATAAATGAGCATATTCTCAAATCTCAAGAAGAAAGAGAGAGAGAGAGGAGGAGAGAGAGGTGAATGGATTACACGATAAAAAAGCTTCATAACTACAAAATGTTTATGAATCATCTTCCAAAAGATCTCTACATGAAGCATCATCCAATTCTAAGCCCATGGCTCCTAAATCAATAAAGAGAAAAATGGAATTGTCGTTTGTGGATGCATTGCCAGCTTCATCATCTTCGAGTTCGTCATCCTCCATCTCATCATCTTCATCATCATGACAATCATCCTCGCTAAGACTTGCTGCCGCTTGACTTGATTCATCGAGCTCCCTCTCCTCTGTTTCCACCTCATCCAAAGTCGGAGGTGAAAGAGGGTCGAAGATAGTCTCCACTTCATTAGTGGAAAAAATGGTTCTCCCTTGAGGTGTTACGGGATTTACGAACCAAAGTTTTGGTTGGTGTATTGCTAGGATATAGACGACCTATAAAACAGAAGCTCAAAGTGAGTAACCTTACGCAGCTTGGGGAGCGTAAGGTCTGTCCCTCACATATCCCTTGTTATAGTAACATTCCTCGGTCCCATGGTTTGTCCATTTTTGTTCATTAGCACACCACTTGGGCTGTTTAGCCTGGGGTTTGGCGTACAAGTTGATCTTTTTTAATACTTCATCTACGAGCTACTCCTGTTTTATCGCTATTTCTCCTTTTAGTGTTGTCTTGGAAGACTTGCTCCCACTTTGTTGTGAAGATGAATCGTCATCAAGGTCCTTGAACTCCCCTTCTTTGTAGACCGCACAATTGTCCACAAGGTACATAGCCTCCTTGGTCAACGCATTCAACGTCGTGCTCCTCTTCATATGTAAGTCTTTCTGGAGATCTGCATTCCTTAGTCCTTGGATGAATATCAGCATAAGTCTGGACTGAGTTGGCAGTTCTTCGACAGGACAGAACTTAACATATCTTTTTAATCTTAGGGATGCCTTTCGTACAGATTCTCCATCTTTTTGTTTGAATTTATGGATTTGTGAGACAGTATTATGAGCTATTCCCCTTTGAGAGGATTCCTCAATAAACTCGTCAAACACTTCCTCCATTGACTCGAAGTCTCTACGCTCCATAGAGTCAAACCAAGTTGCAACATCATCCTCTAGGGTTAGTCCAAATCCTGCAAATTGGGTAGGAAATTCTAACACCTCTTCGGCTCTTATTACGCACACAAAGGATGCTACATGATCTCTTGGGTCTCTGTTTCCTGTGTATTTCTTGTTTACCCATTTTTGCACTTGAGAAGGTCTAATTCTGCGATGGTCTACAAACCTCATCATTGGATCACCCCGTCCAAGTCTATACACCTCCTCAAGCCTTCTGTGATAGGCTGGTTCCTCTCCCAACGGTGCTCCTAAGCCATAATTCCTAACGGTTCTTGCTGGAGGTGGTTCTTCTCTTCGAACTCATTCCATGGGTGGTCCTCCAAGCTCGGTCGACCCTTGTGTCTTTGGCTTACTCTCTGCTTGATACCTTGAATAGTGTGGTGGTTCTTGCAAATCCCTGAGCCCTCGTGCGGCTTGATAACCATCTCAGTTTCGGTGTGGTTCCATTGTTGCGCTCTGTCGAAGCCATGCCTGCAATGATGGCTGGTTTGCTGGTTGGTCTTGGTTGTTGAATACTTGCTGTCTGGTGGAATGTGATGTAGTGTCATACTCATCTGAAAATGGATTCGTTAACTTTCTTGGGGTGTGGATGGCTCTCGGAATTTCCTCAGGGGCATATGCTGATGCTCCTGAACTTGTTGCTCTTTCTACTTCCTCTGAGAGAATACGTTGGTATTCTCTCCCGTATCTATCAACAAAAACTATGCCTTTCCCCGTAGCAGTTTCATAAGAGAATAAGTAAAGAACCTTGTCTTTGCTTAGTTCGTTTACGTATGGTTCTTTGCTGCGAAAGTAAGAGACAATACCCTTGCTCAAGTGTTTGTAGATTCCCACATTCTCGTTATAAGTTGGAATCCTGATTGTTCTCTTATCGTACATAAAAATAGCTCCGTGTCGATCAATGTTTGGTGGCGGCTCTTGAGTTTCTGAAACCATTTTTCCTTTAGCCACGTTATCTCCATATCTGTTGTAATCTTCAGGGTTGCTAACTATTAAATAGTGGTTCCCCTTTTCGTCTCGGAATCTATCTCCATCATCATACACGCTGATTATCTCCAATCTTTGTGTTGGCCTCTCTTCGATACAAATGCACTTGCGGCCTCGATAGTTAGAATAGACTAGGGCTCCTCTTGAGTTTGTTCCCTCTAAGAAGATCACCGTAAGCCTGGAATCATTCAAAGGATTTTGGGAGGTGCTTCCTCCTCGCATAGGTCCATCATAGGTGAAACCTCCTGGCTGTTGACTATCCATCATGAAGAAAGATTTGTCTGACGATTTGTCAGTATCACTACCTTCCTCAATAATCGGTGCTAGCGGATCTAACCTTGCCTGAGTTACACTCTCTTCGGTGGACACTAAGCTACCCTGGTCACCTGCCACCTTCTGGTCTCTAACAATGTATCTTCCTGATCTTAAATTCATCAAAATTATCAATGAAATTTAGTACAATTCCAACCACTCACCTGGCAATGGGTCAGTTTCTGCACAACTTCTTGCTTTGTTGCTGAATATACCTGTACACAAGAGTTTTAATTTCGGCAATTGAATCAAAGCATTTATCTGCTAGAGGTTATCTTAGTAATGATTGGTATAACTGGAGAGTTAATCTCAACCACTACTGTATTTTATACATTGCTGATGTTCCTGATTATGTTACTAATTTGAAACAGTCCTTTTCTCTGATGTTGGCCAATTTACGCGAAAAAGTCTCAATTCAGTCTTTGCTTTGTCAAATGGACAACCAAGGTCCAAATTCACTTCTGAAAGAAGTTCTGGAACCCTTAAGCCAAATGGAACCTCATTGTCTAAGCCAGGTCAAATTTTCTCTGCAGTATAGCCCAATAGACATCCTATGTGTAGGATGTCCCCTGCTATATTTTGCTTGGATTTTTTGCACTGTTGTTTCCCCTTGTTGTGCTGAGCTTACAGCTGCTTTTACTTTTTGATTTGGACTTCTATACACTGGTCAATGAGTCAGAAATCTGTTCCGACTGCCTGTTGATGGTATTGATCAGTCTAATCAACTCCAAATTGGACCAAAATTGTCTAGCAGGCTTGCCTTAGGCTATATAACACCTTACACTGCTCAAAGTCAAATTCTGGCTTTATTTGCTTGCATTAGACATCCTACGCGTAGGATGTGTTTTTCATCAGAATGGCTTTAAACTCAAGACTTAAGCTCTCCTTGAGCTGCTGATCACCTTGGTATACTCAGATTTCAGTTTGGAGTCCCAAATCACTCAGAAGACATCCTACGCGTAGGATGTGTTTTTGGCTTGTTTGACCCCAGATTGGTTCCACAGCTTCCCTTTGATGTCAGTATCCCAGTGGTATGCTTAGATTTTGATTTGGATGTCAAAGGTCCCAAGCTTCAGCTGTTAAAGTGCTAAAGTCCACTTTGAACCCAATTTTCTTACCTGAATGAGGTGAAACCCCTTTCAGTCACTCAATATATCATGCAAGACACACTCATGCATCCCTCTTATGGTTTTGGTTTCAAGTTAATGTTTTGGCACTAATTGGGTAGGATATCCAGCAATTTCAGTCTTTCTGGCCTTATCTTGTCAAGAGATGGCCAAATTTCCACTTTCCAGTTGAAATTAGGGTAAACCCTACCTTCAGAACACACTGGTCAACTCAAAATCCCAAAATTCCTCCCAGATTGGCCTGTAGACATCCTACGCGTAGGATGTCTCCTGGCTTAAAATTAAAATTTTTTCTGACAGGAATGCTCCTGATGCTCTGTAGACCTATCAAAAACACTCACAGTAACTTTGGGACTTCAATTAGGCTTTCAACCACACTTTTGTGTCTTTTTGCGTCTTTTACAAACTTGTAATGATTCTACCAAGCAAGTGTACATGCATGAAATGCTCTAGATCTGAATCATGATGTTCTACTTACTCTACTCCTACCTATCATGAAGAAATGGTGATAATGGTGTTTTTGGTTGCTTTTTGGACTCTCCGAACTCTCAAGCTCTCCTCTCACCGCTTCTACCACTCCCACTCCTACTCTAGAACTCGACTACTACCTAAAACTACCTAAGTCTACCTCCTCTACTTAAGTCGAAGGATCTAGGCCAGACACACGCTTCCTAGACTCCCTCTAAGACCTAGAGAGTCCTCCACCCTCTGATCCTATCTAAATGTAAAGCGAGACTCTTGGCAAGCCAAAAATACCAATCCTCAAGGATTAGTCTCGGTCACCTACCTAAGGTTTTCGTCCCTGGCAGCGGCGCCAATGTTGGACGGGTACGCCGCGACGGACATCAGCACAGCGAGAACTCACCTAACAAGTAATGTCAGCTAAGGACAAAGCTCGACTCGCAGGCGCATGGAAGCAAGCATAAGATGTCAACCTACACTCGACCGACTCCTAACTAATTCCTACAGAGGTCCCTACCACTTGTCTAAGTCACAGTCTTCAAAAGTGCAAAAGAGGATTCTTCCTACAATGCTTGCTAGAGCCGAACACCCATCAAACACTTTTGAAACACCATAGAACTTGAAGGAGACCCTACTAATACCTATAGGCCGCTCTCCCTAAGGTCTATGAACCAAAATCACGACCCAAAACACCCGGTGCAGAAACACGTAGGATGTCTGGCCGAAATCTGCAGGTCTTCGTTTCCAAAATCTGAAGTGCCTAATGTGTAGCTCTACTTAATGTGAACGCGTGGATATGCTGCAATGCGAAATTAGATAACATATGCTCACCCAAACAACCGATGAAGCTCGTAGAAGGAGCTCCCAAAGCCGGACCTTACGCGCGCAATGTTGGTATCGGCTTGTAGCTCTAGTCGGGGGCAACACGCTGCACTTCTCCGCACTCGATTCCAACCATCGTAACACACGTAGCGTGAAGACGAAGCTCACACTCTCTCTCACGTACACAACACGCTCACTCTTAGACTTAAAACTTGTTTAAAATGACAAGAAGTCCTTCATTAAGGTCAAAAAGTGGTATATATACCTTACAACTTCTCAAACCCTAAAGTTCCAAAATCAACCATCTACTCCATCTAACTATCAAAACTGGGATACAAGCTGGAAACTTCTGTAAGTTCTAATATTTACAAGGTGAGAAATCGGGTTTTCTTTAACGAATGAATAATTACAAAAAATAATAGTCCGCCGAGTAGTTAGATGCTGTGGGGTGTGTCCAGCTTCTAACAGGTAGTTTCTAGACTTAGACTTATCCAGTCCATTAAAGGTTCGACCACATACTTTTTCCAATTTTTACTTACCCAGTCTATTAAAACTTAACCATATGACAACCAATTCTGACTTATTCAATCCATCAAAACTCGGACACATGACTTAACCAGTCATGACTTACGCAACCCATCAAAACTTAGTCACATGACTTAACCAATCATGACTCTTGTCAGTCACACGACTTAACCAGTCATACAATTTCTTTGAAGAAAAACAACTCAATCAAATGACTTAACTAGTCAACAATCTTTTGGAGAAAAACATTACTATTCATAAACTCATCAAAAAGCCATATAGGGGTCTACAAGAGATCTCTCCATGAAAATATATAATAGAGGTTTTAACCATAGTTGTAATACACATCAGTTGACATGTCGTAAAAGATTGGTGGTTGGTGATGTGGATGTAAGAAGCGAAACACAAGAGGAAGCTCGGGGTAGCCAATGAAATCTTTTTCCTTGAAGGTCGGTCGACTGTGATTATCAATAAAAACTTGATTGGTAGGGATAACTGATGTCACTCTGCCATAACCCATCGATTATGATTTATGACTCCATCAGGGGCCATGGCAGTCAGTGGTGCTTCGTAAAATTAAAAGTATGAAACCAGCTTCAATTCTTCAGCCCACTTGATTCGATGTAGGACAATCACCAAGTGTTCAATGTGACGTGCTCGGATAGCAAAGGTTGTTCCACGAACCCTACGACTTGTATATAACCATGTATTTGGTGGATCAAAATTGATGTGAGGTGCAAAAACCTTGTCAAGGATGCCGAACACATTCTCATGTAATTGAATATTGGTGATTTGCAAGCAGTGTGATATATTGCCTTAAAGATAGTTAAACAGTCGGTGTCCATAAACTCATGCTATAAAACAGATAGGGTAAGAGTGTCAAGCAAGTATTTATGCAATCAAGCCCGAGAATAGTAGAGACGGTTAAAAACCCAAACTTCAAACCTAACGTTCTGATACCAATTGTAAGGTCCCCAACCCCGAGAAAATTGGGGCGACTTGATAGATGGCCTTCCTTATTGATGACACCCTACTCTATTTCCACAAAGTAGAGATACGAGCAACAAAAGAGAGGAAGTCCTCTATCCATAGTTTATGTGGTTATAAGAGTCATACGCCACAAGCCAGGTCGATAAATCTAGGATTCTAATGAAGTTGTTTCTCAACATAAAGATGAAATCCCATTGAAATATTTAGAATACATAAACAATGCCTTTTTCCCCACGTTTAAGAGGCACGGCCGCCATCCATAAACCATAAATATGATATGAAACTTAGTCTAAACTAAATAGTAATCTTGTGTCACGTAGATTTGGGCCATCTCGACTCTTGGCACAATGAGTCTCTAATTTCACTTCTCTTAATAAGAGGGAGTGGAGAGTTTCTCGACTAATCGAGACCACCCATCCTTGACTGGCAACCTGAGCCAGCCCCCACTTTCCACCCCACACTCACACTTTTTTGCTTGTTTCCTAATTACTACCACACTGTTTTACATATACAAACAATGTTCTTTATTTAATTCCAGACACAGATTCTTTCATCCAGTCCTTCAAACATCACCAAAACATTTCTTTCGCAAACATAGTCTAATGAAGACAATCCTATAATTCAACAAAAATGAATCTTTCAATTATTCTTAAGGGTTGCCGCTACCCGCGGACTTTCTCTGTCTATCCAATAGAGCCTTTGCAAAGGATTTACTTATTTGTTAACCGCGAAATGCGCATACTTTCCCAGTCACTAACCACAAGGGATCATCTCGCTAACCGTAAGAGACAAAAAGAGAGCTGATAACCTCAGCTTAATCTTCGCTCACCGCGGAATCACCTCGCTAACCCCGAGTTCCATCTTGAAACAAGATATTCTTTCAGCAATTGTTTTCTTTATGTGATTTCTCAAACAAGATTAACTAACATCTAATATCAAACAGAGATAGTTTATCAAACATTAATCATAAATCAAACAATTCCTTCTCTACTCTAGGAAATCATATGCTTGTTTCTTGTGATATAATCACGTTTTCTGGACAGTTTAAGGGAATTCTTAGGCTTGACTTTCCGGTCATTATGTATAACGATGCAGAATTATAAATTCAACTTACCGGATTAGCAACACGTTCGACTACCTCTCGTGGTTGAGGTTGGACTGCTTTGACTTCTTCCGCAACCAATACCTCAGCTTGAGCAACATTTGGAGTAGTTGATGCCTTCCTTTGCATCTTTCTTGGAGGTGGAGCGACATGAGCGTCCTTCGATCTTCGAGTGACTCGCTTCGGGGCCATCGTATCACGAAAGAGAAGAGAGAAAGTGAGAAAGAGAAGTCAATAATTTGAGAGGTAACACGATGATGGTAGAGAAAGAAGTTGGAGATGGAGATGGTTTGAGGGTAAGAGCTTGAGAGAGAGAGGTTGAGGGAGAGAAGGTAACTCCGACGTCAAGGCAAGAGAGCTTCCGCTTCTGAGAGTGTGTTTCTGAAAGTGAACGGAGAGGGATCTTTATATAGGTTCTCAAGGCCAGCTAAGAATAGAGGGAGGAAAGAGCGATAAGTCCACACACGTTCATGGCTCGAAAAAAATAATTGTGGACATGGATTTCAATGCGCGATTTTGAACCTCTTAGATGAAACTTAGCTTCCAAGACAAGAGCTCTAAACTTAGCTCCTCCTCTCTTTCTTTCCTAAAAGTACTCCTTCTACTCCTTCTCTAAAATTACTCCTCCTTTCCTAAAATTGCTCTCCCTTTCCTAAAATTACTCTCTCTTTCCAAAAGAGTCAACTCTTATCCTTAGATACAATCTTGAGGCTTAAGTTTCCCATCAACCTTATTGTTTTCAAGTGAATAAGGCTCATAATTAATAGTTCTAAATTCTGAGTTTTGATCCGATCGTTCCATTAGAATGCTCTTTGACTTAATAAAATGCAAACCTCAAATATTTGCAAAGTAAATGAAATACCTTTATTGAAAAATGTTGGGTACATTACATAAATATTATCTCTCTTAGGGATTGTACTCTCCACTTCCCTGCTGTCATTCAATCTTTTCCATTTTCTAATGGGGAAAAGTTATCATACTTGAAAGTTTCTTGATTGATCAAGCTTCTCTTTTCAAGTTTATTTCAGTAGATGCTATTATTAATATTAAAACAGAGCAAATATATGTACCTTTGGAGCGTCTTGTCAATCATCTTGGAGAAGGTGCATACGTTTTTTGGAGGAGTGCTTGTCTAGTTTTTACAAAGTTACTGTCGCAGAGCCCCTTTAGTATTTGAATCAAGCACAACAAAATTCATTGATTTGACATGTGTTAGCCCAAAGATTGTTTGAAAGCTTCACATTCGCAGTAGATGAAAGTAGTCTTGTGGTTATTTTGAGGTCTGCATCAAAGAAAGACACCTTAACAAAGATCATATCGGACATTGATATTATTATAAAGGTGACAAAGATTCCCAAGAGTTACAATGGCGACGCCATTTTTGAGTTCCCACCGACCAAGGGAAAAGTGCATACAATGGAATCAATGGAACATGAATATGACCCTCCTCTTTAGACAAAGTCACAAAACTCCAACATAGTCTTCTCCGAGGTTGCACAATGAAGCCAATGCGTTGGTTCTTTTAAGTGCATCAATCAGGTTTGTCCCAAACTTCTAAACTTTGGGTATTCTAATTGTACACACTTTCACGGTACTTTGTTGAGGGCATCGACACCTGGCAAGGCGTGTGAATTTATCACGCATGTAGTAGGTTGTTAATTCATCAAGGCATACACTCCCACGACATTCATGATGGCACATCAAAATCTCTCACGGAAAAGAAATGGTGAAAAGGGTACTTTCTCTTGACCATCAAGCGAGCTCTAAGAAAGTCCAAATATGTGTGGCAAAAGAAATAGCAATGGGGACTATCTTTGAGCTAGTGCTACCAAGAAAAAAAATCAGTGAGCAACAACTATACTCCATCACAGAGGAGATAGGTTCCTTGGTGCAAGATAATTGGTAGCAATTCCTTTTCATATATTATAGTACATTATTTTTCAAAGTAAAATTTATTTTATGTAGAAGTAATATGTTTATAATGCTCCCTTCATTGAATTTATCTATTAGGTTTCGACATTCTGTTTCTTCGGTGGACCGACCAAAGAATCATATGGTATCAACGCACTTCTCAAGTTGAAACGAGATGGAACGTATGATTTCTTCCAAGGTAGCTGACTTTTGGGGCAGGGTAAGGAAGGGAAGAAGTGCTTTGTTTTTAAAATTTCCATGGTGGGTCCATCATCAGGCATCAACCTAGGGAATCACATGAGGCAAAATGTACTAGGAGATCTGTGTAGGGCTTGGGTACAATTTGAGTCACACAAGACGGGTCATGGATAGGATAACAATGGTGTGCCATGTATATGATCCAAGGTGTGTTACATATCGCATTGTTTTGCAAGATTTTGATTTTCATTTGTGGGATAGCATGCAACAAGACCTGCTCACTATAGCCACATGCAAAATGAAGGAAGAGGACAAGGAATCACAATGCCTCTTTTGTGAATGCCTCGATGACACATTGGTCAAATATGGGTGTGAACCAAAAAAAAAATTTGGATTCATGGCAAATGAAGTGCAAGAAAATTGGAATGCAGTGCACCATATTCAATGACAGTAAGGGCAATGTGATGGAGGGCCGAGAGTGTTCCTACCTATTTCATTGGAAGCAAAGAATGAATCAATACACGGTGAAGTACATGGTAGCACCCTCACAAGCAACACACATAATAATGTGTGAGAAGTGGAGACAAACACCATCCAAGGAGGCAACTGCTGCCAAGCCCGATTAATACGACAGTGGTGGTGGCAATTAGGAAGTTGCATGGACAAAAACCTTCCATACATAGATTCATGGCTAAGCTAGTGGAAGGTGGGCATTACCCATTGGGATGACAGCATGACATCCGTTGAAAACAGCACAAATGGTCCCAACACTCCATTCACAAATGTTGTTGAAAGTAAGAGAGGGATTCAAGAGGTGGATATCATTGTATGATGCATACACCACCGACATAGATAATGCACTTTTGCAGAGTACAAAAGCTATTTCATACTTGCAAGAAAAAACTAGAGTAAAATTCAATCACAAAGGACTGATGGCTAGGTGGGCGGCCAAGAAAGATAAATTTTACAGGTGAAGGTACATCGAACATGCCACTTAAAAGGAATTAGGGGGAGGTTCCATGGTAAAGGAGACCAAAATAAACAAAGAAATGCGGGCTATTCGGCACACCTGCAAAGGCAGCAAAGTGACATGTAGTGGAATGCCTAACGGGGGAGAAGATGTGGCAGTCTCATTGCAGGAATTAGTGTGGGAGTTTTGGCTCCCTCTTTCAAAGGATATAGAAAACATTTGAGGGGAATGGTCCATCAATGGTTTTGGTTTTGTCCCAAGCATGTTTTACATTCCCATATTTTGGATGGAAATATCAGAACACAACCTGGGGTCAAAAATTATATGAAGGTGGGTATCGAGTGTAACAGGCTATAGGCAAGTGTGCTCCGGATATTTTGGGGATGCCGAGTGCCAATGAGAATGTGATGGGGTCATCACAAAGTCTTATGTGGAGGAGTCTTTCCAACACTCAAGATGGGGTGCAAACAAAGTACCATACCAAAATCTCATTGGAGGCAAGTCGCAAAATTGCTTCGGCTCTAGCTTTGAAGGTAAGGGTGGTAGGTGAATTTTTTTGGGTGAAAAGAGTGGATGATTTTTTCAAGGTTGAATCACATGGAGAACATAATCATGTGAATATGTACGAGGTTTAAATTTGCAAAGATCCACCTTGCACATGCCCAGACTTTCAAGATCGTATAGCACGCAAGCAACTGTATCTTGCATATAAACACATTTACTTCAAAAAAAATTTGAGTGTTAGGCTTAATCCAGAATGAGAATATGTTTATCCACCAACCAAATATTGGGGAGGTCCATTCCTTGGTGAATCAATGCACTTAGCGAAGATCGCACCTATCCTACTATAGATATGTAGCTGGTTTTTTATCCGCTTTTCCCTACGATGGCCTTTGTTATCTCTCATCAATATCTTTGCCATCTTAGAATTCCATCAATGAAGGTTTTTTTCATATTTTGTTTTTGTTAGGCCTCACTTGTACAGAGCATTGTCTAGATTTTTTTTTTGGCATATTGTTGTAAGGAATAAGTTCATTGAGGTGTCAAATCGGTCATCTATTCAATTTAATATTAATTTAATATCCTCTCAAATGCACTCATTGCAAAGCTTGAACAAAAGATAAATTTGCCATCACTTGTTGGGACAGAACTGGGATCATCACAGAGGCGGATGAAGAGAAACTAAAGGAGCAGATGAAGCATGTGGTGAATAATCTCTTACCCACACTGGAGAGGAGCACTACAAAACTAGGGCCTTCGAGAAATTGAATCTGGGTTCAACATAGAAAGTGATGCCGTATGTACTACAAGTGATATGAAATGTAATAGTCTCTATGAATAATGAATGTTCATCTTTTTGATGTTTTGATCAAATTGTACAATGGGTACAGAATGGAGCGTTATGAATTTTGTTGAAAAGAATATTGATGTCTTATAGGATTTGGATTTATTTTATCCAAGGTATGTCCACATGCCTCTTTATCTCTGTCTTTCTCTTTCTTTTTGCATCCTGTTTTCTCTCAACGAAGAGGGTGAAAGAGAGCGAGATACGCATGAAAACATATTAGGATGGCCTTTGTGGAATGCATTCCCTCTCCTCCCATCCTCCTCCCATTCTCTCTCTAGCATCTTTTAGAAATCTATTTGTCGGATTCCAAAAAAGTTCTCACCGTGAAATGCTTGTAAAAAAAAATCCCTTGACCATGCTATGGGTGATAATCCATGCCCTATCTGCTTTAAGCTACCCAAGCCTTCCAAGAGATTATGTGTATTTCTACGATCCTTTATAGTCCAGAACAGGGCCAACTCCATGTGTTGCTTGTACTTAGACACCAATTGCTGATAATTGATGTCTTTATCCTCAAGTAGATACTTCAGAAACTCTAGTATATATTTCACCAATGTATATGTATCTTGTGATTTGGTTAAAACTAGTGGGTTGGTAAATATGCATTTAGGTGCAATCCACAATATCGCTTTGTCCATTCCTCGAGTGTGGACGACAATATGTTTGGCAAAGAAGAAAACCTCTTTTCAATGGGATAGAGGATAGCTTGCCCCCAATCCCACAAGCCCACATAGATGCCATGCCATCCAAAGTGAAGCATGATATTACTTCCATGGAATTCATTATGTGTGTAGATGTGTGCATGCAAAAGGTGACGGAGTGCAACAATCCATGGACTATGCTCTGCATGTTGGCTTGAATATGATCAATGCTACCCTTGACATCTTTAATAGCCTTCCTATAATGGAGGTTCTTTTCCTCCTTGCTCAATCTCTATAGCTAGCCATCAAGGGTGACTCCATTCCAAAAGTGAAATATCAAAATCGATGAGCGTGAAGGGTGCAGGGAAATCCTTGCAACAATCAAAAGGGTGGTGTCCCTACAAAATACAAAGAAATACCGTGCTATGACCAATAAAATCAACAAATTTGCATACCTTGCAATTTTTGTAAGCATATGATCGAAGCTTATACACGAACATACAGAGACAAAGAGTGAGAGAAAAGAGAAAGCGTGTGCAAATGCACCTCCTAAAGCAAATTGTTGCACCGACACGGTGAGAGAGGAGAGGAGAATAACACAAACACTGGGTGCAATCTCCCCCTGTGCAAGTGTGAGCATTTTTCTCTTCCAAGTATTTATTTATAGATTTCTTGAATGCTCAAAATGGATATAGGGTGCCGGTTGGACGTAATAATGATCATAGCTCATAAAGAGCACTTGAATTATAAAATGTATGTAAATGTAATATCCTTTCGCATAGCCCCTAGCTCATTCATGTTTTGTTCACATGTCATCTGCAATAAATAACTACATCTCAATTTCCATTACATGCCTCTTCATTAGAAAGCAACTATCCTCAGTTGCAAATTTACGTGCAAATCATATTTTTCAAAAGCAATGGTTAAAATCATATGTCAAAAACACTATTTATAAATAAAAAATCTTAAATTTAAACAACACATTTGCTTATGCCTACCGTCATCCACATAGTGCATATTCTAGTGTCCCATACCATGAGAATAACTAGTATATATTATATCTTGATGTAACAAGATATCATTTGGTCACAATCATCAATTTCTCAGAAATTTCAAATCCAATCTCATAAACAGTGTCGACAACAAATGATCATAAACCAGATCCAAATCCAAATGTAAATCACCTTCATTATACATATATCCAGATAACAAATTCATACTAGGGGCAGTGGTGGGTGGCAAGCCACCAGTCTGTATGATTTTGTAATTGATGTTGCCTAAATCAACAAATTGACACCAATGGGATATAGTGCCTAAATTGGCAAATCTGCACTTGTGCTCCCTAAACCAACAAATCTACACTTAGTAGTGATTTTGTAGTTTGTTTGTTGGTCTGCTATCTAAATTGGCAAGTCTGCACTCATGTTGCCTAAACTGGTGGATCTTCACTTAGTAATGATTCTTTTGTTTGTTGGTGTGCTGCTTAAATCGACGAATCTACACTCATGCTACCTAAATCAATGGATTTTCACTTAGTAATGATTCTATTGTTTGTTGGTGTGCTACGTAAATCGGCAAATCTACCCTCGTGTTGCCTAAATCAATGGATCTACATGTATATTTGGTGTTGCCTAAATCGGTGAATCTACACGAGGATGAAGATTTACACAGTGCCTAAATCGGAGAATATATATACATGTGACCAATGGACTAGGCAAGGCATAAAAAAAACACAACACATATATTACTTGTGTGATACCAAAGGAAAGAAGTTTGAATGTTAAAATATACATAATTGGTTGTCGACCATTACAAATCACCTGAGCTCATGTCAATGATGTCAGTAGTAGTTGTTTTCAATGCAAGTGTAGGTGAATCGATTGATTTTTTAGCTGATACATGTAAAAAAGTAGAAGAGTTATGTTTTTTGAAACAATGCTTGGCGGTATGCTCTATAGCTACCCAAAAATTGCTTTAGTGTGGCATGTCAATTGTAACTGCAAAAGAATAGCTTACTAGAGGATTGGAAAAATAAGAATATGACATGCAGTGATCCATAGATTCACAGCAGGAGCATAAGAAAATGATAGAGCTACCTTAGTGACTTTTTAAAAGAAGCTGGTCTTAGTAGTTCGAAGTTAGATGTGTAGTGGGTTAGTAAAATACTTATACCTAGGTGTTGACAGTGGAGATAGTGAGTAACCCTTGTGAGAGGAGCAACACAAAAATTGACCACTTGAGGTTGTATTGTGCTTTTGGTACGAGGAGAACAAAGAAAAGGTTAGTGTGACAGAGAGATTGAAAAGTGATTAAATGTACAATAATCATTCAATGATTGGTAGACAACATGTAAAAGAGCATATTGTAAGAGAAATAAATGATTACACATTTGTTGATGTGGACACTACACAAAGATATTTTGTAAGAGAGAGAGTTAGAAGGTTTTAAGAGAGATCAACGGGTGAGGGTGGTATAGAGAAGGGTTGCCAAAAAAGGGTAACAAATTAAAAGAAATATTCTGTGTGGCTTGTCAAAAGAGGCGTGATTGGCAGGAATTGCCACTGAGGGTGTACGATCAGTGGTTTAGATGGTGAGCATATGGAAGAAGGGGGAGGGGAGGACTGTAGCTTTAGAGAAAGAGAGAAAGGAAAGGAAAAAAAAGAAGTTTGTTTGACTAAGTTCAGAGAGAAAAGAGAGATAACAGGAGAGAGAGAGAGAGACACATCTAACATTGCTTTATAGAAGGATGTGTGTGTGTGTGTGTATGTGTGTTTGTTATGGATAAGGGATATGCACATTTATTACTCAAGTGCTCATTATGAACTATGGCTATTTATGCTTGACTGGCTAATGTGTAGTCATTCTTAGCATTGAAGAATCCATAAACAAATACGTGCAAGAGGGAATTACTCACTCTTGCACAGGGGGAGATTGCACCCAGTCCTCATGTCTTTCTTCCCTCATCTCCTCTCTTCTCTCTTGCCATGCTAGTATAACACTCCACTCTAGGAGGTGCACCCACACATGCTCTCTCCTGCTCTCTATCTCCCTCACTTTATGTTTACCTCGATTATGGATTTGTGCCATTTGTCAAGTATGAAAATTTGTTCATTTGATGGTTTGTCGCATGTTATTTTTGTATTTTGCAGGGCCTTTTGCGGCTTCGTTTGTAGCAGTGGTATCAGAGCCATGGAGATGCCCCTAGGTTTGTATATAGTCATAGATACAAAGAACTTCACAACCAATCTACCAAAGCTAAGTGTGTTTTATCATTATAGTGGAAATTTTTGTTTCCTTTACTTTTGGTCTTTCTTCTTCACTCGGAGGCAAGGTGTTTATGCTTGAATAATTCATAGACAGGCATGGTTAAGTACATCTTATAATAGAGAAATTAATAGTTTATGATGTAGGATGAAAGCTAATTGTATTTGAGTTGATGTATCGATGAGTATTCCATTGGGTTTATGGTTATATAATGAAAGAAATACATGTATAGTAAAGAAGATGGAATAGGATTAGGTATCGAGGCTTGACGACTATGAGTACATGCCGATAGTAGTGGAATAAGATGGAAAAGCTAATTGTATTTGAGTTGATGTATCGATGAGTATTCCATTGCGTTTATGGTCATATAATGAAAGAAATACATGTATAGTAAAGAAGATGGAATAGGATTAGGTATCAAGGCTTGACGACTGAGAGTATATGCTGATAGTAGTGAAATAAGATGGAATTTTTTTTCTCAATTACATGGAATTAATCTTGACAACCATCAAAGATTTTTTGGATAAGACCTGGGCCCGCCGAGTAGTTTCAATTGAACAATTGTATCGACGAATTCCAAGTGATCTTTAAGGTCCTTTCCATTGTGCAATAATAGAGGGAGAATCAAGGATTGGCTAGAGCCGCTGTTGAAAGCATGAAAATAAGCTTGTAACCATTGTAGGAATGAACCCAAAAGCAACTTTTCTTTTTAAATTTGTCTCTTATTTTCTTGCAAACCATAATGCTGGTTTGGAGGATGCCAACAAGGCGAACCTCATCTTCGCATCAGTGCCCAACATCAACGTCTATTGCATGCACCGTTAGTGCTACATGGGCTCAGCCGTCACTAGCAAGCCATGTCGGATGGTGTGCCACCCACCCACCCCAGCTGACTGGATTCCTGCTTGACATGCAAGGAATGCAACTACACTGTCGATCACCCAACTCACTTATGCATGCATGGCACCTTCTCCAACACATAGAGCGCATTTCACAATTTCTCTCTCTTACTTTCACTCTCCACTTCACACCAGAAGCCTCCATGCAGATATTCCTCCCACCCATTCATCCTTCTCTCTTCCTACCTCCCTCGCATAGATTGGTTCTACCAGAGTTTAGGACTAACAAGCAATGATCCTACATTAACCTAAGGTCAAGCCCAATTACCCATGATTAGCACACATAAAACCAAATTTATAATGAGTTTAATATTCACAAAGCAAAGTGTTGAAACTTTAGGATGCCTAGCTTTTGAAAATGAAAGGAACCATAGCTTAGAAGCAAAATGACTTAATCCAAGCATAGAGAATGGAGAGGTAAACAAAAGAGAAATATCATGGAAAGATTTGACCTATTCATGCTCTTTTAAGCATCCTTGAGCAAATCATCCACTTTAGTAGAGACCCCTTGATTCTTTTTATTAGCAAGCCAAGCTTCTTGAAGCTAAGTGTTAGCAAACACAAGATCCAATATCCATTTATTGAAAGCCAAAGAAAACACATAAAAAAAATTATTGTAATCGTAATGCTAGAGTCTCAAATACCCATACATACCAAAGGTAAAAAACCCTAGGGAAAAAATGCCTTTTGTTATGCACATGATGATTCTCTTTAGTAGAAAGTTATGCATACACATCAAAATTGAGAGAGATAATGCTTCTACATAAGCACATATTGCAATGTTCAAACCTCTCATGCATGATAAAAAGTTGATTAATTTCTAGCTCAAATGAAATGTGCAATTTAGATCAATCTATGAGCTATAAATAATACAAATCTTTATGAAAGTAAGTGGCTCTTGAAAGCCAAATTCTACAATTTAAAGCTCTCAAAAAGTTGGCTACTAGCAACTAGCTCAAATGGAAAAAAAATCACTTTAGACCAAGCTATGAGCTAGCACGTGTAATTTTTAGTCAAAAGAATTAGAATGGCTCTAAATAGCCAAATATTGCATTATGATGCAATGCCGACTCCCACTTTGAATCAACAAATCTTCCCACAACCCTTCAAAAACAACTCAATTATTAGTGATCCTAAGCATATGGTAATTCAGCACAAGCACTAAAATTTTTATGTTCAATCACAATCTCAACCAAGCATGTATGCATCATCAATGTAGCTCTCAATGAAGCTCATATGCATATCACAAGAATTTTCCCTTTAGTGCAATGAGAACTTCACTCAAGCCAAGCACTACCATGCACATAACAAAATTTTGGTCCGATGAAAGTTCATCTGTGCATAGAGATCATCATGCAATCATAGCACTTAGTGTGCACACAAGCAATGCTTGCCTATTTTCTCTCATGTAGCAACATGCCAAACAATATGGCCAATGAATGTTCCTAAAATGGGTAGCTCAATCTCCCATGCACCAAGTCTAGCACCCATGATTGTGTCATCATGGAAAAAAATCCTCATGTTTTAGCTCCAATATGAAGGGTCAAAAGTCAATCAACCTCCATACATATAGAAGAATCACCACAATGGGAAAATTAATGCACTAGAGATCTTCAACTTATGGCTCTCTAAAAGCCAAATTTTAGGTTTACCGCTTGCATTCTTTTGATGGTATTTTCAATCCCCATTGTCATTCCCCATTCCAAAATTCAATTATTGTGTAAGCACTTAAAAATGATATCAACCAAGCAGTAATTCCAAAAATCAAGTAGAGACACGTTGTTTAGTCCCCAAATGACAAAAAAAATAGCACTCTTGTCATATATCTGAGAGAACATTTTTACAAAGCATAATTGAAATTAACTTTGATTAATCAAGGCTCTAAAATTTTGAGAGATGAAATTTAAAATCATTCTTGTCATGAAAAAAGGGGTTTCTCAGGGGGCTCAAGGGAGAGAGGAGTGAGAAACCCCCCTTGACAAGAGTCCAATGCTGAAAAAACTTCAAATGGAGGTTCTTTTTTTTCATTTTTTCCTTTTGTGGTAGTAGCAAATTGAGAGAGAGAGAGAGAGAGAGAGAGAGAGAGAGAGAGAGAGAGAGAGAGAGAGAGAGAGCAAGATTGAAGATCAAATGAGTGTGATGGTGGAAAGTTCCGAGAGAGATTTTCGTGTATGTGGGAGTGCATGTCATGCATTAGAGGTTGTGTGTGTGCGAGTTTCAGCAGTGAGTCAGGTATAATTTTGGCACGCAATCGTGGCACCTAAGTTTCAGCATGAAATGCCACTTGACACACAAAGATACATTAAATGATGAGTTTCATGCATGCATCGAACCAGGTCCCGGGCCTAAGTTTAAAGACAAGATGGAATGAATGGGTCCCTAATTGGTGGAGATTACAAGATCATGATTATGGACTGGCAAACTTTGAGAGTGTTGCATGATCTGCATGAAGACTCAAATTAAGTGTGTGTGTGTGTGTGTGTGTGTGTGTGTTCTGTAGGTGGGTGCGAGTTGACCATGTTCTAGGGTAGCCAGCTTGTGTGTGAACGTATTGATTGCAAATCGAGAGTGAGAGTTGCTGACCAGATGCAACCCATGGTGTTCTCCTTGGTGTGTACCTCTACAACCCCAAAAGCGGCCATGACAATATTGAGATCAAGTGGGGAGCATGACTACTTTAGTGGAGCAAAATTGTGAAATGGGTTGCATTGCCACTGCAGGTTATAATGATCATCCAAATCCAATTGAAATTGTCATTAGGCTACAGATGAGTGAGTTTTGAGTACAATTAACCACACATAGTATGCATTCTTGCCATGTTCATCACATTGATCAATCATTAGCATGGAAATACAGTAAAAATATCCTCAATTGAGTGATATATCTCAATCTTCAACCCACATCAACTATTTGGCGTATCCATCATCATAATTGGTAAAATATACCAATTATTCATTCACACATTGGATTGCACATGCCATTGATTGGCACACACACCCAAATTTAGGTCAATTCTTTTTGCAATTAATCCATCGATTTCACATTGCAATACTCAAATTTCACACTTGATCAAGCATAAATGAATGCATGCATGCATGCTCAATTTCTCAAAATCAATGTTAAATTTCCCTAATCAATCAATGCACACACTCCAAAATTAAGCACAATTGGCTCAATTGGCAATGCAATTAGACCTATCCCTAATGGTTGCACACACATTTCATGCACCTTTCTCAATCAAAAAGCATTTGGGTGCCCCAATTGACCATCAATCATTAAATCAAGTGGTCTTCAATTGGACACACACTCAAATTTTGCCCAAATTTTTTGGCAATTAGACCTATCCAATGGTTGGAATTTCCTAACATACACATCAATTATATGATTTCCCACTCACATATCATCAATTCACTCAATTTTTATGCATGCAACACTCAAGATTAGGTGCACACACACTTGAAATTTATGGTAGTTTTTGCCTCTTTGGTGCTTTACACACACATTTATATTTATGCACACACATCATTCATTAGTCCAAATTGACCATCAATTTCATTCCAATTCATTCAAATCAGGCACAAAATGTAGGTGACTTGATTTACACACCTAATTTTAGAAAGTGATTTTAGCACACATTGGAGTAACATTAAGCAATCAAGAATTGAAATGAGAAAGTGAGTGCTTACATCGTAATCACACTCCAAGCTATTCCTTTGCTCCATGCAAAGGAGTAACTTGGAGGAACATTAAGCAATCAAGAATTGAAATGAGCAAGCGAGTGCACTTACATTGTAATCACACTCCAAGCTATTCCTTTGCTCCTTGCAAAGATGCATCATTGCACACACAACTATGTGCACCACCAAATCGGTTCCAACGTTGACCATTGTAGGTCAAAATCAAACACTCAAATCACAAAGCTAAGCATAAATTAGCGCAATGAACTTGATCGGAGTGATGAATCCACATCTAATTAGGGGATAAAACATACCTTCAATATGAAACATTAGTGGTTAGGTTAGTGAAATTAGTCAAAATCTAGCAAAAATTAGCATGAAATTAGTACAATTAGCATGAAAATGAAGTGAGATTAGTAATGCTTAGTGTAAAAATAGTGAAATTGGAAGTGGAATTGGGAGGTTTGGGGTATCATAACTCAATATTTAGCTTCAATTACTTACACATAGAATCAAATCAAACCAAAATTGAGTTACACACACTCAAAACCAATGAAGTTAGGAATGAAATTACTCTATTCATAACATTTTCTAGTCACTAGCTTAGGTTATTGATCCCAGACAGCGGCACCAAATGTTGAGTGTCATCATAGCATCACCTAATCACAAACCAAGACCAACAAAATTATCAATCTGTGGATCGGCAACCCGGCTAGAGCTTGGAGGCATGAGCGTCATTGGATGTATTGAATGGGAGGATTCAAGAGAACGCTCTTCCAATGCAATAGAGATTAGACATGAATCACTAACTATAATCACACCATAATCATCACCTACACACATTAAGCCCACCAAAGTCCAACTTTCCATAGACTTGAATCTCAAAGCACTCTCTTGACAAGCACACTAATTGAATTGGTGTTGGCCTCTCCACTGGCCTCTCCATTCCCCACATGCCAATCAAGGTATTTAATCAAAAGCTACACACACAAGGGTGAATGGTGCTTGAATTTCAATAAACTCATTCACACATGAGAAAACAATAGGGCACATACTCACAAGATTAAGAACCCACTTAATCAACCAAATTAGAGACAAATTGAGTACTCATAGAATGATAGGCATGGCAAATAAGTAAGAAGTCATCACCATACACTCAAATATAGAATAATGAGAATGTGAAACTACTTCATGACATAATGGAATATAGAAGAATTAACGCTAATGAAGAAAGTAGAGATTAGATTAATCAAGAAGTGCTTCTCTGATTACAAAGAATTAGCACTACCCTTATAAGCATGGGCATTAAGGTCAAAAGCTAAGCCACCCGAGACCACTCAAGAGAGAGATCTTAAGAATGACTACTCAAGAATGAAGCCTCTTTGCATAAAAGGGCTTCTTATAAAGGTATGCACCACTAATATGGATTAAGTTGAGCCCTCTAGCATATACAATTTGGAACTCCCAAATGAGCCCAAGACCTTTTACAATGTGAATAGGAAATATTGTGCACATCCATAGCACATTCCTAGCTTGGTGCATAATCGGTGTCGCATGTGTTAGCTACTACTAACAATGGGGAAGCCCCTATAAGAATTGATGATGATTTACCCAATACTTCCTGATTCATGGTTGAAAAAATGCCTGAATGGAGTAAAAGAATTGTTACCATTTTAGTTAATGGTTTTCTCTCTAAGGAACTTCGTAAAGATTTAGCTCTAAAGCTAATCAAAGAGTGTGAACCATATTGCCTAATGGCTAAAACTCTCTATAAGAGAGGGAAGGTTGACATACTTAGACGTTGTGCCCGTGAAAATGAAAACTTGTATATTTTGCAAGAAGCACATACGAGCATAGATGATGGTAGTCATTTTTTAGGGGAATTGACTACTAAGAAGGTGTTGCAATCAGGCTGTTGGTGGCCCATTCTGTTTAAGGATGCGTCACTTTTTGTGAAAGGGTATGATGAATGCAAACGGTACAAGAAACTATAGTGGAAGAATAAGATGCCCCTGCATCCCATAAATTTAACTCAACCATTTGAAAAGTGGGGCTTAGACTTTGTAGGTCCAATTAGTCCAATTGCATGTAACACACAGTCATGATACATTATAGTGGCCACGGATTATGTAACCAAATGAGGTGAATCTAGGATTACATGTAAGGTTCATGCAAATAAAATAGCTAAGATCCTCTTTGAGAAAATTATTACATGCTTTGGATTCCCCTTTGAGCTTGTAAGTGGTGATAATGGCATTCATTTCATAAATGATGTGATCAAAGTTCTCACAATGAACTGATATCCCACCACAAGTCTACAACTTATTACCCTCAAGTGAATGACTAAGCTGAGAGTATAAACAAAACTCTCATCTCTATTTTGACCAAGACTATTGAGGCACATTGCACTGACTAGGATCTAAAGATTACTTCAACTTTATGGGCCTATCTAACCACTGTGTATAAAGTATCCATCAATTGTACACCATTTAAAATGGTATATGGCCAAGAAGCATGATGACATGGGAATTTTTCATCCCTAGTCTTTGTGTGTCTAGTCAAGAAGGCTAGGATGGTAATCCTTTGCTCGAATGATTGTATATTCTTGAGTGTCTAGAGGAAGAAAGGAAATTTGTTGTGTACAATGTTGTACTGGAGAAAGATAGAAGGAAAAAATGGTTTGACCACCATTCAAAAGCAAAGACATAAAAGTGGGAGACAAAGTTCTTATGTATGGTGTACGTAAAAAAAGAAGAAATTGAAATACATTGATAAGGGACCATATCGAGTGTGTGAAATTACCCCACAAGGTACCATTTGTGTGGAGACTCTAGATGGAGTTGAAACCGTGAGACTCCTTAATGGGAGTAAATTCAAAAGGTACTATGATCCTCTAAGATAAGAACAACTACAAGCCATCCATCAAAACAAGGAAGCCAAGAAACAAGCATAGCTTAACAAGATACAAGCCCAAGCTGAGACTCAAGAACGGCAACAACAACTTAAGACACCAATGAGAGGCTAATTTGGGGATCATGCAAGCATTTTTTGAGGAAACCGATGATGATTCATTAGAATCTGAGCCACCTTTATGACACCCGATTGCGCTAAAAAGCCCCTATGGAAAAGTGTTGTATAATGCCTTGTTAGATACAAAATTTTAACATACTTTGCTATCATATGGATTATGGTGCTAGTTAGAAAAAACACCTCTATCTCCAAGGACCATCCAAGTCAAGGGAATTAAAAGACAAAAACTGATGTTTTTGGAGTCCTTCAAGCACTTGTTGCCTATGAAAATGGGAGTGTAGACCAAAGCTTTTTGGTCATTTCTGATGGAACTATGGAAGGCAACATAAACCTAAGATGCATGTCATCAAATCTAATATCTAGCCAACCCAAATGATTTTCTCATATAAAACTGATCATTTAATGTGGGGGAATAAACGGGAACAAGGACTAGAATATAGACATGTGATTATGGGTCTATCTCAACACGGGGCAAGAGTCAAAGGGTCCAAATGAGTGATGGTCTATCAAAGAGCAATGCTAGAATGGAACTTGAAAGACCTTAGGGTTAGCTTCATTAAAGACCTCCAACGGTTAGTGTAAAAGTCCTTAGAAATTAGGTTAAAGCTAAGCCTTTTCTTGAGGTGCTTGATGATTGAAATGTATGAGATATAGCTAAGGTGCATGCTTAAGCTAGGCATGATCTTGAAAAGTCAAATCAATCCCTACAAGGAGGGGGCAAGCCCTTGAAGCTAGGGGCATGAGTGAGAGAGAGCCGATACTCTTGCTAAGCTTGCACTTGCTAACTAAGGTGCTTGAGAAGCTTCCCATGCTTGAGGGGGTAAGGTCACCTTGAGGAGCTTGAGTAAAAAAAGTGCCCTACAAAGGAGGGGGTGAGCCCCAAAGTTAGGGGAATGATTTGACCAACCCCTCACTCACCCAAAGGACACCCCTTCCTCAAGGGGCACAAGGACGCATGTCAAGTTCTCCCTATGCTTAGCCACACGGGGTGCTTGAATCCTATTGGCTAGTCTAAAGAGGGGTCCAATGAGCATTTAATTATAATTGAATGTTTAAAGCATTTTCCAAGCCCTCTATCTCAAAGGAAAAAGAAGGAAATTTGTCCAAATGCTACCATGGTTGCTTGATATGCACTATGCATGTGATTGGCTAAGATAGTAGGGGTCCAATCAAATTTTAACTTGAGCTACAAGGAGGGGTGGATCAAGGGAAGCTAGGGGTGTGCTTGGGGGGTATACTCTCTCTCTCTCTCTCTCTCTCTCTCTCTCTCTCTCTCACACACACACACACACACACACACACACACACACACACACACACACACACACACACACACACACACACACACAAGCTCATTCTTGCTTGGAAAAGTGCAAGAACTCCATCTCCTTCTCCAAGTTGAGAACCTATACCAACACTCTTGGCTATGGAATTCAAATCCAACCAAGAGCCGTGCTTCAATGCTTAAGCTTGCCATCTTTTTCATCATCATTATTATGCTATTATGCTATGCTATGATAGAAGAGTGACGATAAGTGAGGAACTATCTCTTTCTTGTGTGTTACTTCTTCTTTCTATTCCCTACCCTCATTCCCCGCTAGCTCTCTCCACTTTTGAAGGTGTTTGAGGCCTTGGGACTGAGGTCAGGGATGGTTAATGATTTTTTTACAAAGTTTATGTTATGCTCGTGATGCATGAAGCTTCCCATCTTCATTGTATCACCTAAGTCACAAGGAACATGAAAATTGTATTGTACCAAGTCTCTCTTGATCAGAGGATCTACAATAAAAAAGCATATTAAAGTGGGGACCGGCTACACATAAATCTGGTCCTCAATTGTTGTCATGTTCTCTAACTCTCTCTCTTGCAAAAGTATTGTTCATGCCAAGTTAATTAAGTATAATGGTTACGTTGCTACCGCTAAATAAGTTCACCCTCTATGTTGTGAGGTCCCCAACCCCGGGGTGACTTGATAGATGGCCTTCCCTTATTCTCAAGTTCCGTTTTGACGACACTCTACTCCATTTCCACAAAGCAAAGATACGAGAAACAGAAGAGAGAAAATACTCTATCCATAGTGATCGTGGTTGTGAGGGTCATACGCCACATACCAGGTCGATAAATCAAGGAATCTAAGGAAAGCTGTTTTCTAACATAAAGATGAAATCCCATTGACATATTTAGAATCCAAAAACAATGCCTTTTTCTCCACATTTAAGAGGCACGGTCACCATCCATAAACCATAAATATGATATGAGATAGTGTAAAATAACTAGTAATCTTATGAAAAGCACCCAACTAATTGGTCCATAGCTTTCAGGGGCACGTATATTTGGCACTTCTCAACTCTTGGCACAATTAGTATCTAATTTTTCTTCTCTTAATAAGGAGTGGAGAGTTTATCAAGTAATCAAGACCACCCATCCTTAATTGTCAACCTGAGCGAGCCCCCACTTTCCACCCCACACTCACACTTTTTAGCTTGTTTTCTAATTACTATGATCACACTATTTTACAAATACAAACAATGTTCCTTAATTAATTCCAAACACAAGTTCTTTTATACAACCCTTCACAAAATACCAAAACAATTCAAACAAGGCCTAATGAAGGCAGCCCAATAATTCAAACAAAATAACTTTTTCCAAGTTCTCATGAGTTGCCGCTACCCACGGACTTTCTCTATCTAACCAACAGAGCCTTTGCAAAAAAGGATTTATTTGCTAACTGCGAGTTGTGTAACCTTCCCATCTTGCAACCGCGAGGCATCTTGCTAATTGCCAGGCATCTCGCTACCCACGAGGCATTTCACTAACTGCAAGGTATCTTGCTAATCGCCAGGCATCCCGCTAATCGTGAGGAAAGAAAGAGCCAATAACCTCATCTTAATCTCCACTAATCGCAAAATTATCTCACTAACCTCGAGGCACAAAAGATATTCTTCCAATAATTCTTCTCTTTAAACGATTCTTCGAACATGATCAACCAACTCTTCATATGAACCAGTATCAACTTATCAAACAATAATAATTTATCAAGCAATAACAATTTAACAAATAGTGATAATTTATTAAACAATTCTTTCACTAATCTATGAAAACATATGCTTGTTTCTTGTGGATAGAATCACGTTTCTTGGACGGTTTAAGGGAATCCCTATGCTTAGCTTAAGTCAACATGAATAGCAATGTAGAATTATAAATTTGTCTTATCGGATTAACGACATGTTTGACTACCTCACGTGTTTGAGGTTGGATGATTTCACCTTCTTTCGGAGTCGATACTTCTGCTTGAGTTATGATTGAAGTAGATGATACCTTCTTTTGCACCTTTCTTGGAGGTGGAGCGACATGAGCGTGCTCGTTTCAGGGCCATCATATCGAGGTAAAGAAGAGGGAAAGAAAGAAGAGAGCTTAAGAATGCAAAGTGCAATACGACGATGGTAGAGAGGGAGTTGGAGATGGAGATGGGCTGAGGGTGAGAGGTTGAAAGAGAGAGGATAACTCTGATGTTATAGCAAGAGAGCTTTCGCTTTTGAAACTTCTGTGTGTGTGTTGAAAGTGAGGGAAGATGGACCTTTATATAGTCTCTCAAGAGCCAAAAACACAAGCTAAGAATAGCAGAAAGATAAGTTCGTGCACGTTCGCAGCTCCAATTTTTTTGTTTTAGAATTTATTGGGACAAGCATTCCGATTTGCGAATTTGAGTCTCTAATATTAGAAGAATATTGGCTTCCCACAAAAGAGACTCTCACTTCTCTAAAAATATCACCTCTTTCCTACTCCTTTTACTCCTTCTGTTTCAAACATACTCCTCCTTTCTTAAGGGTTAACTCTTATCTTTAGAAATAGACTTGAGACTTAAGTTTTTCATATCAACCTATAGTTTCCAAGTGAATAAAGGCCATAATTAATAGTTTCAAAGTCCGATTTTTGATCCGATCATTCCATTTGAATGCTTTATGATTTAACAAAATGTCAACCTTTAATATTTGCAAAGTAAATGAAATACTTTATTGAAAAATATTGGATACATTACAATCTTCCCAACTTACGGATTCGAGATGTCCTCATCTCGAGAAAAAGTGAGAGTACTCCTACTCTCATTACTAGCTCTACCATCATTATATCCAAAAGGGTGGTGTCTTTGCAGCAGAGAAGTAATCATCCATAGACTTAACCTATACTTCTACCTCTTTATCATTATCAAAAGCCTCTCCTCTAAAAGAAGGTGGTTGTATTTGTTTGAGCTACAATTTCTTTTCTTGAATTTTCGTGTAAATATCATTGTTTTGAGGTTTTCCAATGTAGAAATGCTTTGAGGATTCCCCTGAGTGTATATCAATGTTTATATTAAATCAAATAAATAGGATATTTTCCAAACTTAGAGTTATCCACTCCACTAAAAGCTCAATCGTATGACTTAACCAATTATTACTTATATGATTCATAAAGACTCAATCATATGACTTCATTCATGGGTCATCCAATCAACCAAAAAAACTCACTTTCATGACTTACATAGTCAACCAATTTCTTTGTAGAAAAACAACTCAATTTTCTTTCAATAAAGTCATCAAAATGTCATATAGGGGTCTACAAAATATCTCTCCATGAGAAAACATAATAGAGGTTTCAACCATAAGTATGGTACACATCCATTAGCATAATGTAATATCTCTGCGAGTCGGGTAATGGGTACCAAAAACCATACACATGAGGAAGCTTGAAGTAGCCAATTAAATCTTTTTAACCTAGGCTCTGATACCAATTGTGAGGTTCCCAATCCCAAGAAGATTGGGGCGACTTGATAGATGGACTTCCCTTAACTATGGTACACATCAATCGGCATAATGTAATATCTCTGCGAGTCGGGTAATGGGTACATAAAACCATACACAGGAGGAAGCTTGAAGTAGCCAATTAAATCTTTTTAACATAGGCTCTGATACCAATTGTGAGGTCCCCAACCCTGAGAAGATTGGCACAACTTGATAAACGGCCTTCCCTTATTCTTAAGTTCCATTGACGATACCCTACTCCGTTTCCACGAAGCAAAGATACGAGCAACAGAAGAGAGGAAGTCCTCTATCCATAGTGATCGTGGTTGTAAGGGTCATATGCTATAGGCTAGGTCAATAAATCAAGGATTCTAAGGAAAGCTGTTTCCTAACAGAGCTTTTTGTTGATATATCATACGTCATAGATCTTGGAGATATAGCTCATGTTATTGTACTAGTTAGGACATGTCAAAGTTGTGATAGTTAGCATTGTCCGGGACATGAAAAAATGTGACACATTAATATGCTTTCACCCTGTTATGCTTTTTCCTTTACCTTAATTGGCCTGCCAAGCTTCCCTTGATAATATTCCTCTCGTTAGTTCTTCCTGTGCTGCTTCAAGGGGGGAGAGAGAGAGAGAGAGAGAGAGAGAGAGAGAGAGAGAGAGAGAGAGAGAGAGAGAGAGAGAGAGATCAGGAAAATGCTTAATTATGGCTTGTGGAAGAGATTACGGCTTGGGTTATGGCTTCTTTGATTAGAGTGACTATGGAAGCTTGGATTAGAGTGTCCTATGGAAGCTTGGCTTAGAGTGGGCTATAGAAGCTTGGATTAGAGTGGGCTATGGAAGCTTGGTTTAGAGTGGGCTATGGAAGCTTGGCTTAAGATTAGAATGCTCAAAGATTATGGATTTCCCCCCCTAATACAGCATAGTACAAAAACTTAAATATCTCCTAATCAGTGCAAAATTAGCCCCCCCGATGCGTGAGATGCAAAAATGCTCTTTTCCTTGTCCTTGACTGCTTGTTTTTACCAAAAACCTGTTTTACAAAAAAATTTACAGACTAAGACTTTTTCGGCCTCCCTCATGCAAAGGTGTGAAGTCTCTCACACACTTTTCTTTTTACCACCACTGACCACATGTCTTCCTCTACCCAAGTTGCCTTGCATGTCTTAAGAGCCTTTTCACATGTAGAACCCTTTTCTTCAAGCATGAAATCTCTACACTTAGGCCTTCATAACCTTACACTTCCTTGATCTCCTTGCTTGTTCTCGAGCCCTGGTCTCTTCTCAATGAATGTGTAAGCTTCAAATAGACTTTTTTGCTTCCCTTTTTTCTTTTTTCCATCTTGGAAGTGGAGCCGCATGACACCACAAATTATGCAACCTTCCCATCTCGCTAACTGTGAGGTATCTTGCTAACCGCCAGGCATCCCACTACCCACGAGGAGAAAAAGAGCTGACAACCTCAGCTTAATCTCCACTAATCACGATCACAAAATATATTCTTCTAATAATTCTTCTCTTTAAATGATTCTTCAAACATGATCAACCAACTCTTCATATCAACCAGTATCGACTTATCAAACAATAACAATTTATCAAAAGCAATAACAATTTAACAAAAACAATGATAATTTATCAAAGAGTTCTTTCACTAATCTAAGAAAACATATGGTTGTTTCTTGTGATAGAGTCACGTTTCTTGGAGAGTTTAAGGGAATCCCTATGCTTAGCTTCCCAAGTCAACATGAATATTAATGCATAATTATAAATTTGTCTTATCGGATTAGCGACATGTTTGATTACCTCCCGTGTTTGAGGTTGGATGATTTCACCTTCTTTCGAAGTCGATACTTCCGCTTGAGTTATGATTGAACAAGATGATAACTTCTTTTGCACCTTCCTTGGAGGTGGAGCGACATGATCAGCGTGCTTTGAACTTTGACTCACTCATTTCGGGGCCATCATATCGAGGTAAAGAAGAGGGGAAGAGAGAAGAGAGCTCAAGAATGCAAAGGGAAATACGACGATGGTAGAGAGGTTGGAGATGGAGATGGCTTGAGGGTGAGACGTTGAAGGAGAGAGGGTAACTCTGATGTTATGGCAAGAGAGCTTCCTCTTTTGAAACTTCTATGTGTGTTGAAAGTGAGGGAAGAGAGGCCTTTATAAAGGCTCTCAAGAGCCAAAAGAACAAGCTAAGAATAGCAAAAAGATAAGTTCGTGCATGTTCATGGCTCCATTTTTTTTTGGACAAGCATTTTGATTCGCGATTTGAGTCTCTAAAATTAGAAGAAGTTTGGCTTCCAAGAAAAGAGACTCTCACTTCTCAAAAAATACTTCATCTTTCCTAAAAATACTCCTTTTACTCCTTCTTTTCTAAAAATACTCCTCTTTTCTTAAGGGTCAACTCTTATCTCTAGAAATAGACTTGAGGCTTAAGTTTTTCATATTAACCTATAGTTTCCAAGTGAATAAAAACCATAATTAATAGTTTCAAAGTCCGATTTTTGATCCGATCATTCCATTTGAATGCTTTACGACTTAACAAAATGCGAACCTTTAATATTTGCAAAGTAAATGATATTAGAGTCCGATTTTTGATCCGATTGTTCCATTTGAATGCTTTACGACTTAACAAAATGCGAACCTTTAATATTTGCAAAGTAAATGAAATACTTTTATTGAAAAATGTTGGGTACATTACAATCTCCCAACTTAGGGATTCGAGATGTCCTCATCTCGAGAAAAAATTGAGAGTACTCCTACTCTTATTACTAGCTCTACCATCATTATATCCAGAAGGGTGGTGTCTTTGCAACACAGAAGTAATCATCCATAGGATTAACCCATACTTCTGCCTCTTTATCAATATCAAAAGCCTCTCCTCTAAAAGAAGGTGGTTGCATTTGTTTGAGCTATTAATTCTTTTTCTTGAATTTCCATGTAATAGCATCGTTCTGAGGTTTTCCAATGTAGAAATGATTTGAAGATTCTCGTGAGTGTATATCAATGTTTATATAAATAAATCGACTCAATAGGTTATTTTCCAAATTTAGACTTATCTAGTCCACTAAAAGCTCAATTGTATGACTTAACCAATCTTACTTATCCAATTCATTAAAACTTAATCACATGACTTAACCAATCTTGACTTATCCAGTCTATCAAAACTCAACCACATGACTTAACCAGTCATGACTTATCTAGTCCATCAAAACTCAATCATATGACTGAACTAGTCATGATTGTTTGGTGGACACCACGGACTGGCAAATGTATACCAAACTCTATAAAACTCGTTCATTTTTAATGTAGCCCATTAAGATTTGTAATTGTAATATATATTGACATACCCTCTCAGCCTCTCTGAGTCTACACCCTTATAAGTGGTTGAATGGCCGTGGGAAATTTCCCTTAATCTTTAAGTCAAAACCCTTAGTTTTAGACTAAAGGAGGATCATTAGCTAAGAAGGAGTTTTTTAACGTTCACTGTGAGAGCTTCTTGCTGCTACAAATTGTAATCCTCTTTTCTCTTGAACTAGTAATCAAAATCCATTTCCGAATAGCACATTGTGTTCCTTGTCTCTTGCTCTACAATCTAGGTATAACCATGCTCAACTGTGATGTAGTTCATGACACATTCAATATGAGTTAAATGCATTGATTTGAAGGTTAAAATGGATGTTTTTGATGTTTTGATCATGGACAAATGTTTTTCGTATAGTTTTGTTTCAATTTTCTGCACATTTTCTGTGATGGATTGTGATTTATGTATTGCAAAACTCGGTAGGATTGTGCCCCTAGGTGTTGTAATACTTCTCCTTAAGTTTCATTGCATTTTGAATTGATTTGGATGCCAAAAAAGCGCGATGACCTAGAGCGGTAAGATTGGACGCATAGTGATTTTTTGACTAGGAAGTGGTTGATTTCCTTTTATTGTAGTATGAGTAGCTCTCTGAGTACATTTTGGTGAGGTTGACACTCTCATTAAGTTTCTGTGCCCCATCCCGCGTCGCTTCCTTACATATTGACATTATGTTAGTACAAAAGAGCTTTGCTGCAGGCGTCTGTCTTTGTGGCGACCCGCTAACATTAGCGCCGCTGCCTAGGAGACCGATCCTTAGGTGGTGAGTGACAGAATATGTAGGAAAAAATCCATTCCAAAAATTTTGACACCCATTCCGCTTACACATAGACAATGAATCAGCTAGACGTAGGTTTAGTGCTTAGTAGAGACTAGAGTCCGAGACTAGCCAGTGCTACTCCTTATGAGCAAAGAAAGCTGTGAGTAAAGTACAAGAGAGTATTTCGTTCTTTGATTTTCCCATTCTTGGAAAGGACTGCTCCACGAGACACTTCGTTGTCGTTTTTGTACTGTTAAATTCATTTATGTTTGCAGATTTGTTTCAGTTTATAGGAGTAGGTTAGGTAACAAATTACACCATCTTTTGGGGCCAAAAGGATCGAGGAAAAAACTGTCAAAAAACCTTATTTTGGTGTTGAAGACCATAACTCTAAAAAGTTGAAAACTTGATGGTGGCCAAAGTTTCAAAACTGAACCAAACCCAAAAAAACCTTCAAAAAGGGGATAGAAACACTTGCTAAAAACAGACTGTGTTGAAAGTTTCCAATTTTCCTGTCCAACATGGATCGCGATCCATGTTCCTTTCTAGCAAAATGGGCTAAAACTATTTCCTTCACTTAGAATAGGCCCTCAGGCACCAAAACCTTGAGTTTGGTCAGAAATAGAATGCTTAAAGATCAATTAAATCAAGAAATTGGATTGAGAAGAGAAAAACCTTGGAAATTGAGGAAAATAGGGAAAAATTGAACTTTTACTTGTCAAAATTCAAAAAGGGAAGAGACTTGGGATCAACTAGAAGCAGGGAACCAGTAAAACCAAAAATCATGACCAGATGCTTCCCAACATGCATCGCGATCCGTGTACTAGGTAGACATATGACAGTGAAATTCGATAAGTACATCCCAGATTACTAAGGGAACAATTTTTTCAAAAGGAGCAATAAACAAAAAGTGAAAAAACCTGATCAAAATATAAAAAAAGGAGTTGTTTGAAAAAAAACTGCAAAACAGACACAAAACCTTGCCTTTGACTTGGAAAAAGTTGATCAATCCAAAAAGATTTGGGGAATAGCATCACCAGACCTTTTGTCACAAACTCACAAAGTATCAATCCAAAATCTTGCCAAACATGGATCGCAATCCATGTACCTTTTTGGAATTTTGAGCTGATATTGGGCAAGTAGAAAAGCAATAACCTTTGAAGCACTTTCTCCCAAAGAACCTTCTTCATAAAAGTTCAAAAAGAGGGCAAAAGGGGAAAAAAATAGATCAAGGGAGAAACCACTCGAACAGACCCTAAAACTGACTTTTGGCTGGCCTAAAAAACCCCAAAACATTCAAAAACCATGTAGCCAAAATCAGAAGGCCAAGGACTAGTTGTGGGTTAAGTTTAAGTACATTTTGGTACTAAGGAACATGGATCGTGATCTATGTTCCCCTGACACATCTTGATACAAAGTTTGCACCATAGCTAGAGGGCATCACAATGGATAAATCCTGAAGAGATGCCTGAGCCCTCATACATAGCACAACCAACAAAAACCATTACTTGGTTGATGAAAATATGCTTATGTTCATGGAAAACTAGAACTACAAACCTAGGGGGTACCCTCCTAGAGGAGGACAACTGATGGGGAGCTCCATAAGCTTCTCCATCACCTGTAGGACCATGTTATGAATGAGACAATGATCATTGGGCAAGGGTTTGTTCAAACAAAGGAGAATGGATTAAACTTTTTGGGTTCTGTGATGGATGTACCACTAATCATCTCATTCCATACTGTCCAAAAAACCATGAAAACAAAGGGAAAGCCACCATGAATAAGATTGGGATTTTGCCAAGCTCAAGTGGATCAGAAACAGAACCAACCATTCCAATAAACGCAGTAACAAGAGCCCAATCACAAGAGGCTGCAAGGAACGCCCCAGCCAATCAAACTGAGATAGAAAATTTGTCTGTCTAAACCTCTAGGAAATCCACGAAGGCAAAAAGAGACAAGATAAAAGTCAAAAGAGAAAAAGAAAAAACGGTCTTGGAAACCAAATTACTACAAATAGAGGAACAATTGAGAAGGGAACAAGACCTTAAAGAAAGGAGGGAGGTAGAAAAATCATCGGCTATACCATCGAGAGGATCTTTCTTGGTGGACAAGGTTTTTGAACCTTTGGATGTAATTTTAAAAGCTTACGATGCAAGGCTAAAGCCTAAACAAACCCAAGAGAATAGGTGGTTAATGTACCCTCATCCGGGCTATGAAAAAGAGAGGCTAAAGATGTGCAAGGAGATCATCCAAGCCGCTCAAGCAGTTGTGAAACCATTGTTCCAACTGCTCCAAAAACTAAGATATTAATCCGTGAAAAAATTCAAGAGTTAGAGGGACAGGGAATTGAAAATCAAGACCAACCATATTCTGTAAACAAAACACCATTGGATATGAGGGTGGCAGCCAATACGACAGATAGAATGTACCACTTCCAATTTTGAAAGTGGAAGAACAATGGCCTCAGGAGCTATGGGAACAGATCAGGAATAGAAAATATGGAAGTGCTACACTTCTGTCAGCTCCTATCACAAAGATCCACTTGGAACATGAGCTCTACCCAAATGACATCCGATTGTTGTTGTATGGTGATGCAGGTACATCAATATCAAAAAATAGCAAACCATCGTCATTGAAGACTTTACCTTCATTTATTGGTAAACATGAAACATGATTGGAGGTGAAGAAAGTACCATCTCAATGGAAGGCCAATCCTAAGATGATGGATACCAAAACCCTTCATGAACTGATGTCATCCCCTATCCATTGTACGCTAACTATGTCAAAGTTACTGCAGGTAAGACCGCATCTTTGAAAAGAGGTCAGGAAAAATTTGGAAAAAATAGGGTTGGTAATTCCACCGCCCAATGCTTCTCCAAAAACACTGGACACAACCCTTGAAACAAACTAAGCATGATCCAGTACCAATGAACAAGGTAGGAGATTATTATGAAGGTGAAGAAGGAAATACTACCCTACCGGTGGAGTACAAAGAGGTTAAGTCATTAGCAATATTGGATAGTGGGGCCGGAATAGCCATAGCCACCAAAGAAATGTGGGAAAAATGGGGGAAACCTTCTCTCCGAAAGACTAGAATGAAACTTCAATTAGCAGATGGGTATCTGGAGAGACCAATTGGCATCCTAGAGCAGATTGTAATAACCTCGTGTGGAATTGCATATGAACACACATTTGCTATTATGAATTTTGACGAGAGCAGCAATTTTGACATCATATTGGGTAGACCATTCATGCGTTAGAAATGGTACAAAATTGGGGTTACAACTATATCTTTCTAAGGAACAAGGATGTCACTAAAAAAATTAGTGTCACAGATCATAGCTATAGAGATGTAGAACGAATCCCAAGAGAAGACCTGAACTCCACAATTGACCAAGAAGGGGGAATACTGGCTTGGGTTGGCTGCAGAACAAAGCTCACAATGGGACAGGAGAAGCTTCCAAAGGTGGAAGTTTAAAAAGGGAAGATTGCATTCTTGATAGGACTACACAAGACGAGGCATATGTACCAGAGCCTTTTCCATAGGAGATGTTCGAACCTTTTGAATGGAAACAGATACTAGATACTCTTGATGATTGTATAAATGAGGTGACCCTCACCAAATTCTGTGATGAAGAAGGATATGATATCATTCTAGTCCAGATGATGGATGTTAGCCTAGATCCAAAATTAGAATGGGAAGTCCCTGACAAGGAGGGGGTTGCGGATTTCCAATGCATAGTGGATCAGTAAGAGACCTTGCCCAAATAGACGAAGAAGCTTTCGAGGACTAGATTGATAAGCTATTAGAGGACAATGCAGACAATGAGCTGTCTAGTAGCTCAAGTCAGAACATCAATGGAAGGATCGATGGGTGATCTACTATGATTTTCCAAAACAAAATCCTCGAAGGCAGTGTAGATACCAAAATAAACACATAAACAAACAAAACAAGACAAGAGAAGACATAGCACCTTTGTTCACCAACAAAATGTAGTACTTGAGGTTAGTAGAAGCAACCGATTGCCTCAAAGAGGTAATATCAAAGAGGTACATGAAACCTGACTCAACCAAAAAAAAAATGACAAAAAAGAACACACAAAAACAAAAAAAGGAGGCAATTTCGAGAATTCGATGAAGATGTCCAAAATGGAGCGCAAAATCAAATACAATGAACTGAAACGAGCTTTGAAGGAAGTTTGGACACCAGAAATGGAAACTGACGAGGAATCAAACGATGATAAATTCGATGCACCTTCCCACTATAAGAAGTATACTATTCAAGATAGGAAAATTGTGGTGCAAAAACCCAAATGAGATCCCAAAGAACCAGGAACTTCATATGATGGGCCTGAAAAAGCCAAATGCATCAACTTAGCAGAACCAGCTGAGGAGCCTAAACCGACATACATAGCCACTGACGAGGAAGAATGACTTCTAGTCGATACGCTCAGAAAATACAAAGATGTCTTTGCATGGTCATACAAAGATCTAAAGGGGATATATCCTAAGGTCTGTCAGCACATGATACCCCTTAAAAGTGATGCCAGACCACACAAACAACGTCCTTACACATATAATGAGACTTTTGCCAAGCCAAACTGAAGGATGTAGAGTTTATCTTCTACGAGATAGAACACATCGATTGGGTGTTCCCTATTGTAGTAGTATCCAAAAAGAATGACAAACTGCATGTTTATGTAAACCTCAAATAGGTAAATGCAGCTACCATCAGGGATAACTATCCACTACCAATAACGGCTCATGTTATTGAGAGGGTAGCAGGGAAAGAAGCCTTAGTTTTTTGGATGGGTTCTCAGGCTACAACCAGTTGACAATCAAAGAAAAAGATCAGCATAAGACAAATTTTGCAACAAAGTCGGGTATATTTGCATACAGGGTAATGCCTTTCGGCCTGACCAACACCCCTGCTACTTTCCAAAGACTAATGAGTCATGCATTCAAGGAATATCTCCGACAATCTCTATCGACAATTTCTATAGGTATACATGGATGATCTTTGGGTTCATTCTCAATGGAGAAGTGACCATATAACACATCTAGGGAAAGTCTTAAAAAAGTACAGAACATGGCATTTGCTTAATGCCCAAAAATGTGTCTTCATGGTAAGACAAGGTAAAATTTTGGGCCACATTGTGTCCAAAACTGGAATTTCCACTGATCAAGAAAAGGTACAAATAATTGCCTCACTCTACCAAGACCAACAAAAATAAAGAAAGTGCAAGCATTTATGGGGCATTGTGGGTACTACAGGTGTTTTATATATATGTATGCTGTAATAGCTAAGCGGTTGTACGCCCTCATTGCTAAGTTTGAATCGACAAAAGAATGCGAGCAGGCTTTCCATAAATTGAAGTAGCAACTAATTTCTGCTCCAATTTTGCAAGCACCTGACTAGAGAAAAATCTTTCATGTTCATGTTGATGCATCAGCCTATGCCATAGGATGCATATTAGCCCAGCCAGGAGAGAAGAAAATGGATTTTCCCATTTGCTAGTCTAGCCAACAACTAAACAGCGTAGAGAAAAACTATACCACTATAGAGAGAGAAGGTCTACGAATGATATATGCTGTCAAAAAATTTAGACACTGCCTTTTGGCAAACAAGTTTGTTTTCTTCGTAGATCACCAAGCAATGTTATATCTAGTAAACAAACCTTGCAACACTGGAAGGATTGTTCGCAAAATTATACTATTGCTTGAGTTTGACTATACGGTAGTTGTAAAAAAGGGGACTACATGCACACACACGAGCAGATAATCTTTCATGATTTTTTCATGGGGAAGCACCTGAGGGTATCAATGATGATCTTTTCGATTTGTATCTATTTAACATTGAAATGGTTCCAAGGTGGAGCGAAGAGGTCATTCCTCTACTCACAATCGGGTCATTACAGGTAGAAAGACAACCATCAATTATACATCAAACACGAATTCTCTAGCTTCTAGCAGGACGATTGTACAAACATGGTAAGGATGGGATAATGAGGCTATGCATACAGAAGGAAGAATCCACCTACTACCTTAAACATGCTCGTATACAAAATACGGGTTTCACAATGGAGAAACAGAAACATGCCAACAACTAAAGAGATTGGGAGTCTACTGGAAAAATATGGAGCACAGTGTCCATACATATGTAAAATCATGTGATATCTGTATAAACGAACCTCCATTGGAACATTCCACCGTGTTTTGAGTAGTACAAGCACCCAAATGGAGTACTCACATAGCTAAGTACTTAAAAAACAAGACCTTCCTAGAGGGATCGGGCAAGGCAAGAATGAAAGCTGTAGAAGTAGAGGCCAAACACTATCTGCTCATTGCCAACCAACTATATAGATGGGGAAAAGACAAACAACTATGACTGTGTACTACAAAAAGCGAATATTACGTTATCTTAGAACAAGCATACTCAAGATAGCCAGGGGACATTTATCTGTTGATAAAACGAAAAAGCTTGTGCTACACTTAGGCATATGATAGCCAGCCCTGTTTATGGATGCAGAGATCTAAAATGATGTGAGGAATGTCAACGCACAAAACCACTCCTACGGAGAGATGAAATGCCATTAAGGTCAATGATGGGGGTACATGCTTTTGCCAAATGGGGCATTGACTTTATTGGTCCCATCATACCTCTAGGATACAAGTCGCACGCACAATACATCATAGTAGCAACAGACTACATGATGAAATGGGTGAAAGCAAAGGCAACCCAAAAAAATGATGCACAAACTACAACTCGGTTCCTTTTTGAACACATCTTTACAAGATATGGTCTACCCATAGAAATAGTGAGCAGGCGATAGGGGAACACACTTTTTAAATGACGTCATTGAAAGCCTCCTTGACAAATTTATGGTGCTCCATCGCAAATCAGCACCCTATCACCCGCAAGCTAATAGACAAGCAAAGAGTACCAACAAAATCCTATGCAATGTACTCACCAAAATAGTCAGTGACTCAAGAAATGATTGGGATCAAAAGCTACACACATAATTATGGGCTCCAAAAAACTCAAAAAGCGAGGGATGGGGCCTTTTGTAATACATGATATATCACAAAGCGGCACCATCAAACTTGCAACATTAGCAGGTGAGGAGATGCCAAATTGGATGAGTGGCTACAGATTAAAGAAATATCTTCTTCCACTGACACTAGAAGAACTTGAAAAAATACATGCAGCAGCTCAGCATAGAAGTCAACATTCAGGAACATGCACAACAAGAAGCCAAAATCAAAATATTAAAATGCAAGGAGTAAGCAAAACTTCAAAGAAAGCCACAAAAAAATGATTGTATCGATACTATTCTAATAGCATCCATACAAATGGCGACTACATGGTTAGGTGGAATGGATCTAGGCATTAATTTACAACTTGCTGATGGCACCACTGAGCAAGCATTAGTGGACACTAGGGCAAGAGCTGATGTCATTAACTGCTCCACTTTTAGAAAACTCACAAGGGAATCTCTAATGCCAAACATTATGGGGTTCAAAGTAGCAAACAAAGGTACAATGGATAGTTTGGGACACATAAATTTACCAATTACTATTGATGGAACAATTTATTCTCATCAATTTCATGTGGTCGAAGATCACGATCTTAACGAAGCAGTTATTTTGGGAGTGCGGTGGATCCACACTTATCAGACCACGCCAAAATGGTAGGACAATACCTTACAGCTCATACAAGAGGACCAATATTTCGCCCACCCTTTGTACAAATAGACCATGTATGGGAACCTCTACCCTCACCACAGGCACAAGTTCCGCAATATTCCCCAACCGTGGTCAAGAAAATATGGGTTAAAAAATCCATCATGCAAACTAATCTGAAGAAATTGTGGTTACCAAAATGACAAAGTAATTCAAGTCAGCCTACATTGCCTCAACAAAAATCCGACCTCGCCAAACCACGAATGGATTTTGTCGGACAACCTAGGCCAATCCAACATCAACCTCGACAACCAAAAGATGTCAAGTGGGTATGGAAACCAAAACAAACTAGCTCACACGATGCCTCTTCTAGGGAGTCCACAAGCTAGCAATTTTAGTGAAAACCAAAACAAAGCCCTCAATCAAAACAACCAGCAACATCCCAACTTCTACAAGTCACCGTCAAACACAGGGCGCACCTTCTACAATTACTACTGTTCAGACCACGTAGCTTCAATGTGACCTCACCACCAGCAGCCATTGAACATATTGTTTAGCACCACACTCTTGTACAACATGTTGTTTTCCCATGCATATCCTCCATCGGCATCATAGAGCCACACTATACGGCTATGCATAGACACATACTTTGTTCCCATGCACTCTAACACATGTTAGATTGGGACGACTCACTCTAGGAAGGGGGGAAAATGCAGCAGGATTATCATTTTGTATATGTTATTATCATATTTATTTCTTTTCTTTTATTTTCTTTTTCTTTAAAACAAGCTTCAAAGCCTTATAAACTCTTAGCCGGCATACTCATGAGCCATACTAACACCATATAATACCAGGTTAAGAATATGTACATATGAGAGGCTACACTAATTTTGGCTAATTTTTGGCCAACTAATAATAATTGTAAATAATTTTCTTTTACAAAAAAGCAAAAAACAATAAATAATCAACAAAAGTTGCTAAGTTGAGCCAGGAAAGTCGGATATCACTTTTGAAAGCAAACATCGAAACTTCAAAGCAAGGACTTCGAACATGGAAAATATGAAAAGATTCGGCACAAGATGGATTTTGAGACAACTTCTAAAGGACCAAAACTGCAGATCAAACGCCATTTGTCAACCAAACATCAAAATGAAGAACAGTTTGAACTGCAAGTGATATGAGCAACAAGATATGATCAATGGAGGTAAGTATGAATGGAGCATTCCAGGTAGACTAGGAACATATAGTCAAATGGGGCAACACAAGCTCATTTGCATTTAGAGAGAGAGAGAGAGAGAGAGAGAGAGAGAGAGAGAGACACCAAAGCATGGGGTTTTTGGATTTGTTTATGCTCGCTGCGACCACCTCGGTAGCTCTTACTACATCTGATTCGATAGGTATGATCATTAACCTTATAAGAACATGTGTATATGCCCCATATTGCATCAACATTGCCAAAACAACAAATCAAAGCAGTACAAAGTCATAAAATCTGCAAACTAACAGGGCCAATGGGGGATTTCAAAACTCATAAAAAACCAAAAACCTTTCATAAGTAGACCCCAACTAGCTAGTAGAATCAGGTAGGATAAAAACAACGGCAAAAGGTGGGGGAACATGGATCATGATCCATGTTCCTCAAACCCTAAAATGAGAGAAATTTGTACAGAATTATCCATAGGTGACCAGGAACAACCTCCCCTAGCTGGAATTGCAAAATGCTTCCCAACATGGATCACGATCCATGCACCTTTTTGCCAAAATTAGGGCAGGAGTGGCTCACTAGCTGGGGAATGCAAAAATATGAATGATGCTGCAAAAATAATCACAAAATTTTCTCTTAGTATTATCAAATCCACGTGGTTTCTACCTTCAGTCTGCAAATCATCTTTGGGCCATTTTCAGAGGAAAAACGGTAAGACTCCAACAAAAACTCCGGGAAAGGACAAATGGTAGGATGCTAGCAAAACCCATGGAGTAGGGCTACAAGAAAAGTTCTTGAGGAGTTTTCAAATTGCTGCTTAAGCCAGTCAGGAGACTTCACACTCTCTTCAAAGCCTATCAACAAAGAAATGTAACTTAAGGATGCTTGTGAGATAAAAACCAAGCAACAGATTGCTTGCAAAGGGGTGAAATTTACCGAAGTCAATTTGTCTCCTCAAATGGATTGCGATCCATGTACCTCAAACCCTAAGTCTAGAAACATTTTCATAGTAGCATCACCATATGCCCAGGAACAACCTCCTCTAGTTGAATTTTCAAAATGTTCCCAAACATGGATCGCAATCCATGTTTTGTTTTACCAAAATTTATATGTTACACTATATCCTTGTGCCTATAGTAATCTAGATGCACTGGTGAAATTTGGTCAAATTTGGGGTAGTTTTGACAAAGTTAAGCTCATTTTTCATTTTATTGTCAAGTTTGCACGTTCTTCAACTTTTTGAAGGTTCTGATCAATTGCTAAACCCTATTTCAATACTAAATTGACCGCAGGATGCCTCAAAGGAAAGCACAAAGGGAGTGGAATGATGCACCTTATGAGATAACAATACCAGCTAACATCTTCATCGGAAGGTTTCAAGCCGCAGATGGAGAAATAATGAAGGCCACCATCTTCCCACCGTAAATGTGGAAAATGCACCAAAAGCCAGAAGTGCACGCAAAGGGCAGATACCCACAGTTAGACAACTTTCTACAATTACCGCTCATGAGCTCATAAGTTTGATTCAGTACAATGGGGAAGCCACTCTGACTGACAAAGATGGGGCAATAGTCAAGGTTAAGATCACAACAAAAATAATCAATGAAGTCCTCCACTTGCAAGGGACGCACAATCTATTGCAAAAGACAAAGGTAATAGACAACAACAAAGATTTCTTGAAGTAAAGAGGCCATAGGTTGACATATTAGGATTTGATATACTCAAAAACTAAATTTCCATTGCACCTCATATCGCAACACTGCAAAATCCACCAAGATATACAAAACCGTTGTTGCACATGGCAGTAGTAATAGCAATGGGCTTGACAGAGAGAAGAGTGGTTAGCTGCACCTTCGGAAATTACCTCCTTGACAAAATCGTCGAAGCAAACCTAAAGGGGAGCCAAAAAAGCAAGACATACATGAATGCGGGACGAATGCTGACGTGAATCACCTACCAAGCATTAGGGATGATTGAGGATCTACCAACCGCAGAAGCGCAAATAGATCTGATTCACAGATCTAGAAGATCAGTAAGACCTCTAGCCGGACCATCCACCGGGCCAGAACCAAAACCCAATCAAACAAGGCAAAGTGCAACCATAAAGGACTCTGATAGCAAAAAGACAGAGTCAGATGCTCGGAGTAGCCAGGAAGTTGGGTCCCAATAAAGAGACACCCCTTTGGAGTACTAGTCTTTGGAAGAGGAGCATGACAATCAGTTCTCCATGGAATATACGCGATTGAGGAAGAAAACTGCCCGCGCGGCAGAAGCCATCCAATTACTCAAGCAAGGAGGACAATGGAAGAAGCGCAAGTGTTGAGGAAAAGGATCCGCCTACAGAAGAACGAAGAAAAAATAACCCAAGGAACAGAAGTTGAGATGAGAAAGAGGAAGAAGAGGAAGAGAATATTCCATTGCTATGTAGGAAGATAGTGGCTCTGGAACAGATTAAGTAGAAAAATAGACAAGAAGCCGAGGAAAAAAGAGAGATTTCCAGCACCATGCAGCAACGGATCCATAACAAGCTCAAGGAAAACATGGAGCTAAGGGAGAAAGAAGAAGCAAAGGAACCATGCATCGATGATCTAGAATCATCTGACAAATCCACCTAACCAAAGAAAAGGAAGAGGAATCACAAGGGAAGGAAGAGCAAGACATGCTTGACCAGCAGGGGACAGGAGTTTGATTCTCCCAAGGACACTGGGGTAACTTCAGAGACTGCAATAAAAGAGAAAGAAAAAGTTGAAGACCTCCTAGAGCAAGGAGCGAAGAAGATGCAGTCAGAACAAAAGATAGATCAGGAAACGGAATCAACACAACCCAAGCATACCATAACTTCAGTAGCTTTAGAAGAACTGAAACTAAAAGAAAAAATGACTAATGAGACTGGGACCTCACATCAAGGTCAACAAAGCCAATAGAAACCAAGAGTGCAAGCTGTAATAGAGGAGGGAGCATATATGGTCAAGTCATTCGACATTGATGCTCACTTAAAGTAGATCAAGCTCCAGTTTCAATGCCAAAGGGATCTCTATAAAACCTGCACGAGCTAGAGCTATACGATACCAAAAAGAGGCGTCTAGGTCAGCTGAAGACACCTTGCAGCTAAAACAAAGAGTAGAAGCATTAGAGAAAGCACATCTACAAGTCCTTGCCATTGCAATTTAGATTCAAACCATCATTGACAATCAACCCCTCTGGAAAAAGAAGTGGTTTGAGCAAAGACCAACAGATGAAACCTACTACAAGAATGCTCCACAGCACCTCAGGATTGACCCAACTTACTGTCCCATCAACAGATGGCAATCCTGGGACAGCTTTTACTCTTGGCAAAGCAAAAAGCCGGTGGTGCTGAACTATCCCAATTATCACAAAGCCAATCAATAACAACCCACTGTCCGAGAAGTATATGGTTCAGACTCTCAAAGGGGTCATTAACATGATGAAGGAGATCCCAAATATCACATGCCAGATGCTCGTAAAATTTGCCAAGATGCCAATCACCTACAAAAACAGCTTTCAATGATATAGAGGTAGCAGAGCATCCCTGACAAATGTTTGTGGAAGGCACAAGAGGGCTACAAATTTCAATGATATAGAGGCAACAGAGCATCCCTGGAAAATTTTTGTGGAAGGCACAAGAGGGCTTTGCTGGAATATGGAGAAAGAAATCCCAAGCAAGAATGTCATCATGGGATTGTATGCAAGAGCCATGTTCCTGCCCTCTCACAACATGCAAACTTTTGAGGAGGCATTCATGATCGGCTTCTTCAAAGCGGACTCCTATATTCAATTCCACGACAAAAGATCTACCAGCACGCCATATAGCATATCAAAGTACTCTCAACAAAAACCCTTTCAAAGAGCTGGCCACAAAAGTAGAGATTTCATAGTGACAGCAAACTCTTCAATTGGGGTTTGGTTGATGTCACTAAAACTATGATCCTTGGTATTTTCTTTGGTGACAACTCCCTTGTGCCATAGAGATGGTTGCAACCCTAATCTTGAATCATTTTGAGTTGACGCATAAATGGTCGTCCCAACATAATTTCAAAGTTGTTGTCTTTTTCAAAATCAACCACTACAAAGGTGTGTTCGTATTCTATCCTATAGGAGGATATGATTACTTGTTCTAACATTCCCAACGGTCTTTCCACATACCCGTCGGGCGGCTAATTACAATTTCATGCGCAAGCTGGTCTTCCCCATTTCTCCCAGATTTATTTTGTAGCGATGGATTTTCACGCCCCACTGTCAAGTATTGCAACGGTGGTTACTCCCTTGTATTCTAGAGGTAAGCTGGTGTTTCCGTCTTCACCTTCACAATAATCACCTACCTTGTTTAGCGGTAGAGGTTCCGATTTTGGGTTCCCAAGATGGTTTTCTTTCTTGGATGCTTCCATAGGTTCATCCATCGGCTAGAGTTTTACTCCTAACTTCTCCAAGTTTTTGCTCATTTTTCCCCACATATATGATTTGATTTTCAACAGTTTTGTGAGGGTGATAGTGCACATGATAGGAGAAGATAACATGTCATGCAAGCTCTTTGCATCCATCATTTGTGGAATCAAATTCCATTTGGATGGCACAACCTTAACCACATATTTAGTCTCATATTCCCCTACAAAGGACGATAACGTTCTTATGGATGCTGGTTTGCTCTCTACCAAAACCTCAGTTCTTGCGTCTCCATACAATGACTAAATATCTCCTTAATAGATTTCATGATCCACATTTATCTCAAGAATTGGTGCTAATCTCAGAGTGGAACTCCCATCCTTTTTTTTACGGGCATTTCTCATAACGACTGTGGCCATCGTTTGTCTACCTCTAAAATTGATTGCATCACCAGTGATTTACCCTCGTCTATTGTATTTGCGATAATTCTAATAGGTAGTGGCTCTTCTTTGTCTGTTTGCACAAGTTTCATTTTATTGTCCGGATTTTGAGTGAAATTTTCATATAAGTGATCTTTTCCACCTCAATTACAGAATCCCTAAATTTTGTTGTCTTTACAAGTGTTGGTTTTCTTTTTCTCGTGTTTTCTTTTCTCAGTTCCTATGTTACTTGTTTAGAAATTTTTGGTGTTTTTGGCTGCAGTATGGCTTGAGTGATTTCTACAAGTCTCTTGTATACCTCATTCTCTTGGATTCATCTTTTGGATGTGGATAGGTCAACAGCCTTTGCTCCGAAGTTTGGTTGTTATGGAGTCTTGTTGTATGTGCTTACAGTATTGCGTCTAGGTGCTCCTTCACTTTCTCTACCAAGATCGAACCACCTAAGTTAGTGTTTGATCCTTCCACTCCCTTTGCATTTTTATCTATTTTCTTATGCTTGTTTTAGGCGTTCCTTGGTTTGGTTCAGTTCAACTTCCAAAATAGTTTTTTCATGCAGCCTCTTTGCTTTCATTTTTTTATGTTTGGCTTTCCAAGATTTTCTTTGAGTTCTAACTGATTCGTTATCGAATTCGATTTGGTTTGGAATTTCTAGGTCATTTGTAATCATTGATTTTTCACAACTTCTTGAGCTTGAGCTCTAATTACCACTTTGACAGGAACCGTTGGCTCCATCTCTGATCCGCTTGTGCACGGTAATATCTTAATGACATTTATAGTTGCTTTCCCAAGATTATCAGGGTTTTTTGCACAATTCTAAATAAAGTGATCTCTTCCACACCCCTCAAAAAATCCAAAGATTTTAGTACATTGACCTTTAAAAGGACATCCCCTCACTGCCCAATGGTCACCTCTGCATTCATAACATAGGCCCTTGGGTTTGGAAGCGGCTTGTGCTCTCGTCAGTTGGCCTACTCTAGGCGAATTATCCCTAGGCTTGTAGTTCTTGGTTTGGTCTGAACATGAGTGTGTTTTCATCCATCGCAAACTAGTTTTTAGTTGTCTGAGCAACATACAAAGGATTAAAAGCTTCGTCGATACTAGCCCAATATGGACTTTATTGTGGAGCGTAAGCTACTCTCTCTGTCTCTCTCATTTGACTTCTGACTAACTCTTCATAGTAGACAGTTGGTGGCATAACGGGTTGAGTTACAAATGTCTCTATAGGTTGAGCATAACAAAAAAATGGCCCGGTTGTCCTGTGGTAATGGTGGTTGTTGCCCCAATATGGGTTGTAGTTTGTCCCCTCCCTATATCGCGTTGTTATGTCCCATTTGGTGCCTTGGAGGTGGCGGTAATTGTTGCATTGTTGAGGTACATACACCCTTTCTCTCGTGTAGTTATGGTTATTGAAACACTTGCTGGTATCATGGTTCATGTATTTTTGTTCTAAGGCACACCATTTCAACATTCATGGAGCATTAGCTACTTGTGGTTGTTGTGGTCTCAGATTAGGATTTGGCCTGTAGGTCTGATTCATCTTGTAGACCACTTCTTCAACTAATTTTTCCACATTTGACATGATTACAGTAGGAGCACTCTTCTTTTCCACTGGAGATAGAAGATGAACTATTAGGATTTGTCTCCATATCTTTCGCTACCTCGCCAAATAAGTCTTGCAATTATCAACCAAGTACAAAGCTTCCTTGGTGGCTTGTTCAAATGTGGTGCAAGCTTCCAAGTGCAAGTCCTTTTTGAGAGTTTTGTTTTTCAAGCCCTCAATAAACAGAACCAATAAGTGATCATCCTATGGTAGTTCTCGCACTGGACATCTTTCAATGTATTGCTTGAAGCGAAGGGAATCTTCCTTCACCTTTTCATTTTCCTTTTGCCTGAATTCATAGATATGAGAAACCATATTGTGCTTGATTCCTCTTTTGGAGGATTCCTTAGCAAACTCTCATAAGAGTTTATCAATGTTAATGAAATTCCCATTGTTGAGTGATTGAAACCAAGTTAATGCAGTCCCTTCTGAGTTAACACAAATTCCTCATACTATGTATGAAAATTTGCTACTTGTTCCGCTCTTAAGACTTGCTTAAAGAAGGAAACATGCACATAAGGATCTCCTAATCCATTGTACTTCTTTGGTATGCATTTGGCCACTTAAGAAGGTCGCATCCTTTGATTTTATGCGACCATCCTCATCACTCCAGGTTCTACACCCCATAGCATCTCTCATGTCATATCCACTGACCGGTGCTCTGGAGGGGATTTGTTTAGTTTTCCTTTCATTAAGTCTTATGTCCCAAGTTGTTGCTCTAATATATGGAATTCTTGTATTGAAGATAGTGTCAACAATGGCACTACCTCAATGTGTTAACATAGGAACCCGGGAATCCAAGGATCCCATTGGTTTAGGTGCAGAAAAATGAGGTTGACTGATTGAGTCCTCCACATAATATTTTGTTACCATATACATGTGGTAGTGGTGTGTGTGAACACACTTAGGACCGTCGGGGCATTTTTTCCCTCACTAGGAGGTTTTTCCCCCCGTGCATTGTACATTCGCCCATCATTCGAGGACTATCTATCTTTCCATTACACACTACGTAATACACTCTCTACTGTGTGCCTTGAGCTTCCTTTGTCTTCCCCAATCTGTGTGTGTTTTCTTGCAACCCTAATTACAACAATTGGTATCAGCGCAGGTTGCATCCTATCGGGCTTACTTGCCAGCAACTTGAGCATATGCCTGCTCATTTTCTTCGATTTTTGTGAGCTTTGGTGAACATTGTCGACAAAAGTTTTTGGAGGGCTTGAAGAGCTCATTTCGGCCTCCGTTTCCACTACAGGTAGTCCTACACATGCTATTTTGTCAATTTGTGCAAAAAATCTATCGGTGTTGTTTTCTGCATAACATGTCCCTTACGATATTCTACGGTTTGTGCTATATAGCACAGGTTGTTCCCGCTTTCTCCTCTTTTCAGGTAGTTTTCACATTAGGTGCAACATTTACCATGGCTGACAACAACACATATGTTCAAGATGTTTGTTATTGAGGAATATTGGATGGGGACAATTACCATATGTGGGCTTATATGATGCAACATGTTCTTGTGTTGAAGGGCATTTGGAACATTGTGTAGGCAATTGATGTACGTCCTGGTTTTGAGGATACAGGGGATGTTGAGGATGTTGTTGGTCTTGCTGCAAGGATTGTTGTTGTTAGTATTTTTTTTGCATATGGAAGAACAAGCTCATTTGGATGTAAAAGATGCACAGGCTCATACATTGATTGCGTTGTGTGTGAAGTGCACTATTACTCCTCATGTTCATTCAACAAAATAGGCTTGGGATATTCTGTATGGTCTTTATGCAAGCGCAATGAGGCTAAAATTGCATTACTGCATAAAGAGCTGGAGTCAAAGATTATGCATGAGGAAGATGATACGGACACTTTCCTTGATGGTGTCAAGGATATCAATGAGCAACTTATTTTTGTAGGTGAAGTCATTTCAGACAATTCCCTTGTGCAGACTGTTCTTGATGCCTTGCTAAATTTTTACCAGACTTTTGCTAGTGCTTGGAGACTTATGACCCAAGGAAATCCTAAAGTTTTCAAGTTTGATGCATTATGAACATTGTTGTTTCAAGAGTCGCTTTCTAGAAAAAACAGGACTAGACGGTGGTGGGTAGTTGAATAGGCCTTTGTTGCTGCTCAAAGAAAAGGTGGTAACAGCAATGCAGTTGCGCTGCTTATGGTTCTTCTGTGAGTGGAAAATCACATGTTCCTAATGCTTCTGCTGGCAGCAATTCGTCTAGAAATTCTGGTGATAAGGGTAAAAAGAAGAAGCTAATGATCACTTGATCAAGCAGTGTCCTAAGTGAAGGCCAAAGAGGCTAAGAAAAAACAGGGTGGTTCGACTACAAATGTAGCTATTGTTGAGTCTTCTATAAAAGGAGACTGTGATGCTAATGTTGATGCAAAATGGACTTCTAGTGCAAAGTGTACATATAATCCTGTTGTTCATGATCCATGCATGTCAGTTGCTGCTGCAGATTCACATGTGTGGTATTTTGACAGTGATGCTACAAAGCACATTACCTCACGTCATAATTTGTTCACCTCTCTTGAGTCTGTCTCTTATGGGAATTCAGTTACTTATGCCAACAATGCTTCTTATCCGCTTCAAGGAGTGGGAAATATTGTGCTTACTGCTGCAAATGATAGTTCTTTCACACTTGTTGATGCACTTTATGTTCATGGGATCAAGAAGAATCTTTTGTTTGTATTTGCACTTGCTAGAGTTGCTGAGAGGAAAAATAGGTTAATTATACAAAAATGGCATGATGTATGGTCAAAAGTCAAGCTTTGCCGCATTCGTTTTGGCTTGAGGCCATCAAGTGTGCCACTTATGTACTTAACAGTTGTCCTCCAAAAGCTTTGCAGTCTATTACCCCAGATGAAGTATGGCATGATAGAAAGCCTTCTATTGAGCACATGCATGTTTTTGGCTGTTTGGCATATGCTTTGGTGCCACAAACACAACGCATCAAATTTGATGATATGGTTGTCAAATGTATTTTTGTCGGTTATAGTGCTGAAAGCAAAGGTTATAGGTTGTCTCAACCGCAAACAAAGTGTATCTTGGTCTCACAGGATGTTGTGTTTGTGGAAGATTTTGTTCAACCCTTGCTGTCATGTAATAGAGACAATAGTTTCAGCTCATAGGACATTTATGACACTTTGTTGCCTCTTTTCAGTGGTGGAAGTTCAAATGTAAATTCCAATGAGGCAAATGTACATCCTATGGGGGTTTTTGAAAATGTTACAGATCATCCTATTACAGATGTAGATGTACATGATGTACTTGATGAGGAAAGGATGACAATGAGCAGGCTAGAGGTATGCCTAAATGGTTGGTGCATAATTTGCGTGACAATAAATTGGATGCACCTTCGTCTAGTCGTACTCATGTAGGTTCTCGCCATGCATCTTATGCATCAGATTTTTATGCTTTGGCTATGTCTAGCCTACATGATGTTGAGGAACCTCTATCTTTTGATGAAGCATAGAATTCAAAAAATTGGATGGCTTCCATGCATCTGAATATGATGCACTTATAGAAAATGACACATGGACTTTATGTGATTTTTCTCCTGGCAGAAAGGCCATTGGTACAAAGTGGGTTTACAAGTTGAAACGCAAGCCGGATGGTGAGATGGATCGCTATAAGGCTCAACTTGTTGCAAAGGGTTATGCACAACAAAAAGGCATAGATTATTAGGAAACGTTTTCTCCCACTTGTGTTACGACTACTGTCCATTTTTTATGTGCATTGGCAGCTCATTTGGGTTGGGATGTACATCAATCTAACATTGTTACTACTTTCTTGAATGGTGAAATATTCAAGAGGAAGTTTGTGTAACACAGCCTTGTGATTTTGTCAAGAAAGTACAAGAGGATAAAGTGTGCAGATGTAAGAAAGATTTGTGTGGGTTGAAGCATTATCCTCGTGCTTGATATGAGAAGGCTAACACTCATTTGGTGAAACAAGGCTTTTGTAACAATCCAACAAAAAGCACATTTTATGTAAAGCGTGAGGGTGATGTACTTCTCATTGTGGTTCTTTACGTGGGTAATTTTCTGATCACTCGACCAAATGAGAGACATATTGTTGAATTTAAGGCTGATTTGAATGCTACTTTCAAGATGAAAGATTTGGGGTTGTTGCATCATTACTTGGGTATACAATTTAAGCAGTGTGATGGTGGTATTTTCTTGTGCCAAAAAGTTACATAGAGACATTACTATGTAAGTTTGGACTTGAGGATTGCAAACTTATTGCCACTCCCATGGAAATAGGTTTGAAATTGAGTCTTCATGATGTTGGTGATCCTGCAGATGTCTCTCTTTATCAAACTATTGTTGGATGCCTTATTTATGTATGCAACACGAGGCCAGATATTCAGTTTGCAGTCTCACAGGCCAGCAAATTTATCCATAGCCCAGGGTCTAAGCATTGGTGGGCTGTCAAGAGAATTTTTTGCTACATGAGTGGCACTTTACATTTTGGCTTGTTTTATCCCAATAGGGAGTAATTGCCGCCAGACTTACATGATTTTTTGGACTCAAATTGGGCTAGTTGTTTTGACACACAAATGTCCACAAGTGGCTTTTGTTTCATGCTTGACAGCTTATGCATATCATGGTTGAGCAAGGAGCAACCTACTGTGTCCACTTCGAGTTGTAAGGCTGAGTACAAGGCAGTCTTCACAACTACGTTGAGTGTGTATGGATCAAATGCCTTATGACTGAGCCCACATGCATGTTATCAGTGCTGACATGTATAGCCACATTTACCCGCCTCAACTTGGCACTTGGATTGTCCAAAGTTGGTGGTTTTTCTTCAGGTTTCGTATCAACTTTCTCTCTGGTGCCTATCAACCCTCATTTGTCCACAATGAAAGAATTTAGCACAACTGTAAATATGTTTTCCTCTTCATCAAATTATTGATCACCACTGTAATCTACTAACACTATCAACTTAAGCGCAATAGTTCTCTCTTTAATTTTCACATAGTATCAATCCATATCGTCTTTATATACTTGAGCTCCTTGCTCATTCTCAAACTGATAGTGTAAGTGAAACAGTTTCTGGGTTGGTGCAGGATGAGATGGTCCTGCTCCCACTTTGGTTTCTTCCCTGAACGACTCTCTTCCAAGATTGGCTCTAAGATGGGTATGGTCCCTCGATTGATGCTACCCTCGGTGGAAATATGGCTTGTTTGGTCTCTATTAATAGGACTTTTGTTTTAATACAATTTGCTTGATAAAAAATACATCAAGAAAACAAAGCTGACAAAACCTTGATCTTTTACCTTTTGTGGTGCATTTAGTCCTTTGGCTAAAGACAGGTCCATACAACTCGCATTTTCTTATCCTACACAAAATTCACTTGGTGGCTATAGCTTTATAGCCGCTGGGTCAGTCAACATCTGCAAAAATCAAAACTTGGTCGCGCTTTCATCACAATTCCTATTTTTCTTGTAAGTTGCACAATATAGCTCCAAACTGAATTTTGAAAAGACCATTGCACTCACCACCACAACTTGGGCTAGTCTGGTATCATTTTGGACAATTTTTGCATTAGGAGGTCATGGATCACGATCTATGTACCTCAAGACATGTTTGCTTTGAAACTTCACACCCTTCCCCAAGCCTCTTGATGGTTGCTAGGTAAACTCTAGATGATTTGATGACCTTTAGATTTTTCAAAAGTCCCCTGGTCAGTCTGTTTTGTTGATTTTGGCCTTGATTGTCTGTGGCTAGTTTTGAGCCTCCTTTGAGTATTTTTTACTACCCTTGTTTTGGAAAAATGTTCCTTTTGTCCACACTGTTATAAATTTGTGAAGTCCAAAAGCTCTCATGGTGTCATGGATCGTGATCCATGTTCCTCCATATCTAGACTCAAAACTTGGTCGGTTTGTTACTTGAGGTCTATGTGGCCTACCTATCTACTTCTTTTTGGATTTGAACTGTTTTTTTCTTGACAAAAGTCAAGATTTGTGTCGGCTTGTAGTTTTTGACTTATTGCCTTTTTCTGGTATTTTGGTCATCCTTTTGTTGTTTTTTTTCTATGATGGTCTTCACCAAAGTTTTTCAAATAGAATCAGCTTTTCACTGCACAAATCTGAGTGTCAAATGTTTCAGGGGGTCATGGATCACGATCTATGTTCCACAACATTTAGTCATCATGAAATGTTGTCAACTGTATATCCAGATCATGTATAAGTCAAATTTTCACTTCTTTTTTAAGTTGGATATCAAAAAGTCAAAAATCCACAATTTTAGTCTATTTCCAAGGTTCTTTGTGTTTTTTGACCAATTTTCTCGATTTGGTTGAGGCTTTATGTCAATTTTTCCACCAAAAGTATATAGCTGGACCTTGGAATCACTCTGAACCAAGTGGTATCAGTTTCTGCCAAAAATGTCACAAGTAGTGTTAGAAAAAGACCGGGGTCCAATGTACTTTAACCGACTGAAATCCTAAAATCCCGGTTAGATTTTGAGCTTGCTTTAAAGAAAACTTGGAAGTTTTCACAAATTTTAGTGTAATTACCGGCAAAAGCTTTAAATTTTGACCTAAAAACCGGGAGAATTTCAAGCCTGCCCTTATTTTCTTCGGTTAGGAACACTGTATTTTTCTAGCCCTGGTCACAAGAGTCATGGATTGTGATCCATCTTCTTGCACCAATCAAGCATGGAACTTTCAAATTTACTCTGTGTGGTTTGGTTATGGCATTTTTGCACTTATTTTTTAGTTTGTTTTGATCAGCTTTGGAGTTCTAGCCATCAATTTTTTAGTATTTCAGAGTTTTATGGTCATTTCGGCCAAAATATGGTTTTTGATAATTTTCCCCTAATCTTTCAACCCAAATTTGATGGTCATAGTTTCTACTTACCCTACTCCTAAGTACATAATTGAACCATGAAAGGAAAACAGACAAAACAATACAAATTGAAGTCGAAACTGAAAACGGTATAGTACTCTGAAAGTAATGAGAAAATCGGAGAATGAAATGATTTTGGCTATCTCACTCACAATCCTCTTACCTGTCGAGAATAGATCTAGCGAGTCCTCGACTTCTAAACTCTACCAAGCACTAAACCTCGTGTGTAGCTGCCTGACTGCTAAAGTGTAAATGTAATGGGAATCAAAATCAAAGTTTCTAAGTAAAAGCTACGACTCGGTCACTCACCACCTAAGGATCACTATCTCTGGCAATAGTGCCAATGTTAGCGGGTCGCCGTGATGGACGTTGTATGGGGGATGGAAACACACACAACGCCTCTATAATGACCCGACACACACTCTTGGGATGATACACACACACACACACACACACACACACACACACACTATGGGGCACCACCTTGGGGGGTTCACTATGTGTAAAACTACCATATCACGTGCGTTCAAGACATGTTTGTAAAACCCCTTATCTATGAATTTTGTTAGGAATATAATGTACCCTTTTCTTTTAAAATCTGTAAGTTTTTTTCAAATTGGAAAAAATAATACCCTTTTGTATATATATTTATGTAAGTTTCAAGAACTTTAAATACCCTTCTGCTGAACTCACATGATAGGTTACATTTTTATTAGGTGACCTCCTTGGGGGCACCACTCGGCTTACACAACCCACCTGGCTGAGACAGGGAACACACGGATGCAGTGGGAGGAGAGAGACTATCCATTTGCCCACTCAACACAGAGACACACACACACACACACACACACACACACACACAAAAACTCAGTTCAAAAGAGAAAGATTTATGATGTTTAGATACAACTGAGCTTGGGCCAACACCAATGGAGAAAATAGCTCACACAATATGGATGAAATATGTCGTATACAATTACAAATTTGAACAAAGGCTTCACTCACAGGAGAAACTTACACAGCCAAACAATAAGAAAAAGTGAGGAATTTTGCAAAATGGACAGTGCCATTGCGTTTGGAGCGGCAAAAAACCCCAGTCCACAATATCAAAGCGCTCAAATCCCCGACCTCGGATGAGCAGTTTATGGCCAAAACAGTCTTCAAAAACAACAAAAACTGAGTTGCAGTTGTTCCTCCTCTTCTCTCCACGTTTTGATGGTCTTTTTTTCAGGTATTTCAGTATCCACACTTCACTTTATCCCTTGGGCACCTTTGGCTTTTTAGTTGACCTCAAATGGACCCGGAACAAACCAAAAACTGGCCATGCAGTGCATTTTTGTCACCCTTCTACATCCATCCGCACACTTGGCACTCAAGGCAAGAGCGTAGAAGTTCAGGCACCTCATTGCAACGCTCAAGAGAAGACAATAGACTACACTCAGAGACAAATTTCATGAGGACGTGCAATGAATAGAAAGGGGGGAGTGTTTGGTGGCACCACGTACTGACAAATGTACACCAAACCCTGTAATACTCGCTCATTTTTTTGAATGAAGCAGTGTAACTCAGCCCATGAAGATTTGTAATTGTAATATATATTGGCATACTATCTCAGCCTCTCTGAGTCTACACCCTTGTAAGTGGCCGAATGGCCATGGGAAAGTTCCCTTAACCTTTAAGTCAAAACCCTTAGTTTTAGACTAAAGGAGGATCATTAGCTAAGAAGGAGTTTTTTAACGTTCACTGTGAGAGCTTTTTGCTGCTACAAATTGTAATCCTCTTTTGTCTTGGACTGGTAATCAAAATTTAGTTCTGAGTAGCACATTGTGTTCCTTGTCTCTTGCTCTACAATCTAAGTATAACCATTCTCAATTCTTTTATGGTTTGCGACACATTGCTTGTGACTTAAATGCATTGATCTGAAGGTTAAAATGGCTGTTTTTTGATGTTTTGATCATGGATAAGTGTTTCTATGCTTAAGGGAAACCTTTTCGTATAGTTTTGTTTCAATTTTTGTACATTTTCTTGTGATGGATTGTGATTTATGTACCTTCCTAGATGGTTGCAGAACTCGGTAGGATTGTGCCCCTAGGTGTTGTAATACTTCTCCTTAAGTTTCGTTGCATTATGGATTCGGTTGAATGCCGGAAAGGCATGATGACCTAGAGCGGTGAGATTGGATGCATACTGATTTTTTGACTAGGAAGTGGTTGATTTGCTTTTGTCGTAGTATGAGTAGCCCTTTGAGTTAACTTTGGTGAGATTGACACTCTCATTAAGTCTCCGTGACCCATCTCGAATCGCTTCTTTGCATATTGACATTATGTTAGCACAAAGAGCTATGTTGTAGACGTCCGTCATGGCGACCCACTAACAATGATTCTCTCAATCACATGACTTAACCATTCATGGGTCATTCAATCAACAAAAAAAAACCTCACTTTCATGACCTAACTAGTCAAACAATTTCTTTGTAGAAAAACAACTCAATCTTCTATTCATAAAGTCACCAAAATGTCATATAGGGGTCTACAAAAGATCTCTCCATGAGCAAACATAATATAAGAGGTTTCAAACCTTACTATGGTACACATCAATCGTCATAATGTAATATCTCTGTGAGTCGGGGAATGGGTATAGAAAACCATACACCTGAGGAAGCTTGAAGTATCTACGATTTGGGTAATGGGTATAGAAAACCATACACATGAGGAAGCTTGAAGTATCCAATTAAATTCTTTTAACCTAGGCTCTAATACTAATTGTGAGGTCCCCAACCCCAAGAAGATTGGGGCGACTTGATAGATGGCCTTCTCTTATCTTAAAGTTTCATTGACAAAACCCTATTCCATTTCCATGAAGCAGAGATACAAGCAATAGAAGAGAGGAAGTCCTTTATCCATAATGATTGTGGTTGTAAGGGTCATGCACCACAATCCAGTCCGATAAATCAAGAATTCTAAGAAAAGGTGTTTCCTAACATAAAGATGAAATACCATTGACATATTTAGAACCCATAAGCAAAATCTTTTTGCCTCGTTTAAGAGGCACGGCTGCCATCCATAAACCACATATATGATATGAGACATAGTGTAAACTAACTAGTAATCGTGTGAAAAGCACCCGACTAATCGATCCATAGCTTTCAGGGGCACGTATATGTGGGACTTCTAGCTACTCTTGGTGTGCGATTACTCTAATTTAGCTTCTCTTAATAAGAGGGAGTGGAGAGTTTCTCGACTAATGGAGACCACCCATCCCTGACTAGCAACCTGAGTCAGCCCCCACTTTCCACCCCACACTCACACTTTTTAGCTTGTTTTCTAATTACTACCACACTATTTTACATATACAAACAGTGTTCCTTAAATAATTGCAAACACAGTGATCCGAGCCTATCACAAATTTTTGTTTACTATATTTTGTTGGTTTTCCTTGCTTCTAGAGGTTTACAATAAAAGAAAGAGTGAGAACAACCTCTTGGAAAAATTTAAAAAATGATTTGATGGGAATTTTTTCTTGACTAGTTCACCGGAGGTGAAAGGTAGAGGGAGAACCTAGTGGTAAAGGGAAGGGAAAATATGTAAATGTGAAAAGAAAAGATATGATGTGGTTGTGGAGCCATGCACCCATGATTCAAGGGTCATGAGTGGCTCATATCATCATGGCTTTGGAGCCATATGATGATTCAAACAGATGGGACCCACGTGGAAGACTTGGTAAAGGAAGGAACCACACACATGATTTTACTGGATTTTTAAAAAATACTTCCACTCCGATCCAAGAAAAGTTGTCTTCATCAAAGTTGTAGCTGATGAGATGGAGATTCTGACCATATTTTTTTTATAATTTTTGCATCTACGGTCTAGGAGATATGGCCAAAATGGCGGACGCCAGTTTTTTCAACTGTGGTGGAGACCACCCCCTCTACCTTTACACATTCTCTTCCTTTTCCACATTGAGACCTTCTCTAAAATCAGACATTAATCTTCTCACCCTCCCCTCCTTCCTCCTCTCTCTCAAGCTCAAAAAAACCATCACAAATTCCTCTTCTAATCACCTCTCAAGTCATGCTTAATCTTGTTGTAATTCATAAGTTCTCATTCAACCCCTTTCTATTATTACTAGATATGTATTGATTTTATGTAGACTCTTTACATTTTAAAATAAGGAAGCTCTTGGACTCAAGCTATGGAGGAAGGAGTGAAGACAACACAAGTGATGATGGAGCCAATTAGTTGCAAATTGGTCAACAAATCACTTGGAAGGAGCTTCTTCATTGGTTGAATGTCCCTAATCAAGCTTCATTTGTACAAATTACACTTGGATCTTAGCCTCACTCCTAATCACTCTCTTTCCTATATAAAGAGGCCTTCCCCTTTGTAATTTCAAGCCTCCCTCAGCCCCATTGAGTCTTTGTATCACTCACCATGAGCCCATAAAGCTCATTCATTCACTCTATTCTTGCACATTCTAGAGTGCAAATTGTTTCCTGCTAGTAACCTCCCCCCCTCTTACTTATCTTAATTAAGAGAAATCTTTTATGTGTGTGTGAGAGTGCTTGATGTGATTTTGGCTAATCCTTGAGTGGTTGTTTAGTAATCTACATGCTATTTGTGTTGGGAGTGTTTGAAGTTATCCATTCCTTGTACACACACTAAGGTTAATGCTTCATTCATAGTGATCTCTCTCTCTCTCTCTCTCTTTCTCTCTCTCTCTCTCTCTCTCTCTCTCTCTCTCTCTCTCTCTCTCTCTCTCTCTCTCTCTCTCTCTTTGTGTAGCGGTCCTAGTCCACGCTTCCAAGACTAGGTGGTGCCCTCATCTCATTTCCCTTGTGGCGCAATGGAGTTTGTTTTGGTGTAGAGGCCGCCATTCCAAATTTCCTTCGTCATAAATTGGTGCCCCCACGGAGGAGTTCTCAAGCAGCGCTCTGTCAATCCTATGAAGGAAGATCCATCAAATTATCCGAGACTTCCACTATGGTCTCCCCAAGAAGCTCGAGAAAAGAAGCGTCTTTATCGACAAACGGCACGTATGCAGGTAAAGAGAGTTAACTACACACGCCCTTCTTTGCTTCAAGGAAAATCTTGTAGTCATCAAGTCCCTAGGTCAAAGAATTGTGTTGAGTGCTTTGTGGCTAGTGTGAAGACACTTCCTTTGAAGCCTCGACTTCAGGTGGTGAAAGCACTCTCAAACTCAGGTATTAACAAGTTTTTGGAGGGGGAGCTACACATCAATGGGGTGCGGTATTGGCAAGAGGCTACATATGGTGATGCACTCCAACTACTACTAGCAAGAAGGCTCAAGGTGGTTGAGAGGGTAGCCATTGAACCCTATGAACTCTACAAAGCTGAAGATGGTCACACCAAAGCTAGGCTAATCACTGGTGAGAAAATTCTTCGCATCTCTCAAATGGTGGGATCCAAGAGAGCTCAACTTCAATGAAGTTCTTCATGGAAGTTTGTATTTAATGCACCAATGAATAATCCCATTTTCTACAAATTTCAATCAGTTGAGAATATTAGGGTGAATGTGCGCATTGATAGAAATATTTTTTTCCAACAAAGGGAGCTGAGAGGTTGAGAGAGATATTGTTGTCCCCTAACCCTATAATATTTCCTATTTTGGAGTATAATGTATCTTTTGATGTTCACATCTTCATCTTGCTTTAAGCATACTCCATGAATCATAGGGATTTATATGGACCTTTCCAACCTCTTGCTAGACAAACTGTGCATATAATAGCTAGCACAAAGCTTAGGTTCCAAAACATCATAAGGAACTTACTAGGCCCTCGTCGTCTAGCTGAGATTAATGCATCTATCAATCCATTTATTATACCCTTAATAAGATATGATTTGGGCCTAGACGTTTTCATCTTTGTGCTGTATTGAGAGGAAGGCAACCCATTTTATGATGGCTTTTCCTAATTTTTTTGGGTGTAGTGGGGAAAATGCTGGGGATTTTTTGGATAACTTGGAGATGGCTTTCCTTGTCTCTGGGAGGGATGACGAAGCATTGAAATTGAGAGCTTTTCCTTTGGTGCTCAAAGAATAAGCTAGGGTATGGTTCAGGCTTTAGATCCAACCCAAAGATCTGATTGGGAGGGATTGAAGGCGGCTTTCCTACGAAGATTTCAACGAGCCAATTCAGCAGAAGAACTATGGCAACGGCTTCTGGCTCTTCATCAAGTTGACCCTCATGGTTATGCAACCTATGAGGAAGGTTTTTTGAAACTTTGGGGGCAATGATCAGACTCACTAAACCCTGGTGAGCGAATTGCTAGGGAAAAGAATCGAAAGATTCTCTATCAAGCCCAAGCTGGCCAGCTAGCTTTGGGAGGCAATATCACAACTATGGAAGCTTCTCACATACCTCCAAATGTGCCTAATGCACCATACCTCAATAGAGGTCAACAAGAAGATATGCTCCAACAAATAAACAATCTCACAAACCAGCTAGAGGGGTTGAGAGTAAATCTTGTGCAGGGTGCAAGAAGGCCTATTGAGGGAAATGGTGGGAATCGGCCACCAATGCGACGTCAAGCAAGGGAAATTTTGTGTTAAAATTGTGGGGAAAATGGCCACGGCATGTATAATTTCCCTCATCCCAGAAGATATGACTACCCTGTCACAGGTCCTCGACAACAAGTAAGTCCTCCCCGTGCTAGAGCTCAAGCACAAGAGCAACCGCAACCTCAAATTTTGCAGCCACCTCGTGCTCAAGCTCAAGCCCCTGCTACTCAACCAAATGTGAGCATCATAAGGATGGAGGAGGTCCTCAAGGGCAGAAGCAACCAGGAAGAAATAGCTAAAGGGAAGATGAAGATAGATGAAGTGGCTACAATGCCTATCAAACATGTGCGTGTCCAAAATGAAGTAAGTTAAGAAACAAGCAAGGATGCGAGCAATGAAGCAAGTACATCTCGGGAAACTAAAGATGAAGCCAAGAAGAGAAAGACCCGTACTAGGTCTCAAATTGACATCTCTGATTTCCCTATGGGATCTCAGACACAACCTTATGACTTGACAACTGATGTGAGTTCTCAAGGACCAAAGATTACTTGGCCACAACTACTTCATATCTTCCCAAAGCTTCGACGACAATGGTAAAAAATGGTGAGCACGAGGGCAAAGCGAACTAAGCTAGTAAGTGTAATCAAAGAATATGGTCTCAAGGATATAGTGTCTTTTGTGGAGGCTCAAATCAAGGGACAACGGATTCCAAAAACTTACATTGACAGTGGAGCAGAGGTTTGTGTCATGACAGAAAAGCTAATGCATCAATTGGGTTTAGAGGTAATGGAATCATCAAACTTTAGGGCAAAAATGGCCAATAATGTCTCTGTCACTTGTGTGGGTGTAGTGAAAGCTTTGAGAGTTTCTGTTTTTGGAATCACTACAGAGGTTGATGCTTATGTGATGCCAGTAAAGGGAGAAGGATACCCCCTTATTTTAGGACGACCTTGGCTCATGGGTATAGGAGCTAGGCAAGATTGGGCAACAGGAGACTTGGAGTTGAGGCCTCGCGTGGGTGGCCATAGTCGGAAGGTGGTTTATAACTTGAAGAATGGGCGACAAGAGAACCTTGAACTAGAGACGTCAGCTGATGAGTGGAGCTCAAGTGGATGCTCCTCATCCATGGAAGATGAAGAGAGTGATAGCACTCTCGAAGTCATGGGCATCACCATAAAGGAAACTACCTCATCAGAAGACAACCCAAGGATCCAAATGGAGAATGTGTGGGATGCCAGCCTAGAGAAGATGTTATCCAAGGATATAAAGGAAGAAGAAAAGGAGGGTTATGTAAATGTTCTCAAGAATCATGCATCATTGTTTATTTCTGATTACACTCACATTACAGCTGTCACTGCAGTGAAGCATCATATCCATCTAAAAGAAGGGAGCAAGCCAGTAGTACAAAAACTAAGAAGATTAGGAGTTGTGGAACAAAATGCACTGTTGTCCGAGGTGAAGAGACTCTTAGAAGCAGGATTCATATACCCAGTAGAAGATTCAGAATGGGTCTCCCCAGTAGTGGTGAGGCCAAAGAAGAATGGTAAATGGCGAGTGTGCGTGGATTACAAGCCACTAAATGCTGCAACAAAGAGGGACCACTTCCCTCTCCCATTTCAAGATGAGATTCTAAATGAAGTAGCAGGCCATGAGCGATACATAGTGTGTGATGGCTACTCTGGCTACTTTCAAATACGCATTGCAGAGGAGGACCAGAAAAAGACTACTTTCATCACACCATGGGGCTGTTTTGCATTTCGAGTCATGCCTTTTGGTCTCACCAACGCTCTAGCCACCTTTCAACGATTCATGAACATGGTCTTCCAACCTTACTTTGGTAAGTCCATAAGGGTTTTCATAGATGACTTTTGTATTTACAACTCCAAAAGTATGCATCTCGGCAAGATTGATGAAGGATTTACTCGTTTAGCTAAGCTGGGTGGACAACTAAACAAGGACAAATGTCACATTGGGGAAAGCAAGGTTACACTATTGGGGCATGTAGTGTCCATTGATGGAATCGAGGTAGATCCTGAAAAGATAGAAACATTGCTAAATCTACCTTCCCCAACTTCCATCAAACAATTAATCTCTTTCTTGCAAATGCTAAGATATTTGAGTAGATTCATACACTTAATTACTCTCCCAAGTGATATTTCCTCTACAACAGCTGACTCGTCAAGAGACGCTTGTTTGGAGTGAAGAAAGTGATGGGCATTTTAGAGAGATTAAAAAAATGTTAGGGTCACTCCCTGTAATCCTTCAACCTTGTTGGGAAGAAACATTCTTTGTAAACCCTAGTGTGGGAGAAGAGGCCATTGGTGCTGCCCTCCTACAAAAAGATCCAAAAACATCCTTTATGAGGCCTGTGTATTTTGCTAGCCTCCTCATGGAAAACACAGAGAAGGCCTACACCCTGATGGAACAGCTAGTGTTAGCTCTCATGTTTGCGGTAACCAAATTTCGTCCATACTTGCTGCCGAAGAGGTTTGTAATTATCACTGTGGAGGATATGTTTCCCTATGCACTACAACATATAGAAATCTCTGACAAAATAGCAAAGTGGGTGGTGCGACTTCAAGAGTTTGATTATACAATACAGGTTGAAAGAACAACTCGAGCATGCTTAGCCAAAATTTTAACAAACAAGTGCTATGAAAAAGTTTTCCATTTGAAGAGAAAGGAACTTCCACCACCTCCAGCTCTAGAGGCTTTGGTCAATGCTTATAGCCTCTACTTTGATGGAGCATACAAGAGAACCAAGGATAAGGCAGCTGCAGGCATCGTGGTCTTATCTCCATTGGGAGAGAGGATCCATGGTGAAGGGATCACTCTAGAAGATGTCCACTCCAACAATGAAGCAGAATATCAAGCTCTAATTCATGGCCTTTGTTGGTGCCTCGATAATTCAATTAAGATATTAAATGATTTTGGTGACTCCATGCTTTTGGTAAGGCAAATGCAAGGTACATGGGCTTGCAAAAATGCCAGTCTCTCTACTAAAATGAGAGAAGCCAAAGCTCTTATGAGGAGATTTAGGGAGGCACAAGTACATCATGTGCCAAGAGACCAGAACAAGGATGTAGACCACCTAGAATCATCGAAGCTAAATGAGTCAATAGTGGGGAGTAGTGGCCATCAAACTTCCACTTCAGCAAGGCAAGGAGGACTTAGAAGATATTATGCACATTCTGGAGCAAGGAGAGGCTCCTAAACACTTGAATGCAGGGGAAAGGCGATGGTTAGCTAGGAAGGCTACCAGGTATCGCATAGTAAATGATAACTTGTATTGTCTTGGTAAGGATGGTGTGCTTAGGAGAGTGCCTTTGAAGAGTGAAACTGAAGAGATTTTAAAAGCTTGTCACGATGATATGTGCGGAGGACACTTTGCACACGACGTCACTAGTAGAAAGGTTCTACAAGCTGGGTTTACTTGGCCAAGTCTTCATCATGATGTCAAATACTGGTGTCAAACATGTGATGAATGTCAGAAAGTAGGACCACGGCGGCTCATAGCTGAACCTCAGAACCCAATAAAGGTATATGGGCCCTTTGAGAAGTGGGGAATTGATGCCATAGGGCCTCTACCACGCACTCAGTCAGGTAAAGAGTACATTATCATGGGAGTAGACTACATGACTAGATGGGCTGAGGCTATGCCGACCAATAGAATTACTGCTAAGGATGTGAGTTAGTTCATCTTTGACCACATCTGTTGCCGGTTTGGCACCCCTCTTGAAATACTATCTGATAGAGGACCAGGGTTTAGAGCAGACTTGGTAGGAGAACTCATGCATAAGCTTAATATTCAGCATCAACACTCTACTCCTTACTACCCTCAGTGCATTGGTTTGGTGGAAAAGGTAAATGGAATCATTTGCAAAATTCTCACCAAACAGGTACATGCCAGGCGCCAAGATTGGGACAAACACCTGAACGGAGCTCTATGGGCCTATAGAACCTCCTTCCAAACCACATTAGAGTACACATCCTTTCATTTGGTTTATGGAAAGGAGGCGCTTTTGCCCATTGAACTGAAGTTAACAAGTCTTCGAATATTGGGTAGCCAGGTAGGCTCTCAAAAGGAGAAAGTACATCAAAGGATCATGGACCTAGAGAGATTGCAATTGGATCGTGAAGAAGCCATCAACTACTATTCTCAAGAAGCAGAGAAGCGCAGAGAAAAGTTCAACAAAAAGCTAGCATCCAAAGACATCAAAAAGGGATCTCTGGTGCTTCGATATGACAATCGCTTCGACACTTGTAAGGATGGAAAGTTTCTTTTTCGATGGGAAGGCCCGTTCTTGGTCACCAAAAAGTTCAAAAATGGCTCTTACAGACTTCAAGACATTGATGGTAAAGTACACAAGACCAGGAAAAATGGATGGCGTCTAAAGCCTTATCACATCAGGATAAGGCCAGCACAAGATAAAAGAAAGTAGGCTAGAGGCATAAATACCCCTAGCTAGGTTTGGGGGGGCTATGATCCGAGCCTACCACAAATTTTTTTTTACTATATTTTGTTGGTTTTCCTTGCTTCTAGAGATTTAAAATAAAAGAAAGAGTGAGAACAACCTCTTGGAAAAATTAAAAAAATGATTTGATGGGAATTTTTTCTTGACTAGTTCACCGGAGGTGAAAGGTAGAGGGAGAACCTAGAGGTAAAGGGAAGGGAAAATATGTAAATGTGAAAAGAAAAGATATGATGTGGTTGTGGAGCCATGCACCCATGATTCAAGGGTCATGAGTGGCTCATATCATCATGGCTTTGGAGCCATATGATGATTCAAACAGATGGGACCCACGTGGAAGACTTGGTAAAGGAAGGAACCACACACATGATTTTACTGGATTTTTAAAAAATACTTCCACTCCGATCCAAGAAAAGTTGTCTTCATCAAAGTTGTAGCTGATGAGATGGAGATTCTGACCATATTTTTTTATAATTTTTGCATCTACGGTCTAGGAGATATGGCCAAAATGGCGGACGCCAGTTTTTTCAACTGTGGTGGAGACCACCCCCTCTACCTTTACACATTCTCTTCCTTTTCCACATTGAGACCTTCTCTAAAATCAGACATTAATCTTCTCACCCTCCCCTCCTTCCTCCTCTCTCTCAAGCTCAAAAAAACCATCACAAATTCCTCTTCTAATCACCTCTCAAGTCATGCTTAATCTTGTTGTAATTCATAAGTTCTCATTCAACCCCTTTCTATTATTACTAGATATGTATTGATTTTATGTAGACTCTTTACATTTTAAAATAAGGAAGCTCTTGGACTCAAGCTATGGAGGAAGGAGTGAAGACAACACAAGTGATGATGGAGCCAATTAGTCGCAAATTGGTCAACAAATCACTTGGAAGGAGCTTCTTCATTGGTTGAATGTCCCTAATCAAGCTTCATTTGTACAAATTACACTTAGATCTTAGCCTCACTCCTAATCACTCTCTTTCCTATATAAAGAGGCCTTCCCCTTTGTAATTTCAAGCCTCCCTCAGCCCCATTGAGTCTTTGTATCACTCACCATGAGCCCATAAAGCTCATTCATTCACTCTATTCTTGCACATTCTAGAGTGCAAATTGTTTCATGCTAGTAACCTCCCCTCCTCTTACTTATGTTAATTAAGAGAAATCTTTTATGTGTGTGTGAGAGTGCTTGATGTGATTTTGGCTAATCCTTGAGTGGTTGTTTAGTAATCTACATTCTATTTGTGTTGGGAGTGTTTGAAGTTATCCATTCCTTGTACACACACTAAGGTTAATGCTTCATTCATAGTGATCTGTGTGTGTGTGTGTGTGTGTGTGTGTGTGTGTGTGTGTGTGTGTAGCGATCCTAGTCCATGCTTCCAAGACTAGGTGGTGCCCTCATCTCATTTCCCTTGTGGTGCAATGGAGTTTGTTTTGGTGTAGAGGCCGCCATTCCAAATTTCCTTCGTCAAGAGGTTCTTTTATACAGACCTTCAAACAATACCAAAACAATTCAAACAAAGCCTAATTAAGATATTCCTGTAATTCAACAAAAAAAACTTTTCCAATTTCTCACGAGTTGCCGCTATCCGTGGACTTTTCTGTCTAACCAACAGAGCCTTTGCAAAGCATTTATTCGCTAATCGCAAATTACACAACCTTCCCATCTTGCTAACTGTGAGGCATCTTGGTAACCGCCAGGCATCCTGCTACCCATGAGTCATTCCGCTAACCGCGAGACATCTTGCTAACCGCGAGGCATCTCACCACCCGCAAGGGAAAAAAAAAGAGCCGATAACCTCAGCTTAATCTCCACTAATCATGGAATCATCTTGCTAACCACGCGAGGCATAAAAGATATTCTTCCAATAATTCTTCTCTTTAAATGATTCTTCAAACATGATCAACCAAATCTTCATATCAACCAGTATCAACTTATCACAAACAATAATAATTTATCAATAAATATCAATTTAACAAACAATGATAATCTATCCAACACTTGTTTCACTAATCTATGAAAACATAGGTTTGTTTCTTGCAATAAAATCACGTTTCTTGGATGGTTTAAGGGAATCCCTATGCTTAGCTTCCCAAGTCAACATGAATAGCAATGCAAAATTATAAATTTGTATTATCGGATTAGTGACATGTTCGATAACCTCCCATATTTGAGGTTTGAAAATTTCACCTTCTTTTGGAGTCGATACTTCCGCTTGAGTTATGATTGAAGTAAATGATACCTTCTTTTGTACCTTCCGTGGAGGTGGAGTGACATGAACGTGCTTTGAACTTCGAGTCACTCATTTTGGGGCCATTATATCAAGGTAAAGAAGAGAGAAAGAGAAAACAGAGATTAGGTATTTGAAGGGCAACACGAGATGGTAGAGAGGGAGTTGGAGATGGAGATGGGTTGAGGGTGAGAGGTTCAAGGAGAGAGGGTAACTCCAACATTATGACAAGAGAGCTTCCGCTTCTAGAACTTCTCTGCGTGTGTGTTAAAAGTGAGGGAAGAGGAGCCTTTATATAGGCTCTCAAGAGGCAAAAGCACAAGCTAAGTATAGCAAAATATAAGTTTGCGCACATTCGCGGCTCCATTTTTTTTTTGGGACAAGCATTTTGATTCACAAATTTGAGTCTCTAATATTAGAAGAAGCTTGGCTTCCAAGAAAAGAGACTCTCACTTCTCTTAAAATACTCCCTCTTTTCTAAAAATACTCCTTTTACTCCTTCTTTTCTAAAAAATACTCCTCCTTTCTTGAGGGTCAACTCTTATCTTTAGAAATAGACTTGAGGCTTAAGTATTTCATATCAACCTATAGTTTCCAAGTGAATAAAGACCATAATTAACAATTTCAGATTCCGATTTCCGATTTGATGGTTCCGTTTGAACGCTTTATTACTTAACAAAATACGAACCTTTAATATTTGCAAAGTTAATGAAATACTTTTATTGAAAAATGTTGGGTACATTACATATGTTTTCAAAGTAGTCTCATGAAAATGCTCACATTAATTCTCTTAATCCGCTATTCTCAAAGTTCATAGGCCATTTCCATGACATAGGTATCAGAGCTCTTGGTTTCTCGTTTCTTTCTTAAGAAGATAGGTCCTTAAGTTGTCCATGAAAGGTTGGAAAGTTCATTGCAATAGGTAAGTGGGATAGGAATATATTATCTTGGTTGAGAAGGACTAGGTTGGGGTACACCATTGGAAACTATAGTCTTAATAATGGAGTGTTTCAGGGCTTGCCTTTGGCTTAACCACATTATTGAGCTCCGAGAAAGCTCAATAAGAACCATAATCAACCGAGCAATGTTAGACCCTCTCCACTAGTCTTTGTAATCAATAGACTCTAAACCACGGGTGTGGCTCCTTGAGAACTAATTTTCAAAGGTAAAGAAGAGTAGCGACAAAGGTTTTTGAGGGTACCAGATCACAAAGTAATCTATACATAAATTTAATTAGCATGGATGACAATAACCTGTTGAGATGTCGATCTCTACATCATGAGCTGGCATCCACTACGGGTCTTGGCCGCTTACGACATTTACTCATTGGCACGTTAGGTGACCGACACGGAGGATCTTTGCCAGTGATTCTACAGCTGGACTACACTTATAGTGCCAGCCTAGTACGCTTCTAGCGAGTTCACACTTAGTGACCACATGTACATATGTGCTACTTTTCAGCTTTAGCACTTAGTCATTTTGTACTCTCTTTTCTGTGAAGAAGAAGAAGAAGCTTTCCATCTCTGTGTGCTTTGTGCTTGTCTTGTGTAGCTCTCTTGCATCCTCATTCTTTACATAACCAAGAGAGTAGAATGAACATTGATAACTTTGATTCTGTACATGAAGGTGCTAATGATGAGGCTCCCATGTTTGTTAATTATCTTCTTACTAGGTTGCAGCAAGATATGGGCAACCATGCTTTGCAAGCCGAAGTTACTCAACAGCTTCATGATTATGGGATTTTGCTTCCTCTCCAAGAGGACAGAGAGAGATTAGGAGGCCTCTTGATGAGACTCCCAAAAGAAGACTCTCTCCCATAAGAGAGGAGGAATCCAAAGAACAAGAAAGAAGAAAATCTCTAAGTTCCTCTGAAGATGTGGCTCCATGAAGATGGTGGTGTAGACGGTCGTTAACTTCTCCTAAGAGAAAATGGTCAACCCATAGTCCTTCTCCTAGTCATTCCAAAAGGGAAAAGAGGAAACAAAGGAAGAAAAAGGCAAGAAAGAGGTCACCCTCTTCTCCTTCTTCTTCAGCTTCCTCCTCTTCCGATGAAAGCAATAACTATTCTCCTAGAGAATACAAGAGGAGAGGACATCACAAATCTTACCCTGCATGGCAAAGGTCCCAAAAGCTCAAGAAGTTCAAAGAGGGAGGAAAGTATTGGCCTTCATACAACAATTTGATGTGGGATTTGGAGAAGAGAGCTTCATGGAGTCCTCCAAGCTACACCATGTACCTATGTACTTCCTGAAATCATCTCATCAATGGTGGGCTAGCCTTTGTGGCAATGACAAGGGCCCAAAGACATGGAAAACTCTATGAGAGTTTCCATAATGAAGCAATTCCTTTCAAGCTATGCAAAGGACAAATGGATTACCAAATGGTGAAGCTTCAAGCTAATCTCCAACGAGTCTATCCACAAATATGTGGACAAGTTTTGGGATTTACATCTCAAGACTATTGCGTTTCAAAAGATAGACTTTGCCGAGCAAAAGCAACAATTATGTGTGGGATTACCTGAAGAGATGGCCGAGTATGTCAACTCCCAACGGCCTGGTTCTATCACCAAAGTAATCCACCACACTATGGTTTCTTTGTGCATCGATTTCCAACAAGGGGCTAGAAGGAATGCCAAGCCCATGGAGAGCAAAGACAAAAGTGATGCAAATTCTCTCCTAAAGAGTGAGAAGCTTTTTGTGAGGACCATAAAAGTTTTAAGTGTGGGGAGCAAGTACATGGCTATCGTTCTTGCCCCAAAAGAAATACCCGCAATGGGACTCCTAGAGCTTCATCTATTGAAGCTCCAAAAGAGGATGCTCATTGCAAAGGATCACTCTCTCCTATGCTTCAGGAAAGGTAAGGGAGCATGATGCCTTCATCTTGTTTGACCTTGGCTCTACCCACAACTTCATATCAACAGAGTTGGGAATTCAAACTTTCAAGATGGAAGATATTGTAATTGCCGATGGATCTTTCAAGGTAAAACAAGCCTTTGTTACTGCCTTGATTGGGAAGTTGAGGTTTCATGTTCAAAGATATGTCAACAAAGAAGACATTTGCATCTCTCCTCTCCAACATGAGGCTGCTATCCTAGGGGCACCATGGTTCAACCGCATGGCTGCCAACATGAAGTTCCTTGAACAAAGAATCTACTTCACCTATAGGGAAAGAGCATGTGTATAGATGCTAATGAGTCCGGTCATACTATACCACTTGTAAATTCACCTGATTTGGACAAATCAATGAAAATCTTGAAGTTTCTACCTACATGATTTTTTTCAAAGAGTCTCTAAATGATGCTAATGTTAAATAGCAAAGCAAATTGTTAGGAATCAAGAAGAATTAGACTTGTCTAGTTTTGTAAATGGATTCCAAGATGTGTTCATCGATGATATCCCTATGGACTTATCTCCAAAAAGAGGGGATGATGACCATCAAATTGAGCTCCTACCAAGAAGCTCACCGCCTAACAAACCTCCCTAACGAGTTTCCCAAGCTCAACAAGAGGAGATCATGAGGCAAGTACAAGAATTGATAGAAAATGGGATGGTGAGGCCTAGCTCCTCTCCCTTTTGTTCTCTCGTCCTCTTACTGCATGTGTGTGCTAAACCATATCACTATCAAAAGTAGATTTTCCATACCGCGGGTAGAGAATCTACTTGATAAGCTACAAGGTTTGACCTACTTCAGTAGGATTGACCTTAACAATGGCTATCATCAAATAAGGATAGTGAATGAAGATATCCTAGAGACTACATTCCGTACAACAGTTGGTCTTTATGAATATCTAGTCCCGCCTTTTGGCTTGGCTAATACACCGGCCACATTCAATTGTCTAATGGAGAAAATTTTTAGACCCTAATGCAAGTTCATTGTTGTGTTATTTGATGATATCATCATCTACTCCAAGTCCTTGGAGGAGCACAAACAACATCTTCACGTAATTTTTCAAGCTTTGAGGGAGAATAAGGTTCTTATCAATCAAAAGAAGAGTGAATTTTTCCTTCAAGAGATTCAATACTTAGGTCATATTATCTCTCAAGATGGTATCCATATGGATCCATGAAAGTTGGAGGTAATAAAAGCATGGACTAATCCAAGGAATCTGCATGAGCTAAGAAGATTTATTAGTATGTGTGTATACTATAGATGCTTCATAGCCAAATTCTCTCAAATAGCGGGACCATTGCATGACTGAACAAAGAAGAATGTTAAGTACTTATGGACTGCTAAGGAGAAAAATGCTTTTGACAAGTTCAAAGAGAAGCTTACCTCCCAACCAATCCTTATGCTTCCGGATCTCTCAAAGCCATTTGAGGTCCAATGTGATGTTTGTGGTGATTGCCTTGGATCAGCTTTGCTTCAAGAAGGGCATATGAAATCCAAAGGCTCAATGCCAATGAGCAAATCTTGGGCATATATGAAAAGAGATTTTAGCTGTTCTACATGCCCTAGACACATGGAAGCACTATCTATTGGGGACTCCATTTATTTTGTGAACGAACCACCAAAGTCTCAAGTACTTCATGATGCAAACCAAGCTTTCCGACAAACAAATGGATGGGAAAATTTTCTTTCACAATTTTATTTTCATATTTCTCACATTACTTATAAGCATAATCAAGTGGCCGATGCACTTTCACAACGACGACCAAGAGTTAATGCGGTGACTATAGCAACTCACAATGATCTATCTTCTATGATAGATGAGTATGCTATTGACCCCGACTTTAAAGACATAATGTCAGCCCTTGCATTGGGAAGAAAGAAGAACCATTCACCTTGAAGGATGGTTATCTTGTCCATAGAAATAGTCTATGTGTTACTCACTCCCTTCTTGAAAAAGTCATGTACGAATCCCATGCTCCTCCCTATGTAGGGCATAGAGGTATTCAACCTCCTCTTCGAGGAGTAGAGACGTACTTCTATTAGCCTATCATGAAATTGGACATACAAGAGTATGTTTCAAAATGTGTGGTATACCAAAAGACCGAATATGACAGAGGGAAGCAACCTGGATTACTCCAACTATTGCTAATCCCTAATTCACCATGGGAGAGTATATCCATGGATTACCAAAGTATATCCATGGGAATACGGGAATATGGACAATAGTTGACAGGTTTAGCAAGCAAGCACACATTATTCTTATCAAAAAGACTATTAAGGCACACCAATTGGAAACTCTCTTCATATCTCATAGTTTCAAAAATCATGGATTTCCAACATGCATTATCCGATAGAGATCCTAGAATGACCAGAAATTTCTAGAAAGGTCTCTTTGAAAATATAGCTACAAGATTGAGTTTCTCTTTGATCTATCACCCACAAACGGATGGCCAAAGTGAGATAGCCAATCTTACAATTCTCAATCTACTAAAGACTTATGTTACTGAAGTAGATCAACACTCACAATGGGAGAAGTACTTACCCCTTATAGAGTATGCATACAATAATATTGTCCATACTTCTTGGGAAAATCCCCTTTTGAGATCACAGAGGCAAGACCTAAAAGTCCCTTGCTACTTAAAGAACATGGGAAGATCTTCATTACCAATGAGTATAGCCGTGACCTACAAGAATCTTTTCAAAAGATTAAGGAGGCTATATCCATCTCTCAACAAAGGCAAAAAGCTGATGCTGATAAGCACAGAAGGGTCTTGACATTCAAAGAAAATGATTGGGTCTTACAAAAGTTTCCCAAGGCTTGATTGAGACAAACGACAGGCAAAAATCCTACGAGCCATCAAAAGTGTTATGCTAAAGTAGCAAAAAGATACTATGGTCCTTTTCAAATCTTGAAGCCAATCAATGAGATGGCTTATCAACTCAAGTTGCCCAACAATTGGCTCATACACAATGATTTCCATGTGAGCCTACTTAAGACCTACAAAGGAGATCCACCAAGTGAACCAATGATTGAAGACCCTCCAGAAATTAAAAACCAAGAAGAGGAACTACAACCCAAATCTATCCTTTGGCATGAAGACAAGGTACTACGACATGATAAGATTATCCAATTATTCCTTATTCAGTTAAAAAATTATCATTTACTATATGGATGCAAGGAATGCAGCTTAAGGATAGTATGAACCTTGTCAATACTTACAATACTACATTAGAGTAAGAAAATGTACATGTTTCTTTTAGATGGCCAATTTTTTTGTCTTACAAGGCTAATTGTCTTTTTATTGTGCAAAAATTTTGATAGTATGCATGCTTAGAATCATGTTTGTGATGACAATGTCTCTCAAACACCAAGTAGAACTTGTTACTCTACTTTGGGAGAATGAAATGGACTCAAGAGTAGACATGTTGGCAACAGCTAAGTCTCCCAAGCCCCAAATGGACCAGTCATCCATCTCGGAATGATGTCGTAGGGTAAAAAGGGATCCTCTGCCCGCTAAGAAACATCGAGTAATGACTAAGGCTTTATCTCTTCTACCTTATAGTCGAGGATGACTATGGTTTCAAGAGAGAGGTATTGTCATAAAAGCTAATATCTAATTAACCCAAATGATTTTCTCATATAAAATTGATCACTTAATGTGGGAGAATAAATGTGAACAAGGGTTATAATATAGACATGTGCTTATGGGTCTATTCTAAAGAATGAGGATGCAAGAGAGCTACACAAGACAAGCACAAAACACACAGAGATTGAAAATGACTAAGTGCTAAAGCTGAAAAGTAGCACATATGTACATGTGGTCACAAAGTGTGAACTTGCTAGAAGCGTACTAGGCTAGCACTATAAGTGTAGTCTAGCTGTAGAATCACTGGTAGAGATCCTCCGTGTCGGTCACCTAACATGCCAGTGAGTAAATGCCGTAAGCGGCCAAGACCCGTAGTGGATGCCAGCTCAAGATGTAGAGCTAGACATCTCAACACTCCCCCTCGAGCTCTGCATGTTGCAGAGTCCAAGCATAGTCCGAACACGTCAAAGCTTCTCAGCTCCGAGGGCCTTGGTAAAGATATTCGCTATCTGCTCCTCTGTGCTGACGTAGACCAAGTCGATGTCGCCCACCAACACTCGCTCTCGAATGTAGTGGTAATGGACCTCTATGTGCTTGGTCCTGGCATGGAACACTGGGTTCCTAGCCAATTGCATGCTGCTGAGGTTGTCACAATGGATGAAAATCTACTGGTCCACCTGCACTCCCAAGTTCTCAAGTAATGTGCGTAGCCAAGCTACCTCGCACACCGCAACTGCTGCACCTCTGTACTCGGACTCTGTGCTCGATAAAGCAACCGTAGGCTACTTTTTGCTGCTCCAAGTAACAACAACACTCCCAAAAGAGAACATGAAGCCACTCGTAGATCTCCTATCAACAATGCTACCTGCCCATTCTGCATCTGTATACCCAGACAATGCTAATGGGGCATTTGCTGCATAGAGCAATGCGTAGTCAAGAGTCCCTTGCACATACCAAAGTGTGCGTCATACTCCATCCAAATGTGGCTTCCTCGGAAGCTGCATGAACTGACTCTCCAAGCCTACTGTGTAGCTCAAGTCTGGCCTCGTGATAGTTAAGTAGATTAGACTACCCACAATCTTCTTGTACATCTTGACATCCTCAACAACATCACCCTTCTGTGCACTGAGCTTTGCATTCACATCCAAGGGAATACATCGAAATTGGCTTACAATCATCCATACCATACTTTGAAAACATGTCCAAAGCATATTGTCTCTGTGACAGCCATACACCCTCTGGAGTCCTGATCACCTCAATGCCAAGAAAGTAGCGCAACTCGCCCAAATCTTTCATTTCAAACTCCTGTTTGAGAAGACCCTTCACATGGTCAATCTCCATAGCATTGTCACCCAAAATAATAAGTTCATCTACATATATGGTAATGACCACAATCCCCATATCACTCTCATGTACATAGAGTGAATGATCACCATGAGCTCTCCTAAAACCAATACTGACCAGATACTTGGCAATCCTCTCATACCATGATCTAGAGCCCTACTTCAAACCATACAAAGCTTTGAGAAGCCTGCATACATAATATGGGTAACCTGGATCGACATAACCAGGTGGCTGATCCATATACACTTCCTCTTGCAACTCACCATTCAAGAAGGCATTCTTTACATCCATTTGATGCATAATCCATCCTCTAGATGCAGCCACTACTATGACAGCTCTCACAGTCGTCATCTTTGCCACTGGAGCAAAGGTCTCCTCATAGTCTATACCATACGTCTGTGCACAACCCTTTGCGACCAGCCTTGCCTTGTGACGCTCAATGTTACCATCAGCCTTATGCTTGGTTTTATACACCAATTTATAGCCAATAGCTTTCTTTCCACTTGGCAATGGCACCAACTCCCATGTGTCGTTTGCTTCCAATGCAGCCATCTCTTCATTCATTGCATCATCCCAATGCACATTTCCAACTGCATCCTCAAAACATGTGGGCTCCACATCCTGTATCACCTTAGCCATGCAGGCTTGGTGATGCGCTAGATACCCATCATAAGTCAATTTTTGAACTGGATTTCTGACTCTGTTAGATCTGCACGGTCCTGGGTCACTCCTTTTCCCTCTAGCATCTTCTTGTACTTTCCTTACACCAGGTGTCCTGACAGTCGAAATTCCAAATTTCTCATCAAGAATTTGTTCAGAACCATCTGAATCCATGTCTATATGTGAAAAACCTAATGATGCATCAGCCATAAAGGGAGGTTCATCAACCTTTTCCTGTTCTTTTTGTGATACATTCCCTGTACCTGCTGGTGGAGTAACCTGCATACGTAGTCTACCATTCCATGGATTCTCAACAGAGCCACGAGAAGAGGACTCTTGTGGTCCACTCAAAACCTGTGACTGTGGCCTCACATTTTGTACAAACACATCATCTTTTACATTAGCCCCAATAGTGCCATGTGCATTACTGTACCAACTGCTCATCTCATCAAAGACTACATCTCTGCTCACTTGTAATTCTCCTATAGTAGGATTGTAGCACCTGTACCCCTTTTTTTCAAGGGAATATCCCACAAGAATACATTTCTATGCTTTAGGATCCAATTTCCTACGCAACTCATCTGGTACATGCACGTAAGCTATGCAGCCAAACACTTTCAAGTGTGCCAAATCAGGCTTTGTACCTGTAAACTTTTCCTCAGGTGCTACATCATGCACCGCAGCTGTAGGTGTCCTGTTCATAATGTACACAGCTGTATTTACAGCTTCAACCCAGAAATGATGAGGCATGGTCTTCTCATTCATCAATGCACGTGCAACCTCTGCAATGTGCCTGTTTTTCCTTTTGGTGACCCCATTCTACTGTGGAGCATATCTGCATGTAAACTGCCTGCGTATACCATGCATTCGCAAAAAATCTCAAAAATCATTGGAGAAGTACTCTCCCCCTCCATCTGACCTCAATGTCTTGATTTGCATGTCTGTCTCCTTCTCAATCATGACTTTGAAGTCCTGAAAGTGACCAAACACTTCACTTTTGCTACGCATGAAGTAGACCCATACATTCCTTGTATGGTCATCAATGAAAGAGACATAATACCTGCAACCATGTATACTTGCAGTATCGATTGGACCCCAAACATCTGTGTGCACCACCTCAAGTGGCTTTTTACATACATTGCACTCATGTGGAAATGAGCCCTTTGACTGTTTTCCAAACTGGCCTGCTGCACACACTTTATGCATACCATCCACCTTGAATTTGGGCAAACCTTTTACAATCTATTGCGATTGCATGCTGCACAATCTTTGCTCATTGACATGGCCAATGCGTTTGTGCCAAATGTCAACATCAGCCATAACACCTGTGCCCTGTGCAAATAATGCAGCTTTTACCTCAGGCATGTCTACAATCAGCGTAAACATTCTTCCCACACATTTGCCCTCTGTGATCAGCTTACAACCATTCTGGAAATCTTCTACATAACAGCCATTCGGATTGAAGCGAACCTGCAAACCCTACTCAACCATTTGTCCCCCAGCAGAAACAAGATTCTTTGTAATGTTTGGGACATGAAGTACATCTGCTAAGTACTTTGATTTCCCACTCTTTGTATTTAGAGGTATGTCCCCTACATGAGCAATGGGGTGAGTTGTGTCATCTCCTGTCTGCACATAGTCTGACACATGTGGTTTGTGCATATCTCTAAACCACTCTCCGTGAGATGTCATGGGATTAAATGCACCTGAATCCACATACCAAACATCATCTTGGGTGGAATTCTCTGCAGTCATTGTATTCATTACATGCTGCATAACAAACATGCGCTCGCTTCTGCTGTCATTTGCATCTCTGCTAGTAGATGCATAGTTTCCATGTTCTCTCTTTCCACTTGCTTTTCCCTTTGGACAGTCACGTGACATGTGAGCTTTTTCACCACCACAAGTCCAACATTCTCTGCTATCTTGATCCTGCACCACGACCTCTTTGACTCCCCCTTCCTTGAGACTGGTTTCCCCTGCCACCTGTATTGTTTTGATTTGATTGACCTTCTCGAAATTGGCCCTTGCAACCACTTGGGCCTCGAACACGACCTCTACCTCTGTTGGAGTTAGAATAGAAGGCCTGTTCAGACTTATTTCTGCCATGAGAAGAAGATGCGTCAAGACCAAGGTTATTCTCCTCAAGAATAAGCATATAAATCAAATCTTGGAACACGGGAATGTCGTCTCTTGTATTCATGGAAGACTGAAATGTACATACTCATCTCCTAGACCATCTAAGCATGCGCGGACAATGTCATCGTCTTCCATTGAGACTTTAATAGATCCAAGAGCCTCAATGATACTCTTTATCTTCAAGGCATAATCATTGATGGAGAGGTTGTTCCTCTTAACCTGATTTAGCTCCGACTTTAGTTGAAGCTTCCTGGCCTTGGTGTTCACCTCGAACACTCTGCCTAAGTTTTTCCATGCAATGGAGGGGGTTCAGCATCCTGTAGATAGCTCATCATGACATCTGCGATGCTCATAGAAAGCCAATACATCACTTTGCTCTGGCCTTGTTTCCAGTCCCTCAAAGCTTTTCTTTGCTCTGTCGTAGCATTTTCCTTAGGAATCTCTGGTTCCTTTTCATTGTCTCCTTCTACATAGTCTCAATAACCTTTCCCTTTTAGGAAATTAGTTATTCTGAACTTCCATGCAGGGTAGTTATTTTTCTCAAGATTCTCAGTGACAATCTGACTGAAACGGTCAAACATCTCGAAGCACTAAGACAAAATAGATGCAATCTGCAAAAACCTGCAAATCTGCTGAACCTGCTATTGTAGTACCTATAGCACTTTCTACACTCAACTAGTGTCCACAATCAAGAATACATACAACCACTGTACTTGTACAGGAAATCTCTGTATACTGCACTTTGGAGACCTGTTCATAAACTTGTACGAAAAACCCTAGTATGTGGATTGCGAACGAAGAGATTGTGATGCTCTTGATCTCTTAGCCTCTCTTGTCTACACACACCAGACTTTGATACCATGTAAAGAATGAGGATGCAAGAGAGCTACACAAGACAAGCACAAAACACACAGAGATTGAAAGATTCTTCTTCTTCTTCTCTAAGAAAAGAGAGTACAAAATGACTAAGTGCTAAAGCTAAAAAGTAGCACATAGGTACATGCGGTCACTAAGTGTGAACTCGCTAGAAGCGTACTAGGCTGGCGCTATAAGTGTAGTCTAGCTGTAGAATCACTGGCAGAGATCCTCCGTGTCAGTCACCTAACGTGCCAGTGAGTAAATGCCATAAGCGGCCAAGATCCGTAGTGGATGCCAGCTCAAGATGTAGAGCTCGAAATCTCAACATCTATCTAAACACGGGGTTAGAGTCAAAGGGTCCAAATGAGAGATGGCATGTCAAAGAGCAATGCTAGAATGGAGCTTGAAAGACCTTAGGGTTAGCTTTATTAAATACCTCAATGGTTAGTGTAAAAGTTCTTAGACTTAGGTTAAAGCTAGGCCTTTGCTTGAGGTGATTGATGAATAAAATGCATGAGATTCTTGATAGCTAAGGCACATGTTAAAGATAGGCATGAGCTTGAAAAGTCAAATCAATCCCTACAAGGAGGGGGTGAGCCCTTGAAGCTAGGGGCCTGAGTGAGAGAGAGCCCATACTCTTGCTAAGCATGCACTTGCTAACTAAAGTGCTTGAGAAGCTTCCCATGCTTGGGGGGGTAAGGTGCTTGAGGAGCTTGAGTAAAAAAAGTACCCTATAAAGGAGGGGGCAAGCCCAAAAGCTAGGGGAATGATTTGACCAGCCCCTCACTCACCCAAAGGACACCCCTTACTCAAGGGGCACAAGGAAACATGTCAAGTTGTCCCTATGCTTAGCCACACGGGATGCTTGAATCCTATTGGCTAGGCTAAAGAGGGCTCCAGTGATCATTTAGTTATTTAATCAACTTTTCAAAGTTTCTTCCAAGCCCTCTCTCTCAAAGGGGAAAGGAGGACACTTGTCCAAACTCTATCATGGTTGCTTGATATTCACTATGCAATGTGATTGGCTAAGATTGTAGGTCCAATCAAATTCTAGCTTGAGCTACAAGGAGGGGTCAACCAAGAGAAATTAGGGGTGTTCTTGGGGGGTATACTCTCTCTCACACACACTCACAAGCTCATTCTTGCTTGGCAAAGTGCAAGAACTCCATCTCCTTTTTCAAACTTATTGAGAAGTTGAGAGCCTACACCAACACTCTTGGTTATGGAATGCAAATCCAACCAAGAGCCATGCTCCAATGCTTAAGATCTCCATTTTCTTCATCATCATTATTATTCTATTATGGTATGCAAGAATAGTGCTGATAAGTGAATAACTATCTCTTTCTCGTATGTTACTTCTTCTTCCTTTTCCCTATCCTCATTCCCCACTAGCTTTCTCCACCATTGAAGGTGTTTGAGGCCTTGGGACTGAGGTTGAGGATGGTTAATGCTTCTTTTCTAAAGTTTATGTTATGCTCAGAATGCATGAAGAAGAGTGTTGATAAGTGAGGAACTATCTCTTTCTCGTATGTTACTTCTTCTTCCTCTTCCCTAACCTCATTCCTCGCTAGCTCTCTCCACCTTTGAAGGTATTTGAGGCCTTGCGACGACTGAGGTTGGGGATGGTTAATGCTTTTTCACAAAGTTTATGTTATGCTCGTGATGCATGAAGCTTCCCATCTTCATTGCATCACCTCGGTCACAAGGAACACAAAGATTGTATTGTACCAAGTCTCTCTTGATCCGAGAATTTATAATACAAAAGCCTATTGGAGGGGGAACCGATGCCACATCAATCCGTTCCTCAATTGTTGTCATGTTCTCTAACTCTCTCTCTTGCAAAAGTATTGTTCATGCCAAGTTAATTAAGTATAACGATTATGTTTCTACTGCTAAATAAGTTCACCCTCTATGTTCTCAAAGTAGTCTCATGAAAATGCTCACTCTAATTCTCTTAATTCCGCTATTCTCAAAGTTTATAGTTCATTTCCATTACAATGCAAGTGGATGTTGGCAACCAAATGCCCAATTAATTGGGGGACTGGGAGTGTCACAATGCAAAAACCAGCTCTTCTCCCTACCATTCAAGAAAGGTCACCTACGTTATTGACTCCTATAAAATTGTAAGATAACCACCATTCACAAACCAAAACCATTAATTCATCCTTATTGGCTGCCCACAAACCTAATGTATCAATTCCCATAGTTACATCAAGCAGTGATACTACAAGGACTTAGCCTGAGTTGCCTAAAAGTGCATATCAATGGGTCCTAAAGGTTTCACTTCCAACTCCTTTAACTCTTCCACCTAATTCAAGAAAACATTCTTGTAGAAAATCAATAGCACGCTCTAAGAAAGTCAAGACCACATCACATTGGATTCCTAAAACTCTGTTAGATTCCCAAGGATAGTGTGATGGGAATGATCAAATTTGGGTCCCTACATGTAAGGTATCTTCCTCTATCTCACCCACCACACCATGAAAATTTGATTCTGCAACCCCAATCTTAGTTGAGGACTGCGGCCAAGGGAAGATTCAAAATACCCTACCCTTGTTCTAGACTTAGTTTGGAAACTGATGCAATTTCAATCTATTACATTTAGGTCAAGAAGGGAGGAGTCCCAGGAAGCTTCTAGTTCTTCAACTAGTTCATACCTTATTGAAAAAGTTCTTACACATCCTCCCCATACGATTGTGAATCATAGGGAAAACATGGAGAACTCCACAATAGCACCTATAGAACCATCGAGCAACTACTAAAAAAATTCAGGCATGTTTATGTAAGAGACTCGATGTGGCACTTGGCATAGCAAGAATCTATCGTCCTAAGTCACTGCCCATCACAAAATGGTACAATTGGTTTCAAAGATTGATGGAAACTTTTCAAAGAGTATGATCTACTTGAGGAAGGGAGGAGTCCTCACTATGTCAGTATATTGAACTACTATCCTATCATACCATAGGTTGACATGGGCCATAGCTCACTTCAAATTGTCATTGACCATGTTGTTGACTTAGATATAGACAAGAGTCATCCATCGAGGGATCTTGAGCCACACAATTCATTGCCCACATAGTCACACGTTGATGTCATCCCTAGAACCATTAGTTTTCCTACAGATTCTACCATCCACTTGGAGCTAGGTGCTAGCCAGTACGACGACCTTAGAGAGACAACTAGGAGATTGAAGATTTTATTGTTTGGGGAGAGTTCTCTTATCCCTCCTAGTTGCATTAGACCCTTGACCCATGCAGGTTGATTATGGTGCACTAGATGCATGCACATAAACTAGAGACACTTTTTTCCCTTTGGTTTTTTCCCTCTGGGCATCCAAGTATGAGACCTTAGTTTAGCATTTCTTTTTATTTGCATATAGGTAATAAAACTTACATTTCTATGTTGACACACCTTGCTAGGTGGTAGTCTTTTGTTTATGATTTTCCAACATAGATGGACTTCAGCTCATGCACTGTGGATAGATTGAGCTCCATCATTGATTGATTATTTCCACAACTATCGAGGAGATACACCACATACCTCCAGGTGTACTACTTTGCATAATTCATGCTTGTGGATATTTATATTTTCTGATTGTGGTTTTCCATGGTTGATTGAGTGCATTTAGCTATGTTTTATTATCTACTATTATAGATGTATAAATTTTTCTTTGCTTAGGTTGATTAAACTAGAGTTTAGTCTTATAGATGAGCGTTGAGGTTAGGAGGCCATGACTTTATGTTAACTCTTTTACTTGACCACTAGTCCTAGTTGGTAAAATTATATGAGTGTTTGAGACCTTAAGTGTGTCTTAGGCATAGAGAAGCTTGCTCACTTAAACAAAAAAAGATACTAGTGAGAATACAAAAGAAATGAAAAGCAAAAAACAAAAGTGCCACAAATGTAAAATCTTAAGCTGGAAGAGAAATCCTATCTTGATTTGGTACTTCACTCACATGTATTGTCTATGGTACAACAGCCTTAGAGGTTCCCAGTGTGGACGATTTTCTTTGGGAATCAAAAAGGCCCGAGCATACAAAATAAGCACACATGTCAGATAATTTTGAACCAAAGTGAAAGAAAGAAAAATAACATGAAAAACACTTTCATTGAGCTTAAAGTGAAAAATTCAAGCTTTTGTTTGGAGTTGTGAGAGTTAGTTGGATAATCAAAGCTGAAAGGCACAATTAGGAAATCTTGCATTTAGATAATCTCTCTAAATTAGCTAAGTACTAGATCAGTATCTGTTTTAACCTTAGTCATAGCTACCCTCGCTCTAAACCCATCTGCGGAAAACGTGTATAAAGACGGAGCTGAATTCTAAAAATTGCTCAAAATTGAAATCTATGAGTACCTATGCGTAGCGTATGTTGCCAAGATTCTAACGACTACTTGCACGCAAAAAGCAGACATCATTTTGATATACTTATGGCCATGAGTAGCTCGTAAATGCTCGAGCATGTATGCTCCATTCTGCGAGGAATGCTTAGCATTGATGCGTAGCTCTTGCCGAGGCTAGCGCAATGGTGTTGTTGGTTCTTTAATGTGATGAGCGAGCAAGGAGTAGCGCCAGGATGAAGCTCACACTCTCTCTCTTCCTCTCTCACACATAGTCAACGACAGCTTAAAACTTATGATTATGATAAAGTTCTTTTTACAAAATGCCCTAGGTACCTTATATACTAAGGTTACCTTACATTAAACCTAAAATAGAGTTTGAGGGGTCAAGTGGCTTGGTATTTACAATCTAGAAGTGCCATTGCACCTCAGCTTCTGCAACTAGACTAGCTACTTATTACAAATGATGTTTATGACCATAATCCTTAGCATTCCATAACTCTCAAAAAATATGGCTTTGTTGAGTTATGGCGTGTTGTTGACCCATCCTTCAACACTCACTCCCTTCGCGTTCATGTCGTCCCTGACATGACCTGGTTGTCGATGTCGATGCAGTCTTTGTTGTCTTTTTGTTGATGTAAAGAAAGTATAGGCTGTAGCCTTTGCTCGAGCTTGTCCTATTTGCCCAATCGGATGTACATAGTCTTCACATGATTCAAGAAAATCATAATTGATGACGAACATCTGCTATTTTTGTGTCTTTCTTATTTGAGAAACAACTTCTATAATCTATAGAATTGAATGATTGGCTTTTAGATCTTGTGAACCATTGACAACTTTGTAAGGATTCTATAGAAATCGGCTGGCTAAAGCTCCCCAACTTCTTCATGCCAAGTTGTACTTCAATACAAAGTCTGTATGTCAGGATGAATTTTTTCTAATTTGAGGTTCAAAACCCATGGCTAGCATTCGATCTGCCTCATCAAGGACAAGATATGTTCGTTTGTCTACCACTTGTGTTTGTTCTTCTTCGTTGATGACTCCTTTGTTCCTGCATCAAAGTGGTCAAAGTTGCATTTAGATTTGTTAGCTTTGTGTGCTTTGTAAATCATTATACTGCTTCCACTTGATACATGACTTAATTAAATCCTAAAAAACCCCATTTAATTCCCCAAGTTAGTCACTTGATTCAAAAGGGCTTCATCCAACATCATTCATCATCAATCATCAATCATCTAACATTGTCCATTTGTCTCCAAAACTCATATACATGATGTACAGGGTATGTAGATAGTTATCATGGCTTCAATTTTGAAAAAATTATATGTTTGGCTAAGGGTTAGACTTTTTTTTTTCCTGAAACCCTTAGCTTGTACTCTCTATGCATAGCCTTTTGACAAAGTTTGGCTTGATTTGGACTTGTATTTGGCACTTTTTGGATTTCAGTCTCGAAAAAAATAATTGATGGGCATCTTTGGCACCACCTCGCTGCCAAACATCTGTAGAACCAATGATGATGACCAGAATTTGGCTTGACTCTTGGTTGCTCCTACAGACCTCTATCACAATAGATGATTGAACTACCATTTTTATCCTTTTGTTCTTGTCAGTATTGTTAGTCCCTTTTGCATTAAGCCACATACAAGATAGAATAAATTTACAGTATAAAGATCTACTTCCTCTATACGGCCTTGTCGTCTGTGAAGTGTCTGATGACAACTTTACACTTGATGGGTGCTTTCGTTTAGTCGACCCCACCAACTTTCTTTGTCCTTGTACTCCATCCCGGAGTTTTATGACCATTCTTGGTCATGTTTGGCCTCATGTTGGTGTTCCTGCTTCTCTTTGTACTGCTCCCAGGTAGGCCACCTGATAAAAATGTAACCTATCATGTGAGTTCAATAGAAGGGTATTTAGAGTTCTTGAAACTTACAGAATTGTACATACAAAAGGGCATTATTTTATCAAATTTGAAAAAAACTTACAGATTTTTAAAGAAAAGGGTACATTATATTCTTAATAAAATTCACAGATAAGGGGTTTTACAAACATGTCTTAAACGCACGTGATATGGTAGTTTTACACATAGTGAACTCCCCGAGGTACTGCTCGGCATCTCTTCAGTCTTTTCTTCATCTAGATTATGGATGTTTCCTGTCTTTTTTTTTTAAATCTCAAAAATAACAAAATAAAGCCAAAAATCAACTCAACAAAAATCAAAATCATTCTAATAGAGTTATAAACTCTATGTACATTGTACAAATGTGCCTAAGGGCTCATATATGGATTTTGTCCCTGTAATTCTCTTGTAACTCTACTATGAGGGCATATACTCTGAATTTTGTCAAAAAATCAGCACAATCAAACACAAAAATTCAATACAACTCACAAAACATTGCCCTCTAATATTCATAATACTAGGTCCACATTTAGAATGCCTTTCCCCCCTTCTATTTGGAGTCCTCCTTGATGACAGGGTATCGCCAAGGATATGTGTTATGCTTGGGCAATGAGAAAATGTGCCTATGCAGGCCTTGTAATGTAGCCCTATTATGCATACACAATCAATGCATAGGCACAATCAATGTGCCTATGCAGGCCTTGTAATGTAGCCCTATTATGCATACACAATCAATGCATGGAAAAGTATTATGTTGTGCAATTTGCTTATTGGAATTTGCTGACGAGGCTTCCTATTCTAAGCCATGTGATATTTTTTGAAGCTCTTGTGTCCTTTGCTTGATGGAAGGTTGTAGAGTATTTCAAAGGCTTACTTATCTGTTTGATGTTCCTATGGAATCCAGTTTAGCCATGCGGTTGGTTTTTGTATTTGGCATTGTTCCTCATAGTGGGTTCTCTTCTAACCGTACTATAATTGTATGAGGAGTTGAAAGAATTCAAGCGGCGGTGTAGTAACAACAGTGTTATGGATTACCTTTGGGACCCACTTCTTTGTGATTAACGGTTGTTTTGTTGATCCTGCTTGTTTGTGAACCCACACGTTTTCTTGCTTTGTTTGTGTTTGAAGAGGCTTCTTTGGGATCCAGCTTGTCTTTGTGTGAGTCTTCAACGGTCTTTGCTTCAACTCTTGTACGCTTGGTTGGCGATGAGATTCAGACTTTGGAAGTTGAAAATTTAGCTGTTGTGGAATCCATATGAACTCTTGACCTCTTTGTGCTTGAGTCGACTTCATTGGAACCCAAATTTAACTTGAAAAAGCTTGCGACTTTGGGACTTTCTTAGTCGTCTTGCAGACTTTGACTGTTTTCCTTTTGATTTTGGATCTTGTGATTGTTCATACGACATGTTTGTCTTCTTGATCCATACTTGTTTTTCGCCAATCTAGCTCTTTGGTATCCAGATTTATCAAACTTCTTGGTTCAGACTTATTGTTCTTTTCTTTTGGCCTTCTTTGTTTAGTGTGACAACATAAGTTTTTGGTAGGGGATGTCATAAGAATCATCATTGTCGCTATTATCCTCAGCAAGGTTTAGCTTGTTATGGAAAGCTACTATCTGTTTGCTCTTGGATTGTTGTTCTTGGGATGACTTTGGTATTCACTTGATTAGATTGTTGGTAGCTCGTTGACATGGATGTGCTCTTTTTGGATGAAGTCTTTTCTTCATGTATAGGAGCCATGTGCGAGGATGCTTATTGAAATTGCATTTCCACCATCAGAGATTTTGGAATCCACTTCTGATGCACTTTATTCTTGTAGCGGCTGCATTGGTTCTTGGGTTTTTGATCTGGACAATCATAAAACCGTGCATTTGCTAAAGTTTAATTTATGTCACCTGCTGTGTCATTTGTTTTTTTGTTGTTTGCATGTTCTTGAAGCTCCAAGTGTTCTACAGAGTCATAGAACTCGTCTTATTCTTCATCTTCATTTTCTTGGATTACACTCACTGCCGGCAAAGTAAAAAACAATATCATAGCCATTTTCATCACAAAACTTTGTTGCTGGATCATCTTGAATAGCACACACATCTACAGTAGACAAGATGTGTTCCCATTCAAGTGGCTCTAATTCTTCCTCAGGAAAGGATTCTAGGATGTAGTCTGTATCATCAATTTTCCTTTCTAGGATGCCTTCCTCTCGCTTTAAGCTTCCACATTGTGAAGCTCCACACATCCATAGTTCTTTAGGCTTACCCAACCATGCTGGAAGTTTTGATCCTGCTATAGTAGCTAAATCAAATTCCTCCATAGGTGTTCTCATCACGTCCCTATAACTATGGTCCTTCAAGTTTATCCTTGTCTTGGTTTCCATATGTCTCAAGTAGACATGGTCATAACCCCAATCTTGGACCATTTTCAGTTGTCTCATGAATGGTCTTCCTAGAATGATATCATAATTATTATTCTTGCCAAAAACAATAGCAAAGGTTTGCTCATATTCATTTTCACAAGAAGTAAATACCTTGGAATTCCATGAGAAGAGTGGTGTTCCTGTTTTCTCCCTCATAATACTCGCCTACCTTGTTTAACGACACTGGCCGTGTGTTTAGCTAAGAACTTTCAAGCTCTTTAATCCCTTCCTCAATGATCTGAGTCATTGGTTTTTTAACACCCAATTATCTAGGCATTTTCCCACAGTAGCCCACATGTTTGGTTGTATTTTAAGCAACTCAGTTACTAACCTATTTGTACATGTGACTGGTGTCAACAAAATATTTATCAGCTCTTTTGAATCGATGACCTTGTTGGGAGACAATTTCTGTGATGGGATTGGAACAACCTCGGACTTGGCCTCGTACTCTCACGTATAGGATTGTAATGATCTAAGAAAATGGGGTTTATTGTCCACAGATTGTGCAGATCCTTGTCTCCTTAATATGATTTCACTTCTAGATTCATTTGAGATCTAACCTCAATTTCCTCTATTGGTGGAAGAGACACTCCTCTTCCATCACCCGTTTGGTTTACTCGTCTGCTTATCTCATTTGCTTCATTGGCCTCTCTGATTGTTTCCACAGTTCGTCAAGACCACCTATTTCTTTATAGTTGTTAGGTATAACTATGTGAAATACCTTGAAAGAGTTATCCGTGGTATTCAACACTATCCTTGGCTCTAATGCAGGGTCCTTGAACTTTTGTACATGCTCGTTATTGGAATCTAGCTCTTTTTGTTCTTGGTTTGGTGGGATTACTGGCGTAGGTGGGACAAGTATCACACCCTCAAGTTTTCCAACTGGTGGTTCTAGTAAAGCTTGGGCTTTTTGAATCATTTTCTTGTACATTTCAAGCCTATCCTTTTCTAGTTCCACATATGGATATGTTCTTGGGTTTGGTTGTCTTTGAGCCATGTTTCAGAGGCTTCTAGGAGGGCATCTAAATGCTCATTAACCTTCTCGACCAACGTCGATCCTCCCAAACTAGCACTTCTTGGCTCACTTTCTGTTGATGGTTCTTTTGGAGGTTGAGACATCTGCGTAAGAGAAGGTGCAACCATTTCTTCATGTTGTATTATCTTCTCTTCAACTTGGGTAAGCTTCTCAACTAGGGATTTTTGCTCTCGTTCCCAACGTGCTTTTATCCTAGCCTTTGTATCTTTCTAGCAATTGTTCTATTTGCTCTTGGTTTTTTGACTAGGTGCATCTGTCTTTGACTCACCCATCTCTTGACTCGTGTCAATATTTTTTGTTTTCTTTGTCTCTAGGTTCTTATCAGCTTTCTTTTGAGCTCGCGCGCTTGTAACTACTTGAACTGGTATGACGTAGTCATTTTTCTAGCTACCAGGTAGGTGAACAATTCCTAAGACATTCTTTGTGATCTTGATGACTCGGTTCGGTTTTTTTGGACAATTGTGGATCAAGTGAATGACACCACAGTCAAGAAAATAGGAGTTTACTTGTGTGATCTCTCCGTTTGAGGACATTGTTTGACCATTTTGAACGTTTGACATTATACCCATCTTCCGCATGTTGTGTTGAGTACATACACCAAATTTCATATCATTTGGGCTTATAGATTAGAAAGTGGGAGGATTTTACTCTTTGAGGGAATTCCTTACAAAAAGAGATGATTTTGTGCATTTTTGAACCTAAAATTTGTTGTGAGCACATGTTCGTGTTCCACACACTAAGAGGCACATTGTGTAGAGACAAAGGTCAATTCTGACCACCTAGACATCATACGCGTATGATGTCTCAAGGCCAGACTAAGGTTAACAGACTAAGGTAAAAAGTTACATCTAAGTGCACTCTTGTGATCTATAGGAATTAGGAAGCATATACACCAAATTTCAACAAATTTGGATCACTTATGGGCTTGCAAAGACCAAAAAGACCCATCTATGCAAGTGAATGCTTGTATTGGCCATAACTTACTCAAAAAGTGTCAAAATTCATTTTTAAAACTTGTTGTAAGTTGCCAGTGTTGTGAGGAACCTCTGGATTGAAATTCACTTCATTCTGTCCAGTTAAACTTTATATGCATATAATGTCTAAAGACCAAAATTGAAAAGTGTGTTAACCACAATAAGACAAGCTTATAGACCAAATTTTGTCCAATTCTGAGCACATAGACATTATACGCCTATGATGTCTCAAGGCTAGATCTCATAGTCCAATTGCACTTTTGACCACATAGGGGGTTGGAAATTGATGAGTTAAGCTTACTTGCAAAATTTCATCTCATTCGGATACATACTTTTCCATGTAAAGAGATTTTTGCGGATACAAGAAGGAAAAGGTGAAAGAGAGGTTATTTTGAGCAATTTTGACATCCAAAATTTGTTGTGATCACATATTCTTGTTGTATTCATCAAGGAGTAAGTGAATTTTGAGCCAAAAGATTTTATATGCGTATGATGTCTCATAGGCCAGATATGGGTCAAATAAGGCATTTGAGTATACCTCAGTGTCCTAGAGCATAAAAGAAGTCTCTAGCCAAAAATTTCATAAAATTTTGAGCTCATTTGGGCTTGCAAAGAGCAAAAGACAATAAACTACAGATTCAGGCTTGTATTGGCTTTACTTGCTCAAAAAATGTCCAAATTGAATTCTAAAACTTGTTGAGAGTTGTTTGAGTGATAAGGAATCAGTGGAACAAAAGTCACCTCATTCTTCCATTAAAGGCATTATACGTGTATATTTTCTCAAGTGTCAAAATAAAGGTTAAATTCACAAAGTAAAACTTGTTGTGGGTAGAGGAGAGCTCACATACCAAATTTTGTCAAATTTTGAGCACATAGACATTATACTGTATAATACCTCAAGTGCAAAATTAGAGGTCGAAAGTTACATCAAGCTCACAGAAGTGGTTGCCAGCATAAAGTAAGTCTAGTGACCAGGTTTCAATAAATTTGGGTCACATTTGGTCAAGACACAAGAAAAAATCCTTGATCTTGAAACTGTTTTGAGTGTTGTTTCAAGTGCAATTCACCATAACTGCTCTAACTTTTAATAGAAAACTCCAAATTGAGTCAGGTACAGCCAAAAGAAAACCTTCCAGGCAATAGGACACACCTAAATTTTCCTAGGTTTCCTAAATCCAAACTTTTAGGATACCTAGAACTAGTATCCAAAGGTAAGAACACCACCCAGACTTGACTTTTAGAGACCTGACAAAGGACCAAAGGTGCTTGTTAAGGACTATCTTGAGAGTATTGAGTGGGCCTGAATTTAAGAAAGCTAAGATCATCAGGATGGAAATCTATTCTACCAATCCTTTGGTAGACATGACCACAGGTATGTGTTAAGTATGGAGCCTGATTTACCCTTGTAATTATCTATGGTAAAAGCGCACATTTGTAAGGACCCCATTATGAGGAGAAGCCATCGTGTGTGAAGGAAAATCACTCGTCAGAAACAAAAATTTTCACGGCCAAAAATCAGGGGCAACTTTAGGGGCCTCGGGGGCGGAAGCCCTCGAGACTTTTTTTTCCCTCGCCGGAATATTATGGCCAGACGGTGCCGGTTAGTGGTCGAAAAACAACCGCCGTCGGTTGGACGGTGGCTGGTAGTCAATGGCCGGTGGCCGATGGTCAGAAGTCAATGGCCGATGTGGCCGGTGGACGAATTCAAAAGCGGACTTGTCTTCTCAAGGGCGGCCACACATGGGCGGATTGGAGGGTCCGATTTGGACTTATCTACACAAGGGCGGCTACACATGGTTGCCTCTCATGAGAGAGGGCAGCCCTTTTGGCCTATAAAAGGCCATTTCTACACACATTTCATAGTGTGAAGTTGATGCAACAAGGTGAGTGTGAGGTGGTGAGAGTGAAGCAAGGCGGGAGCTCCATTAAGGGTATAATCCCTTTGTAAACTACTTCTTGTTTTGAAGTACTAAAGCCATTGAGTGGCTGCTTTCCCGTGGACGTAGCCCACATTGGGTGAACCACGTATATCGTGTGTACTCTCTCTCTCTCTCTACTCTATAATCTCGTGTATGTAAATCTGTCTCTCTCCATTAAGTAATCTACTCAATTATCTATTTATCTACGTCTTATTTCCTAACAATTGGTATCAGAGCAAGGTTTGATCGTAGCTAAATTATCTCAAGGAAAGGATTCCTTGAATTGAGTGGGAGTTATGGCGGAGGAAGGGAAGCTCAAGATTGAGAAGTTCAACGGCAAAAACTACCAACATTGGAAGATGAAGATTGAAGACTATCTCTACCAGAAGGACCTCTATTTGCCACTAGGCGGTCTTGCAAAGAAGCCCGCAACGATGGCAGATAGGCATTGGATTGTCCTTGATTAAAAGGCCCTGGGAACAATCCGGTTAAGATTGGCTTCAACGGTGGCCTTCAAATGTTTCGGAGATGAAGACCACGGAGGACTTGATGAAGTCACTTGACGACTTCTACGAGAAACCATCGGCATCCAATAAGGTATTTCTTATGAAGCGCTTGTTCAATCTAAAGATGGCAGAGAATGGTTCAGTTGCAGAACACCTAAATGACTTTAACACAAACATAAGTCAACTTCGATCGGTGAAAATCAATTTTGATGATGAAGTGCGAGCTCTCCTTATACTATCATCTCTGACAGCTGGTTGGGACAGCCTTGTGATGGCTGTAAGTAATTCTATCTCTGGTACAAATACTCTTAATTTTGATGATGTTGTGGGTGTTCTCCTAAGCAAGGAAATGCGAAGGAGAAGTACAGGAGAATCATCAAGTGCTGCACTATCAGTGGAAACAAGAGGAAGGCCTAAGGAAAGGTTTAAAAACCAAAAGGGTCGTGATCGCTCAAGGCGGAGCAAGTCACGCACAAAGTCAGTTCTTGAATGTTGGAACTGCGGCAAGACGGGCCACGTCAAGAAGGATTGCTCGTCTAAGAAGAAGAAGGAGACAGAGTCTCAAGACAACAAGCCAACATCGGAGGCCAATGTGGCAGGTAAAGTAGAGCAAGATGCTCTAATTCTCTCATTAGACAATGTGTCTAATTCCTGTATAGTAGATTCTGGGGCTTCATTCCATGCGACACCACACAAGCAACATTTCCAAGACTACACCAAAGGTAATTTTGGGTATGTATACTTGGGAGATGATGAAGCTTGTGAGATTGTCGGCAAAGGTATAGTTTTTTTCAAAATTGCTAACGAAAATGAATGGAAGCTTAAAGATGTTAGGCATGTTCCTTCTCTTCGCAAAAATTTGATCTCTACTGGACAATTGGACGATGAAGGTCACAACATTGCATTTGGAAAAAAACGGTGGAAGGTCTCAAAGGGATCTTTGGTGTTTTCCAAGGGAGAAAAAGTCGGTACACTTTACTTGTGTACTGTGAGCACACAACCTTCATCTTGTGCAACAACTACAGAAGTTGACAGTGCGGTGTGGTACTACCGACTTGGGCATATGAGTGCCAAAGGAATGCAAATTCTTCAAACAAAGAAGCTTCTACTAGGTTTGAAAGAAGTGGACTTAGAGTTTTGTGAAGATTGTGTTTATGGTAAACAAAAGAGGGTAAAACTTCAAAAATCAGGAAATGAAAGAAAAAATAAAAAACTTGAGTTGGTTCATTCTGATGTTTGGGGTCCTGCAAGTACACCATCACTTGGTGGCTCATTGTACTAGGTAATATTCATAGACGATGCGACTAGAAAAACATGGGTTTATGTCATGAAGAATAAATCCGATGTATTTTCCATATTTCAAAGGTGGAAATCCTTTGTGGAGAATGAAACAGGTACCAAGGTTAAATGCCTCAGATCCGACAATGGAGGCGAATATTGCAGCCAAGCTTTTGAAAGCTTTTGTTCTAGCAATGGAATTCGGAGGCAAAGGACAACCCCAAGGACACCTCAGCAAAATGGGATTTTGGAAAGGATGAACAGGACAATCATGGAGCGAGCACGAAGCATGCGGCTACATGCAGGCCTACCGCTTGAGCTTTGGGCAGAAGTTGTAAGTACGTATGTGTACTTAATCAATCGGTCACCCTCAACGGCATTGGATGGGGGAGTTCCAGAAGAGGCATGGACAGGTAAACCGGTGAATTATGCATTTCTCAAAGTGTTTGGGTGTAAGGCTTTCATGCACATAGATAGAAGTCTAAGATCAAAGCTAGGTGCAAAGTCCAAAAAGTGTTTCTTCATTGGCTATGGAGAAGGTGACTTTGGGTATCGCCTATGGAATCCTGAAGATTGTAAAATCTTAAGGAGTAGGGATGTAATTTTTAATGAACAAAATATGTACAAAGATTACTTGGAAAGAAAACAAACAAAAGAAACAGGTGATGAGTACATGGAGCTTGAGGACGGTGAAGACTCAAGGACTGCAAAGGGTGACAATGTGCAACAACGTCAACCAAATAAGGAGCCTCAACCTATTCCCCAAAGATCTACAAGAGAAAGTAGACCTCCAGAAAGGTTTTTTCCTTCCCTCAACCATCTCTTGATCTCAGATTTTGGAGAGCCAGAATCATACGAATAAGCTATGCAACATGAATCCAAAGAAGAATGGACGAAGAGCATGCAAGTGGAGATGGACTCACTACATCGCAACCAAACATGGGAGTTGGTTGAGTTGCCTAAAGTTAAGCGGGCACTTCAAAACAAATGGGTGTACAAGGTGAAGGAAGAAGAAGGTGGGAAGAAAAGGTACAAGTCTAGGCCTGTGGTAAAAGGGTTTTCTCAAAAGAAAGATATTGACTTCAATGAAATATTTTCTCCGGTTGTGAAAATGAACTCAATTAGGCTTGTCTTAATCCTTGTGGCTGCTCATGATCTAAATCTCGAGCAAATGGATGTAAATACGGCATTCCCTCACAGTGACTTAGAGGAGGAAATCTACATGCTTCAACCAAAGGGGTATGAAGTAAAAGGTAAGGAGAAAATGGTTTGCAGATTAAAGAAGAGCTTGTATGGTTTAAATCAAGCATCAAGACAATGGTACTTGAAGTTTGATCGATGGATGTTGGATCATGGATTCACAAGATGCAACTCGGATCACTGCGTCTACACGAAGAATTTGGGAGATGGGAAATTCATCATCCTAATGTTGTATGTTGATGACATGTTGATTGCAAGTGCTAACATGCAGGACATCAAAGACCTAAAAGAGGAGCTGTCTAAATCTTTTTCAATGAAATATTTAGGTTCTGCATAGAGGATACTTGGTATGAAAATATCAAGGGACAGGACGAAGAAGACAATAAATCTATCTCAAGAAGATTACATCAAGAAGGTACTAGAAAGGTTTGCAATGCAAAATGCAAAACCAGTTTCTACACCTTTGGTTGGTCATTTTAAACTAATGAAGGATATGTGTTGAAAGACACAAGAGGAGATAGCCTATATGTCTAAAGTTCCATATGTTGCAGCGGTAGGTTCTCTAATGTATGCTATGGTTTGGACAAGGCCAGACATTGCACATGCAGTGGGAGTTGTGAGTAGGTTCATGGACAACTCAGGTAAAGAGCATTGGCAAGCTGTGAAGTGGATACTTAGGTATCTAAAAGGGACAACAACAAATGCTTTGTATTTTGGAGAAACTAATATTTTTCTAGAAGGGTGTGCTGATGCAGATATGGCAAGTGACAAAGATACTCGAAGGAGCACTAATGGCTATGTGTTCACGGTTGGAGGCAGAGCAGTAAGCTGGGCTTCAAAGCTACAGAAAGTGGTTTCACTTTCTACCACGGAAGCAGAGTATGTAGCAATGACGGAGGCAAGCAAAGAAATTATGTGGCTTCACAGATTCTTAGAAGAGCTTGGATTCAAACAAGACAATTGTGTCTTGTACAGTGATAGCCAAAGTGCTATCCATCTTGCCAAGAACTCAGCCTTTCATTCAAGGACAAATCACATTGAGGTGAGATATCACTTCATACGCACTGTTTTGGAAGAGGGACAGCTAAAGCTAGGAAAGGTGCATACAAGTGAAAATCCTGCAGACATATTTACAAAGGTGGTCAACAAGGACAAGTTGAGATTTTGCTCATCTTCAATCGGCATTCAAGGATAAGAAGCCAGAATGGAAAGAAGTCTCACAGGTTTGGTTTGGAGATCAGTCTCCAAGTGGGAGATTGTTAAGTATGGAGCCTGATTTACCCTTGTAATTCTCTATGGTAAAAGCGCAAATTTGTAAGGCCCCCATTATGAGGAGAAGCCATCGTGCGTGAAGGAAAATCACTCGCCAGAAACCAAAATTTTCACGGCCAAAAATCACGGGCAACTTTAGGGGCCTCGGGGGCGGAAGCCCTCGAGACTTTTTTTCCCTCACCAGAATATTATGGCCGGACGGTGGCCGGAAAGTGGTCGGAAAACAACCGCCGTTGGTTGGCCGATGGCCGGTAGTCAATGGCTGATGGCCGGTGGTCGGAAGTCAATGGCAGGTGGCCGAATTCAATGGCCGATGGCCGAATTCAAAAGCGGACTTATCTTCTCAAGGGCGGCCACACATGGGCGGATTGGAGGGTCCGATTTGGACTTATCTACACAAGGGCGGCTACACATGGCCGCCTCTCATGAGAGAGGGCAGCCCTTTTGGCCTATAAAAGGCCATTTCTACACACATTTCATAGTGTGAAGTTGATGCTTGCGAGAATCATCCTTTAGACATCATACGTGTATGATGTCTACTGATGAATTTTTTGTCAGAATTCATTCACAGGCATCCCCAGTCTCTAGCACTAGCTTTCAATCACTTCTACCAATTTTCATGTAAAAATATCTCAGAATCACAATTAGTTCTTCTATTTTGTGTTTCAAACACTCCGTCTTTTGTCTTTTGGGTGTGAAGAGTTGGTTAAAACTCTAGTTTCAATGTGTACTTAGGGTAAACCCCCCCTTCTAAACACAGTGGTGCAGTCAAATTTTTCAAATTTGGTCTCCAGATGCCCCTTGAGACATTATATGTGTATAATGTCCAAGTTTACACAACTTCATATTTTCTTCACAGAACCCTTGCACATGCCCTCTTATATGCTCACCAACAATCAACCATGCAAAAATGTCAACATAACTCTTTTTATTGCATTTTTTCCTCAAAAGTAGTCTTTTCAAGGATTCTAAATGCAAACAAGCACTTCAAAAAATAATTCAATGATGAATAGCTCTAGATCATCAGAATCAGATCACTTACCTAAAGCTACTCCTACAAATCATATGGAATTTTGAATCTATGAGTAGAAAAAAGCTTCAATGCCACACACGGACTAGCAAACGCTTTTATCACCTCACAAACCACTTGACCACCAACAAATACTCTAAGCTACAAATCCTAACTAAATCTACGTAGTCGCAAACCCTTGGCAAGACACACACTTCATCGCCATTCACTTGATCTCGGAATAACCTCTTCCCGATCTACTTAAGAAAAATGCTTTCTTTAGTCAAACTAAAGCAAGCAATCATCACACGAGTGTTAGTAGGAATACCTACCTAAGTCCTTGTATCCCCAGCAGTGGTGCCAATGTTACAGGAGCCAATCACACCACCCATTAAGTGCATGTAACCCAACCTAGATCAACATAATGTCAATCGAGGACACAGATGATAGGATAGGCACACAAAGAAAATCTCTTTAGATTGTCAGGTTGAGACCATCCTACACATACAAAACTCTAGAAGGCCAACTAAACCACAACCTAGAGTCTCACTGTTGTCAACTACACCACCTACGCACATACACACAAACAGAAGGAAAATCACTAATCCATGCTAGAACCGTACGAAACTTAAGGAACACCATCCCCTCACTAGGATACACCTGTCCCAAAGTCTCTACACCCAAAACCCTTGCTCTAAACCCATCTGTGGAAAATGTATATAAAGACAAATTTAAATCCTAAAAGTGCTCGAAACTGAAATCTATGAGTACCTATGCGCAGATTATGTCGCCACAATTCGAATGACTACTTGCATGCAGGAAATAAACATCATTTGATATACTTACGGCCACGAGTAGCTCATAGATGCACGATCGCATATGCTACGTTCCGCGAGGAATGCTTGGCATCAATGCATAGCTCTTATCGAGGCTAGCACAATGGTGTTGTCGGTTCTCCAATGATGAGCGAGCAAGGAGTACCGCTAGGATGAATCTCACGCTCTCTCTCTTCCTCTCTCACACACAATTGACAGCAGCTTAAAACTTATGGTTATGATAAAGTTCTCTTTACAAAATGACTTAGGAGCCTTATATACTAAGGTCACCTTAGGTTAAACATAAAATAGAGTTTGAGGGGTCAAATGGCTTGGTATTTACAATCTGGAAGTGGCATTGCACCCCGGCTTCTGCAATTTGACTAGCTACTTATTACAAATGATGTTTATGACCAAATCCTCGGCATTCCATAACTCTCAAAAAATAAGTCTTTGTTGAGTTATGGCATGTTGTTGACCCAACCGTCAACAGGAAGGGGGGCATGTTAACCAATGATGGATGCCTTATCACATTGTTTTGAGTCATGGGCCGAGTTTGTCGGTCCTATAGGTGCTTGGATAGGTTCTTGGGTGATCGCCGATGAGAGGTGCACCACATATCTCATTTTACAATATTTTTACTTTGACCGGTCAGTGTGGGCGCCCATGTGTGAATGGGCCAAAAACCATATAAAAGGTCCATTGTGACCTAAATCCCTCATTCTAAAGGGTGCATGCTAAAGAAGAGTTCTCTTTTCCTACCTCCATCTCCTTCTCTATTGTGTGCTCATAAGTGTGTGTGTGTGTATGCTTGAGAGAGAGAGAGAGAGAGAGAGAGAGAGAGAGAGAATGGGATGCATGTCTAACCTCACCATCCTATCTTATTGCAGTATTAGCGAGAACTACGATTAATTTGTCAAACCATGGGATGAAGCTGACTCGACTAGTGCATAATTTGAGATTTTAAAATCCAAATTGACTCAAAATTATCACATCATGTACTTTGCATGTATGATGACAAATTTTAAAAATTGCCCCATTTTGACCAAAAAGTAAATAATCGCGATTATTAACTTTTCTTCCCAAATTGACATTTTTTGGCATACACTGGTTCTAGGCATGGTATAGACCTTGGGTATGAATTATGAGGTGATTTGGATCAAGAAAAGTTATTCATAACCCAAATTTTGGCTTTCACAAATTTCTTTGCGTTTCTTGGCAATTTTGCAAGTAAAGGGTGGTCATTTTAGCTCATACTTGATTTTTGGCATGTAATAGGTGTGTACACATGATAGGTGAGGTGAATTGACAATTTCCATGCAAAAACGTTGCAAAAGTAAATAATCATGATTATTTACAACAGTGACAAAAACTTTGCATTTCACATAAATTTTGACCTAAACATGTTTCATACACCTAATACAAGTCCTAAATTGAATTTGGTCAAGTTTGGTCATGCCGGCATCACTTTGTGCTCTCTCGACTCTGAATTCATGATTTTTTGTGATTACTCTGTCTGTTAGGCTGGTCGGTCAACTTTGAGGCTTTGGACTTGTCTGTAACCTCATCGTGAAGCTACCTGTCCAATTTTGGCTCATTTGGAGTCAATTTGGCCTCGTATGTCAAATTTGACACTTTGTCACCCTCGAGCCGTTTTCAGCTTTTCGAGGGTTCTACTTGATGGATTTCTCCAAACCAATCATATACATTGTATATGAGCCTCATTATCAAGCCATCTGTGGAGTTAGGTCGGAATTCTAGCCTTTCCCAAAAAACCCTAATTCTCTATTGAGGACCCCCTTGACCCCAGCCGAATAATCATATGATGGTATTGAATGTTTCTATTATGTTAGGGCATGCTATGGTTCAAATCCCATCCGATTTCGGTAAGCTGGCAGGCCGCTATGGTCGATCATTGATTAGTAAGGAACTTACCCCTCATGTCTCGTGTCAGACGACGCTGAAAAAGGTTAACTGTGGGCTCCAAAAATGACGCGCGAAAGAAGTCGAAATGCTCTCTCTGCAAAGCTCCAAGTGGAAATGAAGTGGTTTTAGCCTGCCCTGGCTATCTATATCTGGACTTCCCCAACCAATTTTCCCCAGATTCCCCCGTTAGTCCTATTAGTCCGTGAAATCTATGTTAGGCTCAAAAATTTCCAAAATCGAATTTGTTGGGGTATAGGCGTCTGTGCCTTGCCCGGCTGCCCAGAGTCTGGGCACCCACTGACTTGTATACCTTATACATAGCATAAGTGTATAGGGGGCTGCTCACTCTTTGAGTCTCCCCACCCATATCTGTGTCGTGTGTCTCCTTCTCTCGCTCACTCTCCGTTTGTGGTGCTCCTTGATCCCCTTCAATTGGTATCAGAGCTATGGTGACCGCGGAGAGCACGACGGCTTTGAGAGCTTCGAGGCGATAGCTCGCTCGCTCTCGACGGTGGAGTTTGATCGCGGAGTTTCACGGAGAGAGGTTTTAGCTTGAGGAGCATTGTCTTTGGAGCTTAGGAGCTTGGTGTGGTCAAGCTTTGTCGAGGAGGCGGTTGCGGCTTCCTTGGTGAGAGGAGCTTTTGAGCTTAGTGGAGCTCGTTAGAGAAGTGCTCGGCGGAGGAGAGCTTGACATTTGAGTGCTTGGATGTTGTTGTGGCAGAGCTCTTGCGTTGGAGCTTGCATTGAGAGGACATTGCATCACACAGAGTGGAGCAGGAGCAGGTTCAAGACTGTGTGTAGCTCGTTTTTGCCATTTTCGGGCTCTAAAACACAGTTTTTTGCGTAGCTCCGTCATACAGAGTCAGATCTACATGATCCAGGAGTCTAGGTCAGGGTTTTGGCACGCTACGAACGCGATGGTGATGTCTATTTGCTGAAATTATGCTTTGAATTACAGGAGGTAAAGCAGAAGGTTTATTTGTGCACTTTCGGGTCCCAAAAACACTGTTTTTGGTATATCTCACACACACGGAGTATTTTCTGTAGCAACCAGAAAATTCATAGGTATACACAGGTTTTTGGATATGCATTTGTCCAGAGAGCCACTCATGCGAGAGTGAGCTATGTTGCCATGGTCTTGGCGGTTTATGTATGCCATATATGGATTTGTGTATTTGTTTATGGCTGAGATTATTTGAGATTTGGCTCAATTTATAGAAGAAACTCTATTGGATTTTATCCAGGTTCTCGCCAGAGCTTCTACGTATCCGTAGGTTGCTCTTTGACAGTTTAGTGGTTGAGTTTACTCCCACTTTGAAAGGTGATTTTCAGTCATCATTTGGTTGGAGTTTGGAGTCATTTGTGTATGCCCTTGTGTGTCGTATTTCGTATTGCGCATAGCGACAGATCTTGCAAGGTTTTGCAAAATGTTGCTATAGTTATCTGGCAGACATTTGGTCATCGATTGAAAGGTATTTTGGCAGCAATCATCACTCATATGTATGTCATTTGAGGTGTCGTTGAGTGGTACTCCAGCAAGAGCGGGTATGCTCATATGTATGACTTTGTGAGGTGATTCCGGTCGAGTTTATTCCCGGATTGGCCATTGTGGCATATATTATTGTCTCTTTGAGGTTTACTGTTGAGATTTTGCTCCAGTTACAAAGGAGACTCTGCCAAAATTTTGTCAGATATTTATGCACGATTGAGTCATATTGACTTGTGATTTTGTGCAAGGTTTTGCACAGTTATTGGTGCAACTTTGCATCAGGTTTTGAGCCATATTTGCAGACTTTTGTTGATGCGATTCGAGCCAGTTTAGGGCTAACTTGTATTGACATTCTGGGAGCTCTATTTTGGAGTGTGTCTCACAGGTTTTACATTGTGTTTCTGGCCATATTGGTAGACAGTTTTCAGGTGTTGTTGGTGAGGTGGTTTTGCTTTCTAGTTTGCTACATTGTGCTCATGGTAGAGACAGGTGATCGATCAGATTGTGACCTCTCACAGATGCGCATGTTTGATGGGTCAGACTTTGCGGCATGGAGAGAGTGTATGCTTGATGCATTGACACAACGAGGGTTGCATCGACCATTGAGTGGTGATGTAGGTAGACCTTCAAACATGTCTGACGATCAGTGGCAGGAGCTAGAGGAGATGGCACTATCTACGCTCTCTTTGCACCTTGTGGAATCTGTATATGCTCTTGTTATGTATGAGACTACTTCGAGAGCACTTTGGCACAGATTACATGATATGTATGATAGATCTGAGTCATCACAGACTCGTGTGAGACATGTACATTCACGAGCATGCCGACAGGTGACATGTTGGTATTGTGGTCATTCTGGACACGTTAGATGGCATTGTTGTCTCTGTGATCATGCACCCAGGTAGAGAGCGAGAGAGCAGGCGAGTCTCTTTTGCTCATGGGTTGCAGGGTACTTTGCATGGAGTGCAGAGTAGTGAGCTCGTTGTGCACACAGTTGGGGCACGACTTGAGCAGTCACACAGAGAGGTGACAGAGTCAGACATGCATGCTTTGCTAGTGACTGAGCAAAGCAGAGAGTCATTTGTGTGAGATACTTCTATGCAGGATAGACAGGTAGAGCGGTCTTGCTCTAGTGAGTCACGATAGGAGGACGTTGTGCAAGAGTCTATGCATACGGAGTTAGAGCATGAGAGCTCTAGTGAGTCATAGCAGATTGAGTGGTCATGTTTGCAGTGGATGATTGCAGAGGAGGCTGAGACGCGAGACAGTGAGCATGGGGATATAGTTGTGCAGGATATGTCTTCCAGCAGACACCTAGAGCAGCTGGTTTGCTCTGAGGTTGCACGACAGGGTGATGCGTCTTTTGCGGACAGCCAGGAGATGCATGTGACTGACACGCCTTTTCAGTCAGAGATGCCTATTGCCAGGGATATATATGTTGATGCATGCTCCGTAGAGCTAGCAGGGCCCGCTAGCATTGCATCGGCATTCGGTGGTCTCATGTATGAGATGTTGATCTTGAGACCGGATATCGCAGCTGTAGTGGGATCATTTGCAGTTGGGGTTGTCAGTCGTTTTTTGACTGATGATGGCATAGTGCACAAGGGAGATATGCAGGTATTGCGTACATACTTGCAGTACGTGTGCGGTACGTCTGGTGGTGTATGGATTTACACGAGAGCAGGACAGCCGGATGACCACGATCACAGCCAGCCAGTGGGCATCGGTTGAGAGCGGTTTTCTCTCACCTTTTGTAGTATTTAGACTAGGTTTCCTTGCTTAAAGGCACAATCGTCTTTAAGTGGGAGGTTGTTGGGGTATAGGCGTCTGTGCCTTGCCCGACCGCCCAGAGTCTGGGTGCCCACTGACTTGTATACCTTATACATAGCATAAGTGTATAGGGGGCTGCTCACTCTTTGAGTCTCCCCACCCATATCTGTGTCGTGTGTCTCCTTCTCTCCCTCACTCTCCATTTGTGGTGCTCCCCGATCCCCTTCAGAATTCCTGTTGCTCATTCTGCAAGATTTTTGCAAAAGGAGGCTTGGCCGCCTAATTTGGCCTTCCCGCTTCCATCTTCTGATTTCGTTAAAATTTTTTGTGCTTGTCTGACTTGTCTTTCTGATCACCATCGTGTCTTCCATTTTTCCATCTGAGCTTCCCTGATATTTATTATTAATTTTTGACCTTTTTATTTGAAAAAATCAAAGAAAATAGAAAAATACTCTAAAAAAGCAAAGTGAAAATCCAGTAATTAAGAAAATCCCTTGAAAAACATAGCTTTATTGTTTTTTGTTGGATTTCTCCATTTTTAAGCCTCCTTTTCAACAAAAATGATGAAAAATACCCAAAAAATGACTATTTTTTATGATTTTCTAATAGTATATACACTATTTACACTCATTGGGAAGATATTATCAATGATTTTTCCCTTGTTGATGAATTATAAGGGCATTATTAGGTAGTTTTGCAAAAAATACGTTAACATGAAACTTTTTCCTCCCTCTTCAAACATTGCCCTTAATTACTTAGTATTTAGTAGTACCCTTCCACCCCTCTTAGATGGCGTTCTCCAGGACGACTGCGTGCATGGGTCGAACAATTGTGTCTATGCATAGCCGTGATTGGCTCTATCATGATATGAAGATCAATGCAATTCAACTCAATATGTTGTGCAAGAGTTGGGTCTTGAGTAAATAACTCAAGGGTTTCCGATGTCGAGGTTTGTTGCTGGTGTCTTCCAAAGAGAAAATCTTGTAGCCTTTGTGCTCTCTGTTTGATAGTACCATCAGGGTGTTTAAGCACGCTAATTGCTTGAGCTATTGGGAGCACTTTAGACGGTTGTCGAGCTTTCTCTCACCATTGGTAGCTCGATCTTCTTGGTGCATGGTTCTTGAGAGTCTGTTGAGACTTAACTCGCCACTGTTTGATTGGTTTCACATTGTGTGGAGAAGATAATTGCTCCTTTTTCTTCCAAACCTTTTTCATGTTAGGTTCCTTGTTCATAGATGCTCGATTCTGTGCTTGAATCCTTGGAACCGTCTTCTATTTCTTTGGTGAAATTTTAGGCACCCAGATCTGATTTTTTTGCCTAACTGCTTGCATGCTACTTGTAGAATTTGTTTGTCGAGGGGATGGAGAAGATTTACTTCATGGATTGGTACTCTGATTGCATCTTTTCCATTCCTCTTTTCTTGGTGCAATAGGAACAATGAGTTTCCCTCCCTTAAGTGATAACTAAATAGCTGATTTGTATCCCAATCTGGTACTACTTTGTATGTACGCATCCAAGGAATGCCAAGAATCATCGTCTCATTCATGTGTTCATCTAGCAAGCATACAAACTGATGCAGACATGAGCATCCATGTACTACCACGTTCAAGTTGACTACTCCCAATGCTGGAGTCATATTCTTGTTGCATACTTTGGTTGTCGTTATTCCTGCGGTCAATGCTTGACTCGTTGCTTTCTTGTATGTGGAATAACTGACTGCATTCACTCTAGCTCCTGTGTCTACCAAAGCATTGGTGCTATGATTGTTGAGCTGTACTTTGATGCAAGATCCATTCCATCTAGCGAGCTCATCTGTTGAAACTGCATCTTTAGGTAATTCCCATTGTCAATCATCTAGTTCCAAAGTGTTGATGGGAATCGGTATATGTTGATTCTTTGAGAGCAGCTTTATGCTTGAGTACACGAAGTCTAGATTCCTCTTGGGGTTCATCAATAACCTGTTGTCGCTTCATCTTCCTTTGTTTGGCTACATGCATTCTCTCTAGCAATTCATTGGTTAGTGGAAAATTGTATTTCTTTAAACAACATCCACTAATCCAATTAGCCATTGGTTCACCATCTATGGTTGACAATTTTACTGCTCCACTTGGAGATACATCTTCAATGATAAATGATCCATTTCCCTTTTTCTTAAACTTGGAAATGTGTTGCTTAAGGGAATAAACTAGAATCAAGTCCCCTTTATTGAAAATTTTGGTGATGAAGTGGGAATCAAAAAACTGTTTTTGTTTCCTCTTTTGTGCATAGATATGAGCTACAACAGTTAGCCTTTGCTCATCTAGCTTTTCCAAATCTTCAAGTCTTTCTGACAATTCATGTCCAATGGACTTAAGAGTTTGTGCTACCCTTAAGGTCGGCAATAGAAATTCTATTGGCAGTATGGCATCAAGACCATAAACAAGGTTAAAGGGTGTAGCATTTAAAGCCATTTTGAATGAAACTCAATAAGCCCATAGAGCAGCATGGAGATTCATTTCCAAGTCTGTCCTTCCTGAACTAACCACTTCGGTCAGTACTACCTAGATAAGAATTTTATTCGTATGCTCAGCTTGTCCGTTTGCTTGTGGGATAGGGAGCGGATTTGTTATGGATAACCATAAACTCATTAAGCAAATACTCTATTACCTCGTTGAGGAAACGAGTTCCCCGATCACTGAAAATCTCTATTGGCAGTCCATACCTTACAAATACATACTCATATAAGAATGCAGCAGTGGTTTTGGCATCATTCCTTTGGGTTGCTTTAGCCTCGGCCCACTTGGTCAAATAGTCCGTAGCTACAATGATATATTGAGCTTGGGTTCTATAAGAAGGTGGTTGTATCGGTCCAACAAAATCTATACCCCAATTTGCGAAGGCTCCTAGCCCCCATCATTGGTCTTAAGGACATGCTGTCTACCCATGTTGGCATTTTTACTCGTTTTGACAAGCATCACACCTACGAACATATTCTTTGGCATCTGCAAAAAGTGTTGGCCACCATATGCCTGCCATCAAGATTTCTCTTGCGGTGGTCTCACTAGAAAAGTGACCTCCAGCTAATCCAGCATGTGCTTGTTCTATAATCGGAATATATTCTTTTTCATTTGCACAAAGACGCAAATGTTTATCTTTACCTCTCCGATAAAACTGGTTCCCAATGAGAGCATAGTCTCTTGCTTCCGTTTCAATTGCTCTTTGACGACGTTTACTCATATCCTCAGGAAATGTTTGGCTTGATAAGTAAGTAACCAGATAGTTACTCCACTTAGGAACAAGTGACATTTGAAACAATGTCACATGAGGAGTGGGTGGTTGTTTCTGACACTGAGGGCAATCTTGTACAAAAGATCGAACATCTCTTCTCATAGTCGGCCAGAATACTCCAAGTCTTTAGATTTGTTGCATAGTTTGGTCTTCCGCAAAGTAAAGTCCCACTATGGTAACATGTGCTTGACTTAGGTATTGATCCTTTTCTTCAGGGTTAATGCATAAAAGCAATATCCCGTCTCGATTTATTTTATATAGCCTCCCAGCTAGTAATTGGTACATAGCCGATTGCTTGATTAAATCAACGGTGATAGGAAGTGGTGAATCCACTTGAGCTATTGTCATCAATGACACAATTTTTTTAGACCATCTAGGTATCATTTCCACCGAGGAAAAATAGGTATCTGGTAGATCATCATCTATCCCTTTAGGTGATTCCCCTGAAACAATCCTAGACAAATGATCTGCTCTTTGATGTGTAATGCCTTTTTTTACAACCATAGTGAAATCAAATTTGAGAAGAATGATGAACCATCTCACTATTCTTCCTGTGCTGCATGGCTTGTTGACCAAATATAACAAAGCTTGGTGGTCCACAAAGAACACAAACTTGTTGGCCAATAGGTAATGTCTATACTTTTTAACGGCATAGATCATTCCTAGTCCTTCTCTTTCAGTGGTGGTGTAATTATTTTATGCCATATTCAGCTGCCGGCTTGCATAAGAAATAGGAAAGTCAATTTTCCCATCTCTTGGTTGGACTAGTATACAACTAATAGCAAAATTTGAAGCATCTACGTGTACGTGGAATACCTTATCCCAATTGGGTGCTTTCAATATTGGAGCTGAGGTGAGTGCTTGCTTAAACTTCATGAAGGATTCTTCACATGCCTCGGTCCATTCAAAGTGCGTAATCAATCTATACATGGGTTTTGCAATTATAGCATACATGTAGATGAACCATCGGTAATATCCACAATGTCCCATGAAGGCTTGTACCCCTTTGAATCTTGTTGGTATAGAAAAATCAACAATGCCATGAATCTTTTCAATATCTGTAGCTATGCCATTTTTGGACACTATGTGTCCAAGGATTTTCCCTTGTCTTCCCATGAATGTGCACTTTTCCAGGTTTAAACAAATCCTGTAAAGTCTACATTTCTCGAATACCTTTTTGAGGTGTTCAAAATGATCAGCTCGGATTGACGAATGTATGCATAAATCATCCATGTATACTCCCAAGAATTTTCGAAGATACTCTTTGAAAGCATGGCTCATCAATCTCTGAAATGTGGCTGGAGCATTAGTTAACCAAAACGGCATAACCCGATAGGAAAATATACCCCATTCTGTTGCAAAAGCAGTTTTATGCTGATCTTTTGGGTCAACCAAAAGTTGATTGTATCCGGAAAAACCATCTAGGAAGCTGTAAGCTTCTTTTCCTACCACTCATTCTAAAACATGCTCAGTTATATATGAAGAGGAAAGTTGTCTCTAATAGTAGCTACATTTACTTTTGAGGTTAAGGCACACTCGTAATTTCCCATTCTTCTTAGGTACTCCCACAATTGGGAACACCCAATCAGTGTGTTCAATTTCATAAATGAATTCAGCTTTCTTTAGTTTTTCAATCTCTTCTTTGATCTTCTTGGAAAATGTTTCATTATAAGTGTATGGTCTCTGTCTACTTAGTTTCGCATCATCTCTCATGGGTATGGTATGTTGGCAGATTTTTGGATCAACACCCTTGAGATCCTTGTAAGACCAAGCAAAGATATCCCGGTATGCCTTTAACAAGCTTAGAAAAAGATTTTCTTCTTCTTTTGTTAGGTCATTTGCAATGTAAGCCGGCCTAGGCTCTTCTCCTGGTTCAGCCAAGTCTACCCTTTTAGCATTTTCAGGGCCTTCATAAGACTCGCCTTGTTTCCGTAGTTCCCTAATCGGTTGTTCGATTATGATTTTCCGATCTTGGAAAGTATACTTTTTGTAATGGGATGGAACATGCATTACATCCTTACCATCCTCTTTCGTGGTTTCCATTTTGGTGGTGTATATCTCCTTTAGAGCTTTTTTCAACTCTTGATATTTCTTTTTCCACTCGACTCTGGTCATGAGTGGATTTTTATTCTGATGTTCTTCGTGAGTATCCTTCTTTGTGTTTCTCAATGTCCGAGACATTTTTGAGTTTTTGTTTGAAGGATATATGCCAACTATTTTGTCCTTGACACAATCATTGGAATCTATTTGCATCAGGAATTGTGTTTTACTGGAGACTGATGGCATAGGTCGTGCTTTCACAATTTTCGTGTCTCTCTTTCTTCTATACCATTTTTGTCTTCTTGATTTCTGGTTTGGAAAGTCAAAAAACTTTTCCTCCCTTCCCCTTCAGAGTAGTTGAGCTCTCGTATGTTCTTTTTCGGATCCCGGATCTTCTGAGGTTGCTGATTGTTCATCCAACTCATCAGTTGCATCATAATAGAGGTCAGAAAAGACTTGTTGAGATTTCATCAAGTCCTTTGTTTCCTCATCCTTGGTTTCAATGTTAAGAACTGACATCATGTGGATGGGAATTATGTTGTAGCCATCCTCATTGAAAAATTGAGTAGGCATACACGTATTCACACAGACATCCATTGTCACTAAAATTTGAGTCCACTCAAATGGTTCGAATAAATGCTCTGGAAAGGGTTCATGTATGTAGGCTTCCTCTGTACAGTCCCTTTCTAGGATACATTCTTCTCGTTTTAAGCTTCCATTTTTTGAAGCTCCGCACATCCAAATAGGAGTGTCTTTGTTTAGACAAGATGGAAGTTTAGTTTCAGTCGAAGAGACTGAATCAAACTCTTGGATGGGTGTCTTCAAGACATCTTTATAAGTGTGTTCTTTTAGATTGACTCTTGTTATAGATCCCACCGGCTTCAAGTACAGATAGTCGTTTTCCCAATCTTGGATAAGCTCTACATGTCGCATGAAAGGTCTTCCCAATATGATTTCATAGTTGCGTTTTTTCCCAAAGTCTATTATGGCAAAAGTGTTTTGATATTCAATTCCATAGGAGTTGACTATCACTTTTTCTTTTAGCCCTAGTGGTCTTTCAATGTGTCCGTCAGCCAACTGCAATTTCATTCGCGTTTGTCTAATGGCTGGATATCCCCAAGATTCCCATACCTCTTTAGTGGCTATGGCTATGCCAGCTCCACTATCCAGTATTGCCATGGTTTCAATGTCATTATATTTCACTCGGAGGGTAGTGTTTCCTTCTCCCCCTTCATAATATTCTCTGACCTTATTCATAGGAACTGACCGAATCTCTTTGTATTCCGTTTCTTTTTTTGAGTTTCCCAGATTCTTAGAGATTAACCCCATTATCCCCACCTTTTCTAGGGTTTTCTGTAAATCATTCCATAAGTATGGCCTGAGTTTCAATAGTTTCCCCAAAGTAAGAGTGCATTGGATAGGTGTAGACATGATTGAATGAATGTTGTCTACTTTGAGGATTTGTTTGACTCTTTTGACATGAGTGGTTTTGCAAATGATAGACTCATCTTCCTTATCTCCCAAGTAAGAAGGTAATGTTTTTAATGTCATCAGTTTAAATATTCTTGAAGACTCTGATCCGCAATCCCCATACAAGGATTGTATATCCATGTTTATATCAGATGGTAGGTTATCCAACCAGACTTCCTCTATAGGTGCCGACTTTAAAGTTAGGCTCCCATCATTGATCTCCCTTACCTTTCCCAATAAGTGTCCTGGCCAGTCTTCCTCCACGAATGGAATTCCATTTGAGGTATCTTTACTGTCCGGCACTAGGAGCTCTGGTTCATTTGTTTCAAGGTGGGGTTTTGCCACCACATGGGATTTTTCTTTTGTTTCTTCCACCACAAGCTCTTCCGATTTTGCAATACTTTCAAGCTTGGGTTTTTGTTTATCCAGCATTTCCTGCGTGATTCTTACCAAATTTTGATAAGCTTCCAGCTTTGCTGCTTCCATGTCTGGGAGATGGATAGTTTTTCCATTTGTTTTCCATGTTTTGGCCTGCTTTAAGCCCTGCTTGGTAGGCTTCCAAGGCGGCATTGATAGGCTCTAAATTTTTATCAACTAGAATGGATCCTCCAGATTTCATGGTTGTTTCCTTGAATTCACTGCCAATTTCTTTTGACTTGTCCTGGGCTAGAATTTTTGCTTTCTCTTCATTTTCAACCCGTTGTTTTTGTTTTCTCATCCATATCTTTTTCTTCTGCTCCTTTTGATTGTTTGAGAAGAAACTTTCGTGTTCTCCGAATCATCAGAGGAATTTTGTTTCTTTTTCTTTGACTGGGCTCTAGTGATTACCTTGATTGGAACAATCGGTTCGCTCTCTGATGAGCTACTAGGCATCACTTAGACTATGTTGACTATAGTTTTTCCCTTGTTCAAAGGATTCTTAGGACAATCTTCCAGAAAGTGTCCTCCCTTTTTCAACATTGTATGCAATAGGCTTCAATTGGTTTGAGTTTTTTGTCAGGATCTGGACATTTGTTCTTCCAATGGTCATCAGCACCACAATTATGACAATTTCCTATTCTGGGATTCATCATGGGTCTTCCCATAGGAGTTCTGACACCTTGATTAGCTACATAATACATTGGTGTGAGCTCTGGTGGAGCACAAGTCATGGTTTCCTCCATTGGTTGTGGGTGTGGACTATACCAATCTCCCTCTACCATTAATGTAGATGGACTAGGCTTTGCATAGGGAGTAACAGGTACTAAAGCTTGTTCATCTATGACTGCTTCTGAGTGCATGTACTTTATAGGCACCACATTATGTCCTGGATAAGGAGGTTGTTGCCCCAACACAGGTTGAGGTCTCTCCATACCCATTGATGGTCTTTGAACTTGAGCCATATTAGGCTGACATTTATACATGGGTTTTCCTTGTGGCCTCATGGGCACGTACTGAACGTTCCCATCATACTTTGGTCTCGAGTAGCACCCATGGGTCTTGTGGTTGGTCCATTTATCCTCGATTTCACACCATTTTTGTGGCCTAATTGGTTGTCCTTGCGGGGATATCCCCTGTCCTGGTCCTCTCATAGGTGCTTTTTGCATATTGTTCATCATGTCATTCATCTTTTTTAGCATATCTTCTATGGCTGAGAGTGGTGCCGTAGTAGCCCTTCCCACTTGTGCTGGTGTTGTGGATGCAGTCTTCTCGCTTTGGTTATCCTTAGGGTCATCCTCTTCATTAAAGATCTCACAATTGTCTCCTAGGTCAATAGCATCAACACACACGCCTCTAGGGTTGTATGCTTTTTACTATAGAGTATAGCATGAAGTTCTTTGTTTAGGAGTCCATTCAAAAACAATGAAACAAGTCGCTCCTCTGTAGGTATCTCCATCTCTGGGCATCTAGCAATGTATTGTTTCATTCGAGTTGCACAATCCCTAACAGACTCACCATGTTTCTGTTTAAAGCTGTAGATTTGAGCTACCCTATTATGTTTAATCCCCGTTTTAGTACAAGCAACTACAAATACTTGAGCTAATGTATTCAAATCCATGATTGACCTTGGTGGAATGTTTTGGAACCATGTCAAAGCTTTTCCTTCTAATGTTATTCCAAAACCTTCGAATTGAGTATGGAAATTGAATATACGCTCTGCTCTTAGCACTTGCTAAGTGGTGGGGAATTCCAAACTCCGAGCAAACCTTTCCGAGAAATCATAAAAACGAGCAAAACCCAACAAGATACATATAGAACTTAAATCATAAATACTTGCCCAAGGTGATTGTCGCATCATTCCATCTGCCAATACACTTAATCATTAATGACCCAACTTGAAGAAATAGAAGAGTGCCACATTTGTTGTGAATGCCAAAGAAAGGCTTTGATATACTACAGAAGCAAAAAAAGAGGCCCTCCACCTGTAGCTACACAAGCACACATGCGCTGCCTGTGATTACTGAAGCACACATTGGATTCCTGAACCTTTACTTTATACTGCAACCATCACAAACTCCTCTTTGAAGGGTCATTCCAAATCTGATGCCAACTCTCTCGTTGTGCTCCCATATGCAGCAGCACTATTAGCTATTATCTCACTAAGATCCCTAACTTCATCTTTCTACAGATTCCACCTTTCCAGGATCTGCCAGCCCAAGGAACCTCCACTAGGATGTTGAAGATTGCGCAGCCGCTTCTCGAGCACAAGAAGATTTAGAAATTTTCTCATGTAGGAAAAGGGAACCGCTTTTGAGTGTTTTTCATACAATACCTAACATCATGAGCTTCTGCTCGGGAGGCACCACATACCTAGCTAGGTAAGATTGGGGGTAGGGGACCGCCCCCCCCGGCCGGCGATCCCCTATCCCCAATCGTACCTAGCTAGGTATGTTGTGCCTCCCTCACAAAAGTTCATGATGTTGAGGTAAGTCATAACGTGGGAATAATTGTGAGAATCTATCCAAAACTTCTTGTGGAGGTATGGCAGGATAGCTACACTCGTACAGAGCTTGGTGGCTATAGGTATGATTGAAATGTCTGATTTACATTGCGTCAGTTGCACTTCGGAAGAAACCAAAGGAGTAAATATGTCTGGAAATGGCAAAGAGACAGCAAGAGGGAAAAGGGAAGCAGATACTAGATAAAATGGGGTGCGCTTTCTAGTGTAAAAATTTAAAAAGTCTTGTGGTAAGGGAGGAGCTGCTGGATCTGAATATACCACCTCATTGTTAGCCTATTACAGATAAAAAGAATGCTTCACAATATTATGCAAGCATACATGGAGCTGAAAAGTAATAGCACTATTTACCTTGCGATGAGGAGCCCTGAACAACCACTACATATGAAGCTAGATGATCATCGGTTTCAATCACACCAGGTAGTAGTGGCTGGTACCTTGAGAAATCGACAGATTCATGCTTCTCTCGACCTACAGAAAAATTCTATCCATTCAGCACAGCCAGAGTACGGTAGCTCTAAGCTTTACACACCGCCTTTGTTGATGTGAACGTCTGCCTTTTTGCAAAACCCAATTAAAAACCCAACCACGAGAGAAAAGACCTGGTATATGCGGTGCTGGAATTGACAAATGCATGAGTGGCACCCGTCTCCCCATCCGGCCTAACAAGACCTCGGCCAAGCTTTCCATCTCCATAGCTCCTGTACACACTATATTTGATGGATCCCCAGAAGAAAGCTCTATCTATAAAGGTTGAGTGATGCAGCTAACTGCAGCCGCATATACTGCGCTGGTATGGAAGTGTTTTGAATCATCAACCGCCAAAACTTGCATAAGAGCACCAACTTAAGAACATGCGAACTGCTAGACCAACAAGATTCTAAATGCTCATCGCCGTTTTCACCTCTTGCATTGCCCTGCGTTGCAGATAAATACAAAAGATCTCACTCTACGTCTCTCTTTCATGCACTCCTCTCTCTCTCTCTCTCTCTCTCTCTCTCTCTCTCTCTCTCTCTCTCTCTCTCTCTCTCTCTCTATATATATATATATATATATATATATATATATATATATATATATATATATATAAACTCTCTGTAGGAGTCCACGCCGGCGTGGACTCCTTCAGAGAGTTATTTTTCACCTCCCATGTCTCAGACAGAGGATTTCGGAGATCGCGTCTAGCATCCTAGAGAGCACTCCTCTCTCTCTATCTCTATAAAAAAAAACTCTCTAAAGGACCCCACGCCGGCGCGGGCTCGTTCAAAGAGTTTTTTTAATAGAGATAGAGAGAGAAAGAGTGAATTCACATGCTTATAGTCACTATCTCAATGCATACATTGGCGCTCATTCTTGCATTAAACAAAAAATGTGTGTGTGTGTGTGTGTGTGTGTGTGTGTGTGTGTGTGTGTGTGTGTGTGTGTGAGAGAGAGAGAGAGAGAGAGAGCTAGTTCACATACTTCAGTGGTTGCCTATTTGTGCGCAACCGACAACCGACCGTGTTATATTCTTGTGAAAACTACGAATAGTTGTGTGATTAAGTAAATATAGTGTCTCAACTTGTGAGAACCTAAAAAAGTACATCACGAGTGTTAATTTACTTGTCGTGGTCTACGATTCCCAATCTGCTCCATCTCCGTGCCTAGGAGGCGTAGGGTAGCAACTGGTTGCACCCTTTTTTTTTCTCAATTTCTCATCTGATTGGCAACCAATTGGGAAATGAGCCTTCACCTGAACTGGCTCAGAGAACTCTGAAAACTCAAAGAGCTCTTTCTAAAAAGGAACTCTCTAAAAGATTCCGTGCCAGCACTCAAAGAGCTCTTTCTAGAAAATACTCTTTGAAAGAGTCTGTGCCGGCACAGACTCTTTTAGAGAGTTTTTAGAGAGAGAGAGAGAGAGAGAGAGAGAGAGACCTAAGAATCTCCTCTCACTGGTGGATGGACATGGAATATCTTGGTTTGGCAGGTCCCTATGGTCTCCAAAACAATGCGTTGTCAATACAATGCAGTTCTTTCCCTCATCCAGCTAGCAAAGATTTCCATACCCCCCTATAGATCTTGAGCAGAGACAAGCTCAAAAGAGATTGAATTTTGTTGCAAACAAATTAAGGCATTCTTGACATCTACTAGTTTTTTTCAAACAATGATCCAAAATGGAAAGGAGCCACATCTTTAATCTAATTTGTGAAAGAAGTTGTTCAATTGATACATGAAGTGGGATATACGTTGGGTTTAGAGAAAGCTCTCTCTATAGAAGAAGTATACATATACTTGAGCAACTCACTTAATAACTTTGATCGGTTTTGAGCTTGCTCGGATAAGTTCGCTCGATGTTTGGTAGAACTCCTAAGTGGTCATATGGATCCCCTGATCCATTGTATTTTCTGACCCATTTTTGAAAATCAGCTGGTTTGACACGTCTATTTGGTTCAACTCCAGGTCTTTTGGGAGTTGGTCCTATTCCGAGTCCTTCAAACCACTCTGTCGGAAATATTGACTCATGTAGCCCTGGGATGGCCTTAGTGTCACCCGTTTATCTATGTGATGAGGTGGTTTCTGGTTTCTTCATTACTCTCAAATGATCTCTTACGATGTTTGTCTCTTGGAGTGGTTTCTAGTCCTTGACCCAATATCCAATCCCGTATGGGATACCCCTGGTATTTGGTTTGTTCTACCTCCTCAGGAGTCATCATAACAAAGTTGTTGTTATAACAATCCCTAAACAAGTAAGTTGGTAGGTCCGCAGATCCCTTATCTTTGATTTTGAAGATATAGATGATATTCATGGCCGTTAATTGTCCTGGTCTAGCATGAGAAGTCCACAAAAGATCTTTTATGTTTCTATCTTCCCAACAATAGACTCGATCCTAGGATTATCCGTACTAAGCCATTTCAAAGGCTTCAAGTCTACTTGATCGTATCCCTTGAATTCCAAAGCTGGTGGTCCTTCTTTTGCTGACATATCTCGGATTATAGTGTTTACTTATAATCCCCATTTGTCTATCACATCATGATTTTCAACATGTACATATTGAGTTCCGTTTCGATCCATGTACATTTTTCCTTGTTTGTTGGCCCTAACTTCTTCTTCAAACTCAATACCATGATCATCAATGCGAACATCATACTCTTCATTAGGATCCAAGTAAACTTGGGCTCCATGACAATTAGTCTTGTAAAAAGAGAGTATATGGTTATAGCGCATTGTCGTTCCGGTTTCAGAGTGAGTTTAGTAAGAAGACATTTTGTATGTTGAATCTGAAAAAGTGTCCAAGACTTCTTCAGGAATTGTGTGCAAGGAGTTGCCTTCATTTATGCTTTCTTCAGTGGATACTCTACTGGTGTTTTCTCCAAATAGGCCTTGATTTCCTATTACACGACCGGATCTAAGGTTCATATAGACTTATGAAGCCCTGGTTTGAGTACTCACCTTAGATTGACTTGTCGTGAATTTCCACTTGATTCAATTGCAACATCTGTCAAGCCACTGATTCCTCGTATGCAACCTGATTCCTGTACAAAATTTATCAAATTAGCTATTTTTCTATAAGAACAATAGAGCTCTTGAGAACTCCAATGATTGGTCTCTGTATTTCAATTCAATTCGTGCTATGGAAGTCAAAATTTTGACTTTGAGATTCAGCTTAGCAAAATCAAAGGTTTAATCTGCAATCTGTAAACTGAGTGTATCTGTACCAATTTTGATACAATTGAACCCAAAATTTCCCAGTGGCCTTATTTTATGCTGGTCTAACACTGTATAAGTCCAAAAGTCAAATTTGAAGTCTCTGGATAGCAAAAGTAAATAATCGCGATTATTTACTTTTGTCACTTTTTTTCATTTTTTGGATTGGTTTGGCAAGTATACAACTGGTTATTGCCCTTGGGCAAGTTTCAACAAGTTTGGACAAAATTTAATCTAGTTTACCCACTGTTCCGTGTCCGTAGACTCTCATTTCGAGAATCTCGCTTAGGTTTCACTTTTGTGATCCAAATTCCACCAAAAATGATTTGTGGGGTCCAATTGATGTGCTTGACCTTGTGGTATACTCAAATTTTCAAAATCAGTAAGTTTTGAAGAAAATATAAATAATCGCGATTATTTACTCTTGACAATTTTTTGCATATTTTTGTCCCAACTTTGACACAGATCTATTAAGCACCTTATGTTAAGGTCACTAGCCAGTTTTCATCAAGTTCGGACAATTTTTGGTCAAATGATCATCAATTATCTGTTCGCAAACTAACTTTGCAATTTTTGCCACAGTTTTCACCCCAGTGATCCAAATCTTACAAAATTTGGTTTGTGGGCTTATTACAACATGGTAAATCTAGTGGTATGCCAACTTGGTAAAAAAAAGTTCAAAAACAGGACAGATGTAAATAATCGCGATTATTTACTTTTGTCAAATTTTTGTAAGTTTTTGGTCAACTCAGCATATACACATGTTTATCACATCAATATAAGCCTATGAATCAATTTTCAACAAGTTTGGAGAAATTTTTCCTCAATTCACACTCAAGATTCAAAAAGTGAGTACAAACTTTAGTTTTCACCCAGTTTTTTGCCAGTTTAGTGATCCAAATCTTTTGGGCCTTTACAAAAGTTTTTTGTACACAAGCAATGAATCAATGGTATGAGCCTTGGCTAATTTAGAGAAAAAAATTAATAATCATGATTATTAACTTGAGGCTTGAAATGAGCACTTTTTTGCAATTTTCTCAAAGACAGTCCTTTTATGATGTTTTTGAAGCCTATAAATCAAGTCAAAACTTAATTTGGCCTAAAAAGTCAAGAAAAAGTAAACAATCTGAGTTTTGTTCAACTTCTTGAAATTTTTACCTCGAAGTGTCCTTGAGATTACCCACTGGTTCAGACAACTCTTAGGCTTACTCCCCAGTTGGATTGAGTGAATTCGAGTCTTTTCGTGCTATTTCTAGCCGTAGACCTGAAATTCTGCAAGCAATGCTGTGAAATCCACCTCAGATCCTACTTACCCTACTCCTAGTTCCTCGTGCAATGGGGTTGTGGAAAGTGTCCACAAACACTCATTTTCTTGTGTTTTTTATGTTTACTAGAGTCTTGATCTTAAGACTTTTTTCATATACTAATCATTCTCCAAATCCTAATCTTAATCTTCAATCCTACAACCCTAAAGGTACTCAACAAGTATGATTACTTCCAAGCTACCTCTACACAACAAAAGACGAAAATCTTAAGCTATATAATTTCTAAAAGAGAGTTTTGAACTCTAGGCGAACCTAGAGGTAGTTAAAGGAAAATTACACAAGACGCTCGTGTTTTTCCTAGTTTAGGTCTCTTCGATTCCCGATAGCGGCGCCAAATGTGGGACACATGTCTAACCTCAGCATCCTATCTTATTGTAGTATTAACGAGAACCATGATTAATTTGTCAAACCATGGGACGAAGCTGACTCAACCAGTGCATAGAGGCTACAAGAGGTTGTCAATCTCTTGGAAAACAACTAACAACTTGCATCTAACTCAAGCTACACTCAAGTGACTGAAATCACCAAAAGCCAATTGCTTCACATCCCCGTTACAGCATCAAATGACATCCAAACGCAACGAAACTTCTAGGAAAAGTTTATAAGACCTAAGCACACTTGCCTATGGCCTCAAACCCCACTTTAGGTCAAGTTCCAAAATCGCGATTATTGGATTTTTGACCTAGTCGTTTTTGACCCAGAATGCATCTAAATGCTTAGCAATGATGTCCCAATACCCCGCCCTATGCTTAGTTTTTGTTTTAACACTAGAATGGTAACCTAACAGGACATAAAAGTGTCCTTTCAGGGTTTTGGGAAAAAATTCCAAAACCATAGTAGATACACTCATTTTGAAAAATCCTTTCATGAGCTTATAGTTCAATAACTACTACATATGGAAAAAATGAGAAACGTGTATTTTTTCTCATCCCTTGGTCACTACAAGCCTCCAAAGTTGATGGACCAGTGCATTTTGCCCAAAACAGCAATTTCTTACACTTGATTGCATATAAATAAGAGTGGAGATTTTTGTAGGACATGAGTTAAAATGCCCCGTTAACTTCAATGGGTTGGTGACCAAAACATATGGTTGCTTTTACCTCACTAATTTTTTTTTGGGCAATAAAAATATGTACAAAAAAGTTGCATTTTTGCCATTCTGCGGACCTATCATCAAAGTTTCTATAGTCACGCTCAATATAGATACTATATACATGTTTCTTAGTTCCCTTTGGGCCTCTGGATTCAAAAGGATCCATGGAGCATGTCAAAAGGATAATGGATCTCTTACAATTGGAACCTTGGGGGCAATGATAAAGTGCTAAATACAGCAAACATGAAAAAACTGGGTTTAGCATTATGACCTCTAGAAACCCATAGAAACTACTCAATATCTAGCCAAGTTTGTAGTCTATGATTAGATATGGTTACTACCTACAAAATACACACAATTGGCCTAAGAAACTAGCAATATTGAGAAAGTTATACTTGCTACTCTAAAATGTATCATATTCTTCAGCAATCAAAAAACTCAACCATCATCTTATACTATGCTATATAGCATATTAGGTCCCCCAAAACTCAAGGAAGATTAGATTTATGTTATACATTACACTTACACAATCAAAATTGAATTTAGATATCAAGAAAGCCACCAAAAAATATCATAAAAGTGCTAATTTTGGCCAAAAAAACAAGATTATGCAATTCTTGTAAATTGGTCATAACTTTCAATTTTAACACTTAGCTCTCCCTACAAGCATCAAAACATGTTGATAACTATGAAGGACTAACCTCTAGCCATCTAAACCTCACAAACATGAAGTTTAGAGTGGTATAGTTGCCAAAAATAGGACCCTTTTTTTCACACAGTTTAGGTTCAAAAATGTTGTGCAAGAGTAAGGTTAATGGTGAGATCGATACTCAAAAAAAAATGCTAAGTTTTTTTCAGCTCGTAAGGCAACTTTGTGGATATATAGCACCTAGAAATTCATTTTCATACTCTTCAAATAATTCAAGCAAAATGGTCACTTAACAGGACACAAAAGTGTCCAAGGACATAAAAGTGTCCTGTTACCATTCTAGTGTTAAAAGTGTAAACTCCTAGTTATGATGAAATTATGCCGTGAGTTGGCGATGCCAAAAGCTACAAAATACTGTGAATGGCTTACGTCAATGCGTAGAGATCCTACCTACGGTTACAACGCAACAAACGCATTCACAATGTGACAACCGAAGAGGGAGTAGGAAGCGCGAGAAGGAGAGAAGTGAGCGCCGTTAGTATTTCTTATCCAAAAACTTACAAAAATTGGCTTTTATACCTTTAAAGCCAAGGTTTTTGGGTGGTCAAAAGTAATAATCTGGAGTTCTACCAAAGCTGGGAATTGAATGGCTTATACAATCTAGAAGCTTGTAGCCTCGACTCATTAATTACAAGGTTTATCAAGAAAAAAGGAGTTACAATATTCCCGATTTATCAAAATAATAATTGTTTTACAAGGAGAACTCCGAAAAATGGTGTCCGTGTTAGCTTGCTGCTAACACACACACACACACACACACACACACACACACACACACACACACACACACACACACAGAGAGAGAGAGAGAGAGAGAGAGAGAGAGAGAGAGAGAGAGAGAGAGTGGGATTGAGCATTGCGATGGCATCGGTGGTTGAGTGCGGCGATGGCGGCTCCCTCTTGTTCACGAAAAGGAATCCTTCACGCGGCAACAAGCATAGAGCGGTGAGTGATGCACCCTTGCTCTAACACATGTAGTAGACGTGCACACACTACTTGACTAGAATTTTAGATTCCCCTTCTAACAAACTACTTGGCACTACTTAAACTACATTTATGGCAGTTTTCTCTTTGTTTATTGGATGTCTAGAGCAGTCTTCAGGAGATTCTCCCCCTTACGTCCACATGCTCCATAGTATGCCTCGATATGTCTTACATTCTTATCTGGTTTAGGACATTCATTCTTCCGTCCCATGGTTATGGAAATTTCTTGTTTTTGGTTTGGGCATTGGTTTGATCAAGGCGGTCTAGCTCGTCGATTAGCAATGATTTAATCTGTGATGTATCTATAGTTGCATGGTTCATTGGTTCTATAGGGGCTGGAGATGGCTAATTATACCACTCTTCTTCTACCCCCATTGTTATTGAACTTGTTTTAGGGTATGGAGTAACGGGGTCTAGAGCATGTTCATCCACATCTCCCTCAGGTAATAAATACTAGATTGGTATAGCATTATCCCCTAGGAGTGGTGGTTGTTGGCCTAACACTGGTTATGTTCTCTCCATATTCACGGGCAATCTTTGCATTGGTGCCTCGTTTGGAAGGTATCTATACATGGGTTGTCCTTGTGACCTCATTGGTAGATACTAGACATTTCCATCATAGTTTGGCTTGTAATATCACTTGTTTGTCTCACAATTTTTCCATTTTTTTTCAATGGCACACCATTTCAATGGCCTTTGTTGTCCCTGACTAGGTCCATGTCCTGGGCCTCTCATAGGCATCCTTTGGATGTTGGTCATCATATCGTTTGTAACCAAATTAGGCTAGCAATATTGATTGTAGTAGAATTAAAATGGTAGCAGTGAGCATTTCATTAAGATAATTCCTAATGAAGATAGAGAGGGAGTGCTTGATTGATGATAACTATATAAGCATTACACCTATTTAGCTTGGGATGAACGATACTTGTAAAAGAGAGAGAACTAGATAAATTGACAACAATTGAGGACTAGATTTACTTGGAGCCACAATCCCCCCTCCAAAAGGCTTTTGTATTATATGTTCTCCCATAAAGAGAGACTTGGTACAATACTTTTGTTGTATTCCTTGAGACCTTGTTGATTCCATGAAGATGGAAAGCTTCCTGCAGTAATATTATGCCCAAAACAACAATTAAACTTACTTGCAATAGACATGAACTTGTCCCCGGCCTCAATCCCAAGACCTCAAACACCTTCAAAGGTGAAGAGAGCTAGCAGGGAGTGAGGAAAGTGAACAGGAAGAAGATGTAACATACAAGAAAGAAGTATTCTCCTTACATATCATCACTCTTAGAGCATAGCTTAGCATACTGATGAAGATTGAGAAGAAGATGAGCATGCTTTGAAACTTGAATCTTGCTTGGATTTTCATTCCATAGCCAAGAGATGTTGGTGTAGGCTCTCTACTTCTCAAGCTTGGAGAAGGAGATGACTTTTTTCTTCACACACAATGAGTGTGTGTGTGTGAGGGATCATGGGCTACAAGAGAAAGAGAGAGAGAGAGTGAGAGAAATAAACCTTCCTTCCTTACTCTAGCTCAAAGCCCATTGGCTCAAGCTTGGGGCTAACCAATGAAAGGTCTAGGTCAAATCAAGCAAGGGATATAGCAATTAGACAAGTGTCCTTTTACCTTTGAGAGAGGGCTTGATTTGTTAATTAATTAATTGAATCTAAATTCTTATTGGCTCTCTAGGTCAACTGGCCAATAAGAATTAAGCCTGCACATGGTTTTCTAAATTCTCATTGGACCCCTTGATAGACTGTCCAAGATAATAAAGAGAGTTGTAATCTTATTGGTTCTTTTTATGGGCTTTTCCATTAAGTTTAAGATGATTTCTCATTGGTCCTTTTCATAGGCCATCCCGGATAGCATTCAAGCTTAATTGGGGGCAACTTGGCTAAGGGCCTGACATGTGTCCTTTATGCCTCAAGGGTGAAAGCATGTTAACATGTCATGCTTTTTCATGTCCCGGACAATGCTAACTAGCACAATTTTGACATATGCTAACTAGTACAATAACTTGAGCTACATCTCCAAGATCTATGACATATGATATATCAATAGAAAGCACTTGAAACAAGGAATCCAAATGTACAACCTCCGACAAATTTTGATATTATTTGTAAAAAATTTACCGGATGCCCAACTTTTCGAAGATGTGCTAACTTGAAACTGCTAACTAGCACAAAAAGCGCGACAGGTTAACATGCTTTCACCCTCAAGTGGAAGGGTGACTCCTAGGGTGTGTGTGTGTGTGTGTGTTTTCTCTCTCAAGCTCCTACAAGTAGGGCTCGCCCCCTCCTTTATAGGACTTGTGTTGACTTTTTGGCTCAAGCACCTCAAGTTGGCCAAAGTATTACCTAAAGGTTCTAGGCCCAAGGACTTGGATTTAATGAATCTTAACCTAAGGTCTTTTAAAGCTCCATATTCATTTCTCTTTGGTAGAACTCTCTCCATTTGGACCCTTATTGAGATAAGCTTATCTCTCCTCTTGGTCCCCTACTGAGAATGGGTCTAGCAGCACATATCCATATCCTAACTCTTGTTCTCATTTATCTTCCCATATTAAATGATCAATTCGATATGAGAAAATAATTTGGGATAGGTAATATTATATTTTATGACATCATTCATGCTTTTAAGAATTTCTTCTATAGCATTTGTAGGAGTTGCAACAACTGGTCCTACTGGTACTAGAACCGTGGATATAGTTTGCTTGCTCTGTGTATCTTCAACAACACTCTTCTTGTTGAAGATCTTACAATAATCACTCAAATCAATTGCATCCAGACTGCATGCTTCCCATGTCATGTATTCTTTGCTATACAAAATAGCATGCAATCTTTGTTTAATAGTCCCTATAAAAGCAGTGAGACAAGCCTTTCCTCGGTTGGGATTTCCAACTCTAGAAATCTGTCTATATATTGTCTTATCCGAGTCACACTATCTCTAACAATTTCTCCTTGTTTTTGTTTGAAACTATAGATTTGTTCCACCATACTATGGTCGATTCCCACTTTTGAGCAAGCAGCAACAAATCTCATTGCCAGAGTTGGTAAATCAATTATTGATCTAGGAGGTATGGTCTAGAACCAAGTTAATGCCTTGCATTCTAAGTTCATTCCAAACCCCTCAAACTATGTATGGAAGTTGGTTATGCGTTCAGCTCTTAAAACTAGTTTGAAGCTCACTAAATGGTAATACCAATCCCCTGACCTACTGTATTTTTTGACCCATTTTTGGAAGTCTATTGGTCTGACTCTATGATTATGCTCAATGCTCTCTCTCTCTCTCTCTCTCTCTCTCTCTCTCTCTCTCTCTCTCTCTCTCTCTCTCTCTCTCTGTAATGGAATTTGCCTATTCAATCTGAGAGTAGCGGAATTTAATGAGAGTACTTTCAAGAAATGATTTTGTGAACATAGCGGGTTGACATAATTGAAGATAGCAACATAATCATAGCAATTAGTTAACTTGGCATAGACAATACTTTTGCAAGAGAGAGAATTTAGAGAACATGACAACAGTTGAGGACCGGATTTATGTGGAGCCGGTCCCCCCTCCAATAGGCATTTGTATTATGATTTCTCCCATAAAGAGAGAGTTGTTACAATACATTCTTTGTGTTCCTTGTGACCTAGGTGAAGCAATGAAGATGGAAAGCTTCATGCATCACCATCATAGCATAACCTAAACTTGAAGAAAGCTTTAACTATACCAAGCCTCAGTCCCAAGACCTCAAACACCTTAGAAGGTGGAGAGAGCTAGCAGGGAATGAGGGTAGGGAAGAGGAAGAAGAAACATTTCATATGAGAAAGAGCTAGTTCCTCACTTAACATAACTCTTGTGCTATCATACATAATAGCATAGTAATGAAGAAGAAATAGATGGCAAGCTCAAGCATTGAAGCATGGCTCTTGGATGGATTTGCACTCCATAGCCAAGAGTGTTGGTGTAGGCTCTCAACCTCTACTTGCTTGGAGAAAGAGAGGGAGCTATTGCACTTTGCATAGTACACAATAAGAGTGTTTGTGAGTGTGTGTGGGTGAGTATACCCCCTAAACACCCCCCTAGCTTGCTTGGGTTGACCCCCCCTTGTAGCTCATGCTTGAAGCTCATTGGACCCCTCCAGGCCTAGCCAATCACAAGCAGGAGCCATTACAAGCAACAGGGATAGCCTTGGGACAAGTGTCCCCCTTTCCCCTTTGATAGAGAGGACTTGATAAATGCAAAATCAATTAATTAAATATCCTTTATTATCATTGGACCCCCTGGGTGGCCAACCAATAGGTTTCAGGCACACCATGAGGGCAACATGAGGAGGAACTTGACAAGTGTCCTTGCTGCCTCTTCAAGCTGGGGCTTCCCTTGTGTGTGTGTGTGTGTTCTCTCTCATCCCCCCAAGCACCTTAATCATGCACCAAGTCAAGCACCTCAAGCATGGAGCCAGTCAAGCACCTCAAGCATCTTAATCAAGCACCTCAAGCAAGACAAGCACCTCAAGCACGACAAGCACCTCGAGTTTGGGCCGGGTTCCCACCTCAAGCTCAGCCCTAGCTTAGCTAAGGTCAAAGGACTTTTACACACATTATTGGAGGTCTTCAATGAAGCTAAACCTAAGGTCTTATGCTCCGTTGGTTAGCCTTGCTCTTGATAGACCATCTCCCATTTGGGCCCCTTTTCTATTGGCACCGTGTTGAGATAGATCTATAAGCACATATCTATATCTTAACACTTGTTCCCGTTTATTCTCCCACATTAAGTGATCAATTTAATATGAGAAAATCATTTGGGTTGGTTAGATATTAGATTTTATGACATTACCTCTCTCTTGAAATCATAGTCATCCTCGACTATGAGGTAGAAGAGATAAAGCCTTAGTCATTAGTCATTCATACGTAGCGGGTAGAGGATCCCTTTTTAACCCTACGACATCTTTCCAAGATGGATGACTAATCCATTTGGTGCTTGGGAGACATAGCTGCCGCAAGCATGTCTTCTCTTTAGTCCATTTCATTCTCCCAAAGTAGAGTGACAAATTCTACTTGGTGTTTGAGAGACGTCGTCATCACAAACATGATTCTAAGCATGCATACTAGTTAAATTTGTGCACAATTAAAAAGAGGACTAGTCTTATAAGACAAAAACATGAGTCATTTAAAAGAAATTTGTACATTTGCTTACTCTAATGTAGCATTGTAAGCATTGACAAGGTTCATACTATCCTTAAGTTGTACTCCTTGCATCCATCTAGCATCTTCAAAAGGATAATTTTTGAACTTAATAAGATACCGTCGGATTATCTTACCATGTCGTAGTACCTTGTCTTCATGCCGAAGGACAGCTTCGGGTTGTAGCACCTCTTCTTGGTCTTCAACTTCTGGAGGGTCTTCAATAATTGGTTCAGTTGGTGGCTCTCCTTTGTAGGGCTTAAGTAGGCTTACATGAAAGGCATTGTGTATAAGCCAATGGTTGGGAAACTTGAGTTGATAAGCCGTCTCATTGATGGGCTTCAAGATTTGGAAAGGACCATAGTATCTTTTTGCTAGTTTAGCATAATACTTTTGATGGCCCGTAGGATTTTTGCCCGTCGTTTGCCTTAATCGAGCCTTAGGAAACTTGACTAAGACCCAATAATTTTCTTTGAACATTAAGGCTCTTTTGTGCTTATCAGCAGCAGCTTTTTGCCTTTGTTGAGGGATGGCTATAGCCTCCCTAATCTTTTGAAAAGATTCTTGTAGGTCACGGCTATACTCATCGGCGGCGAAGATCTTCTCATGTACTTTGAGTAGCAAGGGCTTTTAGGTCTTCCCTCTATGATCTCGAAAGGTGCTTTCCCCGTAGAAGTATGGACAATATTATTGTAGGCATACTCGACTAGAGGTAAATACTTTTCCCATTGTGAGCGTTGATCTACTTCGGTAACATAAGTCTTGAGTAGATCGAGTATCGTAAGATTGGCTATCTCACTTTGGCCATCCGTTTGTGGGTGATAGGCCGAAGAGAAATTCAATCTTGTTCCTAGATTTTCAAAGAGACCTTTCCAGAAATTACTGGTGATTCTAGGATCTCTATCTAACACGATGGATGTGGGTAATCCATGGTGCTTGAAAATCTGAGATATGAAGAGAGTTGCCATTTGATGTGCCTTAATAGTCTTTTTGACAGGAATAAAATGTGCTTTCTTGCTAAACCTATCGACTATTGTCCATATTCCTGTATTCCCATGGATAGACTTGGGTAATCCAAAGATGAAATCCATGGATATACTCTCCCATGGTGAATTTGGAATAGGCAATGGCTGGAGTAATCCAGGTTGCTTCCCTCTATCATACTTGGTCTTTTGGCATACTGCACATTTTGAAACATACTCTTGTATGTCCACTTTCATGGTAGGCCAATAGAAATACGTCTCTACTCCTTGGAGAGTAGGTTGAATACCTCTATGACCTGCATATGGAGGAGCATGGGATTCATACATAACCTTCTCACGAAGGGAATGGGTAACACATAGCCTATTGCCGTGGAGAAGATAACCATCCTGCAAGGTGAATGGTTCCTCTTTCTTCCCCAAAGCAAGGGCTGAAATTATGTCTCTAAAGTCAGAGTCAGTAGCATACTCATCTATCATAGAGGATAGATCATTGCGAGTAGCTATAGACACCGCATTAACTTTTGGTCATCGTGAAAGTGCATCGGCAACTTGATTGTGCTTACCAGCTATGTGAGCAATATGGAAATTAAATTGCGAAAGAAAATTTGCCCACCTCATTTGTTTGTCGGAAAGCTTGGTTTGCGTCATGAAATACTTGAGACTTTGGTGGTCGGTTCGTAGGATAAATGGAGTCCCCAATAGGTAGTGCTTCCATGTGTCTAGGGCATGTAGAACAACTAAAAGTTCTTTCTCATAAATGCCTAAGACTCGTTCATCACTATTGAGCCTTCGGCTCTCATATGCTATGGCATGTCCTTCTTGAAGCAAAACCGCTCCAAGGCAATGACCACAAGCATCACATTGGACCTCAAATGGCTTTGAGAGAACCGGAAGCACAAGGACTGGTTGGGAAGTAAGCTTCTCTTTGAGTTTTTCAAAAGCATTTTTCTCCTTAGCAGTCCATAAAAACTTAACGTTCTTCTTTGTTAAGTCATGTACTGGTCGTGCTACTTGAGAGAATTTTGCTATGAAGCATCTATAGTATGCACACATACCAATAAAGCTTCTTAGCTCATGTAGATTCCTTGGGTTAGGCCATGATTTTATTACTTCTAACTTTGATGGATCCATACGAATACCATCGTGAGAGATAATATGACCTAGATATTGAATCTCTTGAAGGAAGAATTCACTTTTCTTTTGGTTGAGAAAAAGTTTGTTCTCCCTCAAGGCTTGAAAAATTACTTGGAGATGTTGCTTATGTTCCTCCAAAGACTTGGAGTAGATGATGATATCATCAAAAAACACTCCAGTGAATTTACGATACGGTCTAAAAATTTTCTCCATGAGACGATTGAAAGTAGCTGGTGCATTAGTCAAGCCAAAATGCATGACTAGATATTCATAAAGACCAAATGTTGTGCGAAACGCGGTCTTTAGGATATCTTCATCCACTATCCTTATTTGATGATAGCCACTCTTAAGGTCAATCCTACTGAAGTAGGTAGAGCCTTGTAGCTTATCAAACAGATCTTCTACCCGAGGCACGGGAAATCTGTTTTTGATAGTGATATGGTTTAGTGCTCGATAGTCCACACACATACGGTATGTACCATCTTTCTTTTGCACTAAAAGGACTGGAGAACAAAAGGGAGAGGAACTAGGTCTCACCATCCCTTTGTCTACCAATTCCTGTACTTGCCTCATAATCTCCTCTTGTTGAGCTTGTGAGACTCGATAAGGAGGTTTGTTAGGCGGTGAGCTTCCTGGAAGGAGCTCAATACGATGGTCATCATCCCCTCCTTTTGGAGGTAGGTCCATAGGGATATCATCGATGAACACATCTTGGAATCCTTTTAGAAAAGTAGACAAGTCTAACTCTTCTTGATTCCTATCATTTTCATTTGATGAAACATTATTAGCTTTTAGAGACTCTTTGACATAAATCATGTATGCAGAAACTAAGCTCTTCATTGATTTATAAAAAGAAAGAGGATTTACAAGTGGAATAGTGCGACCACGCTCACTAGCATCTATATACATGTTCTTTCCCCTGTAGGTGAAGTAAATTCTCCTTTCAGGGAACTTCATGTTGGCAGCCATGCGATCAAACCATGGTGCCCCTAGGATAACATCCTAATGTTGGAGAGGAGAGATGAAGAAGTCTTCTTTGTCGACATAGCTTTGGACATGAAGCCTCAACTTCCCAATCAAGGGAGTAACGGAGGCTTGTTGTCCCTTGAAAGCTGCATCAGCTGTTACTATATCTCCCATCTCAAAAGCTTGAATGCCCAACTTGGTGGCCAACTCTATTGATATGAAGTTGAGAGTAGAGCCTGGGTCAAACAAGATGAAGGCATCATGCTCTCTTACCTTTCCCCACGTATAGGAAAGTGACGATCCTTTGCAATGAGCATCCTCTTTTGGAGATTCGATGGTGGAAGCCCTAGGAGTCTCATTGCGAGTATTCTTCTTGGGGCAAGAACGATAGCCATGTCCTTGCTCCCCACACTTGAAACACTTATGGTCCTTGCGAAAAGCTTCAAGCTCTTTAGGAGAGAGTTTGTTTTTACCTTTGTAAACTCCCTTCTCCTTGGAATGATTGTTGTTGTTGTTATTGTTGTTGTTGGAAGTGCCTTGGGAATTATTTTGAGCATTGGATTTCGCCTTTGCATCATTTTTATCTTTGTTTTCCATGGGCTTGACATTACGTCTAGCCCCTTGATGGAAATTGATGCGTGAAGCAACCTTGGTGTGGTGGATTACTTCGGTAATAGTACCGGGCCATTGAGAGTTGATGTATTTGGCCATCTCTTCAGGTAATCTCGCACAGAATTGCTGTCTTTGCTCGGCAAAGTCTATCTTTTGAAAGACAGTAGCTTTGAGATGTAGTCCCAAAACTTGTCTACATACTTGTTGATAGACTCATGAGAGAGAAGCTTCAAGCCGCGCCATTCGGTAAGAACTTCATCTTTAGTATCACTTGGAAGAAATTGCTTCATGATGGAAACTTGTAGAGTTTTCCATGTCTTTGGGGCTTCTCCATTGCCACGAAGGCTAGCCCACCATTGACGAGCTGATTTTTGGAAGTGCATAGCTACATGGCGTAGCTTGGAGGACTCTGTGAAGCCCTCGTCCCCAAAGGCCGCATCAAATTGCTGGATGAAGGCCAACACTTTGTCGGTAGCACCAAAGGTGCCATCATAGGTGAGAAATTTCCTCCCTCCTTGAACTTCTTTAGCTTTTGTGACCTTCCCCATGCAGGAAATGATTTGCGATGTCCTCCCCTCTTGTATTCTCTAGGAGAATAGCCATAACTTTCATCGGAAGAGGAGGCAGGTGAAGAAGAAGGAGAAGAGGGTGACCTCTTCCTAGTCCTTTTCTTCCTTTGTTTCCTCTCTTTCCTTTCAGAGTGATGAGGAGAAGGACTATGGGTTTCTCTTTTCCTCTTGGAAGGAGTAGGCGATCGTCTAGACCGCCGTCTTTGTGGAGCCACATCTTCAGAAGAACTTAGACTGTCATTGCTTTCTTTCTCTTTGGATTCCTCCTCTCGAATGGGAGAGAGTCTTCTTTTGGGGGTCTCTTCAAGAGGCCTCCTAAGCTCTCTCTCCTCTGGGAGAGGAAGGGAAATTCCATAAGCACGAAGTTGTTGAGTAACTTCGGCTTGCAAAACAGGGTTGCCCATAGCTTGTTTCAACCTAGTGACGAGATAATTCACAAACATGGGAGCATCATCATTAGCACCTTCATGTGCAAAATCAAAGCTATCAATGTTCATTCTACTCTCTTGATTATTGTCAGACATGTTAACAAAATTTATGTTTATACTTAGTGTATGCTTTGGCAATACAAAACCTTTGTTGCCACTCCTCTTAGCCTTTGAAAATCGACTCTTAATTATCTACACCCACGGCTTAAAGTGGTTAATTATAGAGAGTAGAGGAGTAGGTCTAACATAGCAGAGTTGCCAAGGGCTAGCTCCTTTCGGACTTCTTGTGGCTCAATAATGGTAAAGCCGTGGGCAAGTGTAAAATGACTCCATTATTAAGTCCAAAGCTCCCGAGGTGTGCACCATCCCCCACATAGTGGGCTCAACAAAACCGATATTAGATCCCAATTCCACTTACTCTATTATAATTAACAACATCAACCATTTATAGGCTACTTAAGGACCTCTCTTCTTAAGCAAGAAAAGAGAAACCAAATGCTCTGATACCAATGTAATGGAATTTGCCTATTCAATTTGACAGTAGCGGAATTTAATGAGAGTACTTTCAAGAAATGATTTTGTGAGCATAGCGGGTTGACATAATTGAAGATAGCAACATAATCATAGCAATTAGTTAACTTGGCATAGACAACAATTTTGCAAGAGAGAGAATTTAGAGAACATGACAACAGTTGAGGACCGGATTTATGTGGAGACGGTCCCCCCTCCAATAGGCATTTGTATTATGATTTCTCCCATAAAGAGAGAGTTGTTACAATACATTCTTTGTGCTCCTTGTGACCTAGGTGAAGCAATGAAGATGGAAAGCTTCATGCATCACCATCATAGCATAACCTAAACTTGAAGAAAGCTTTAACTATACCAAGCCTCAGTCCCAAGACCTCAAACACCTTCGAAGGTGGAGAGAGCTAGCAGGGAATGAGGGAAGGGAAGAGGAAGAAGAAACATTTCATACGAGAAAGAGCTAGTTCCTCACTTATCATAACTCTTGTGCTAGCATACATAATAGCATAGTAATGAAGAAGAAATAGATGGAAATCTCAAGCATTGAAGCATGGCTCTTGGATGGATTTGCACTCCATATCCAAGAGTGTTGGTGTAGACTCTCAATCTCTACTTGCTTGGAGAAAGAGAGGGAGCTCTTGCACTTTGCATAGTACACAATAAGAGTGTTTGTGAGTGTGTGTGGGTGAGTATACCCCCTAAGCACCCCCCTAGCTTCCTTGGGTCGACCCCCCCTTGTAGCTCATGCTTGAATCTCATTGGACCCCTCCAGGCCTAGCCAATCACAAGCAGGAGCCATTACAAGCAACAGGGATAGCCTTGGGACAAGTGTCCCCCTTTCCCCTTTGATAGAGAGGACTTGATAAATGAAAAATCAATTAATTAAATATCCTTTATTATCATTGGACCCCTTGGGTGGCCAACCAATAGGTTTCAGGCACACCATGAGGGCAACATGAGGAGGAACTTGACAAGTGTCCTTGCTGCCTCTTCAAGATGGGGCTTCCCTTGTGTGTGTGTGTGTGTGTGTGTGTGTGTGTGTGTGTGTGTGTGTGTGTGTGTGTGTGTGTGTGTGTGTGTGTGTGTGTGTGTGTGTGTGTGTGTGTGTGTGTGTTTGTGTGTGTGTGTGTTCTCTCTCATCCCCCCCCCCCCCCCCCCTTGTAGGCTCGCCCCCCTCCTTGTAGGGATCTTTTTGACTTTGGATGAGCAAGCCCCTTAGTCATCAAGCATGACTAAGCACTTGAAGTAGGGGGTGTTCCCACAAGCATCTCAGGCAAGCTTCTCAAGGCACCTCAAGCACCTTAATCATGGACCAAGTCAAGCACCTCAAGCATGGAGCCAGTCAAGCACCTCAAGCATCTTAATCAAGCACCTCAAGCAAGACAAGCACCTTGAGTTTGGGCCGGCGGGTTCCCACCTCAAGCTCAGCCCTAGCTTACCTAAGGTCAAAGGACTTTTACACACATTATTGGAGGTCTTCAATGAAGCTAACCCTAAGGTCTTATGCTCCATTGGTTAGCCTTGCTCTTGATAGACCATCTCCCATTTGGGCCCCTTTTCTATTGGCCCCATGTTGAGATAGATCTATAAGCACATATCTATATCTTAACACTTGTTCCCGTTTATTCTCCCACATTAAGTGATCAATTTAATATGAGAAAATCATTTGGGTTGGTTAGATATTAGATTTTATGACTCTCTATCTCTCTCTCTCTCTCTCTCTCTCTCTCTCTCTCTCTCTCTCTCTCTCTCTCTCTCTCTCTCTCTCTCTCTCTCTCTCTCTCTCTCCTAGCAAGCATACACTCGGAAAAAATCAAGCCTAAGATAACCAATCTATTTCAAGCAGGCCGGGCTTGGCCCCCAAAGCACTCTATAGCATCCTTAGAATGTGCTCTATATATCCCTATGGTAGAAAATCAGCCTAGATGCGTATATTGTGCGTAGGGAGTGAAAATAGCTCGTAGATGGGCTTGCCTAAAACACATCTTTATTGTAAGAAACTTACGTAGAAAGAGAGAGACTACACGTCCAAGCACGTTGAAATGCTTGGATTCACAATACAACACCGCATGAGGAAGACACATGCAATCAAAAGCAGCGTATGCTCACTTTCATTATTCGAAACTGAGGTTCAAGATTACAAAATTTGGCTTTTACACCTTAGCCAAGGCTTAATGAATCCCTATCTTTTTGGGCTCAATAACAAGGCTTAGGAACTAAATTTAGTTCAAATTAGGAATCCCTTGGCCCCTTTACACTCTTTAACAATCAATGATAATACAAAGGCTTTGGAATTTTACAAGATTTCTCATTCATACAAAGAGTTGTGATACAATCAGTGAGGGTAGAAATAAGAAGGATGTCCTTTTGTTAGCTGAGCAGCCTAACACATTTTTTGCTATCTCGTCTAGCATCATATCTGTAATTGGAAGAGGAAACAAGTCTTAAATGGTCTGAGCATTCAACTTCCTATAGCCAACACAAACACTAATGTTCCCATTCTTCTTTAAAACAACCACTATTGGAAATAACCACTCACTACTCGATACTTAAGTAATAATGAGTCTTGCCTTAAAAAAAATTCAATGTCTTCCTTAGACTTGTTAGCATAGTTTGGATTCATTATGTACCTCTAAATCCATACTTATCGTGCATCTAGTTGCAATTGTATCCAATATTGGCCTACTTCCTTTAGATCCATATGCTCCTAGGCAAACACATCCTTATATTTCTAGAACAGTTTCTGGGCCTTCTCCTTTATCTTCATTTCAAGTGCTTCCTAATTTTGACCATCTTAGGATTCCCTTTTTTTCTTTCTCTTGTTTCAAGGATATAGTTTGGTTAGAGTTCAAGCACTCCTTGCCTTTGCATTAGTATTTGTTCATTATCCAAAGCATGATTGAGATTTGAGATGTAAGGCTTTAGAAGGCTGATATGGAATACAACATGAAATTTGATGTGTTCAGGTAGTTTTAATTTATAAGCTCGGTCACTAAGTACTTTGATTACCTCATAAGGACCACAATACCTATGAAAAATCTTTTTGAATTTCCCTAAGGATAGATTGCTTCTTTTTTGTTGGACTTAATGAAATACTTTATCACCTTACTTATAAGTCCGATCAAATTATTTGTGATGAGCAGAGTGCTTTTGATGGTCCTTTGTTGATAAGCTAATTAAGAGCCTATGGAGGATGGTGCCTTGCAGCCATGGAGCGGAGGGTGTAGAGAAAATGAGAGAGAGAAAGGGGGAGAGAGAGAGAGAGAGGAGGGACTCGACACAACAATTCAAAACCACGCTATATTGATGTATTAAATTTTGTGAAGCTTACATGTATAGGTAGCCATTAAAAAATTATCCACTTCTAACTGATCCTGACTATATGCTTTATAAGAGAATGTTCCCACGAGCTAATGGGGCTTGGAAACCTAACAATCCCCCCCCTCAAGTCCGAACTAGACAGACCACTCTCATGATACCTCAAGTTTTTGGTGTACTCATCAACTGTGAGTTTTAGGTTCTCTCACAACCAAGGATTTCTTGTGTATCCATAACCTAGTGCTCTGATAGTAAAACCCCCCCTTGAACAGATAGGGTGGAGGTCAATATTAGCTAGCAAAAATGGAGTTTTTGATTCATTGCCAAACCTTGGGTTTAAGATGTACCCAATAACCTCACAAGAAGGAGAACAAAATAGGACTTGAGAACAAAAACTGATAATTTGGGAGGTCTTACCACTCATGTGTGGTAGTGTCTGTAGCCTGTACAATTTATTTTGACTAAAAAACATGAAAAGAGTTCATCTAAAAAGCTTCATTGTCAATAGAATATGTTGGAGATTCGGTGTCTCCCTCAATCACATGAATTTGATTTTTACCCTTTTGAAAGCATCTATTTGAAGGATGATTTGTTTTACCAGAGTGAACACAAGGATTCTTCTTGAAACAGTCTTATGTGGTCTGATGATTGTTGCGTCCACAAATGGCACAAGATCTGGTACCGATTGATGGTCCAGATGAAGTTGAGTTAGAAGCACAATTAGTGACAACATAGGCACATGAAGTATCAGAAGAATTGATGGGAGATACTGCATTGGAGACTGTATATGCATTAGGGATAATAGGAGAATTGGTACGGGATACCCTTATTTGTTCCTCTTACAATGAATTGATGATACCATCCAAGGTGGGTAGTGGATCTTTCTCCTTTAAAACAATAACAATCTAGTGAAACTTGTGAGGAAAACTTTTTAACAAAACATCTATGAAATCTTCTTCTGGCACTGGGGCTTTAACATAAACAAGTTGAGTTTTAATACTCTTCAGTCGGTTAATTAAAGATGTAGTGTTATCATCAGCACGCATAGCAAGAGAGTAAAACTCCATGTTTACACTCATGATTAAATATTTACCTTTAGCACCAAAAACCTTCTCTAGCTGTATCTAGGAAACATTGGCAGATTGCATGTCATCCAGATAATGAATAAAATCATCTTTGAGAGTTGTCAAAATAATACTTAATGCTTGCTTTTCCTTGCGTTGTTGCCCGGCAGATAACACTCTGGTAACTGCAGTGGATATGCCTGCTTTGTCGGTTGACAACGGCTTGACGACGCTCCACAAATTCTTGGACATCAAATATCCCTTTACTTCAATTTGCCAGGCGTGGAAGCCGGATCCATTAAACTTGTTGACTTTCGATGCCATGTTGAACTCTTTAGAAGATGAAGGGTTTGGAAAGATTCAACTTATAGAAGAATTCAAAGCCAATCAACTTTCAAAGTTTCAAAGCAAGTAGTACGTCCCAAAATAAATAAATCGGTGTTGATAGAATAGGACTTGGCTAATACCATGCTATGTCAATTTACTGTTTTTGAGCTTGTGGCAAACACAATCAAAATCACAAGCCTATATTACTGAACACCGAGCACAGAAGGTGTAAGCATGAAAGAGCCCTTGTCGAGGATGGGAATGCCCACTTGCTTGAAAACTTAAAATGGGGTTGACCACTTTAATAAGGTGCAAAAAGAAAAAAAATATAAAATGGTGAGCTTTGGCTCTGTCTTAGACGACTGTGCCTATGATGTTTTGCTTTTGTGTAGCTTGTAGAGGCCGAACCAATAGGTGCATCAGTGTCAAGGATGCACTCTGAGGCGAAGGCTAAAAACTCCAAGTGGTTGTGTTTGGTTTCTACAGGTGGATGATCTTGCTCTCTCCTCTGCTGGTAGCTGTTCCCGCGAGTTGAATCAAGCCAAGGCTTCCAAGGTCTTTGTGCTCTGATACCAGGTGATAAGCTTAGAGCCTATGGAGGATGGTGCCTTGCAGCCATGGCGTGGAGGATGCACAGAGAGAGAGAGAGAGAGAGAGAGAGAGAGAGAGAGAGAGAGAGAGAGAGAGAGAGAGAGAGAGAGAGAGAGAGAGAGAGAGAGGAGACTCAACACATCAATTCAAAACCATGCTATATTGATGTATTAATTTTTTTGAAGCTTACATATATAGATAGCCATGCAAAAAATTCTCCACTTCTAACTGAGCCTGCCTGCATGCTTTATAAGAGAAAGTGCCCACGAGTTTGTGTGTCCATCTCTTCTAGCATTCTCTTGGAAGCCTTTACCCTTATATTGGGATAAAAAAATTTTAAAGGTTATATACACTCATGTCCATAAAGTGTATTGAAAGGTGACATCCCAATGCTTCTATAAAAATAAAAATTATATGAAAGCTCTGCCAAAGGTAGAAATTGTATCCATTTGCGAGGTTCTCTATTGCAAGTAGCTTAGAGAATATCTTCAATCACCTGATTTATCAATTTTGTTTGTCCATCAGTCTGAGGATGATACATTGACCTAAACAATATTTGGGTTCCTAAAGCTTTCAATAGTTCCTTTCAAAACTTGGGGGAGTGTATCCTTCTATTGGGATGTTATGTCCTTCATAAAGGATTAACTCCTTTAGGGCTGAATCCCTAGGAATGTAGAGCCCATCGTTAATGGAATGATAACCATTTATATGTCCTTTGTTGTTGGATTCTCTTGATGAAGGATCTGTAGGAATTGAAAATAATCCCGTGACACTTTCTTAACCCTATCCAAAATTGGAATGTTGACCATGGAGATGGCCCCAAGGAAACCCTTCCTGCTGAGAGCATCAACAACAATAATTTCCTTACCTAGTATATAATCTATTGGAAAATCATATCCGGGTACAAGTTTTATCTATCTTCTTTGGCTCATATTGAGTGTTGGTTGTGAGAAGATCTACTATAGGCTTTTGGTTGCTAATTAGCCGAAACTGACGTCCCAACAGATAATGTCTCCGTACCTTGAGAGTTTGAATGAATGCCAAGAGTTCCAAACCATGAGATGGATAGTTCAACTCATGAATTCTTAATTTTTGGTAAGTGGAGGCGACTGGGTGGACTTCTTGTGTTAGGACTCCTCCTACGCCAATTCCACTTGCATCTATCACTACTTCAAGCCTCGAGTAAAGGCAAGTAGTTTGTGTACCGGAGCTGATATAAGCTATTGCTTTAGTAGGAGGAAGCAATCTTTTTGCTCTGTCTCCCACGTAAGCTTGGATAATTTCTTGAGTAGTTGAGTCAAGGGTGCATCGACAAGTGCATAATCCTTCAATATTATTTTTTACCTTCTTGTAATGCCCAAGAACCCTATCATCCAAGGGTACCTCGACTAGAAGGAGCGGAGGCATTCTGCAGCATTCCGAATGCAAATCTTGAAATAAAAAAGAACAAACACTATTTTTTTGACTTTGTAAATTTGCATTGTATTTCTTATTTTTGCCAAAATTGTTGATTGTGTTTATTGAAAGATGAAGAGATCCAAGAGCAAGGGACAAACGTTAAGAATGAGTCCTTAGGTGTTTGTAAATACATATATAATTTTTTTTTGCTAAAATAATAATAAGAAGTGGAGAAATCCGCCAAAAAGTTTCAAATAAGGACTTATCTTTGAAAATCAATTTTCTTTGATTATCTAGCTATGTTTTAGGTCAAATTTGCTATTTTTATTTATTTTTAATCGTTTTTAAAAAATTTCCAAGCACTAAACTACAACAAAAGCAAGAAAATTACCAAAAACCCCAGATCTAGGTACATGGACTCTAGAAAGAGACAAGAATTTTTAGAAGTCAATTTGGGGTAGTAACGAGCAAGTTATAGCCAAATTAGGATAAGTTGCGCAAAATGGTTTTAACCTAAAAAAGCTTAATCGGGCGAAACAAATGGATTGGGTTCATATGGTTTCTCGTTTTGGAAATTTTTGACACGATGATCATCAAACACGTGAGGTAGGACTAACTGTGAGGTGGGGACAAAAACTGACTTGGGTACACAGGGTATGTATAGTCTAGCCCCACTTAAACTCTCATTTCTAGTTGTGAGTTTTTGTGTGTGTGTGTGTGTGTGTGTGTGTGTGTGTGAGAGAGAGAGAGAGAGAGAGAGAGAGGGCGTAGATAATCAAGAAGCTGAAAAAAGAGGAACTTGCATGAGACGCATTCGCTCTTCAGGGTTTCTAGATGAGGGGTCTGTAGGTTCACTGGCTCAGTCTTATCCTGTGAAGAATCCAAGAAGGGGTGCTACAGCTTCCAGGGGGGTTACAGGAAAAAAAAAGCATCTTTTGATACAGTTGAGGGGTCTGTAGGTTCACTGGCTCAGTCTTATCCTGTGAAGAATCCAAGAGGGGGTGCTACAGCTTCCAGGGGGGTTACAGGCAAACAAAAAAGAGTCTTTTGATACAGTTGATCCCTGCACACCTACTAGTAATGCTGAATTTGTTCCAAATGTGCCTAATGCAGTTGATGTGCAGGTTGTGCATGATGATGTGCATACAGATGTTGACCGTGCTAAACTTGAAAAGGGTACATTACCCACCCCCACCATAGTTGAATCTGGCACAGATGTCCTTGATGATGCTATGGTAGTTGATGCCTGCACATATGCCATTGCTGATGCTACGCTAGTTGAGGCCTACACAAATGACATTGTGGATTCTATGGAAGTTAATGCTCGCATAGATTTTGCTGCTGATGGCAATGTTAATGATGGTGGAACAGAAAGTGTTGTTCATGCTGTCATAGATGCCCTTCTTGATGCAGTTGTGGCTATGGGTACATATGCCACTGTTGAATCTGGCACAAATGCCATTGATGATGCTACCGCAGTTGATGCCTGCACAGATGCCATTGTTGATGCTACGGTAGTTGATGCCTGCACAAATGACATTGTGGATGTTATGGAAGTTGATGCTTGCACAGTTTCTCCTGTTGATGGCAATGTTAATGATGGTGGAACAAAAAGTATTTTTCATGCTGTCATAGATGCCCTTCTTGATGCAGTTGTGGCTATGGGTATAGATGCCACTGTTGAATATGGCACAGATGCCATTGATGATGCTACCACAGTTGATTCCTGCACAGATGCCATTGCTGATGCTACGGTAGTTGATGCCTACACAAATGACATTGTGGATGCTATGGAAGTTGATGCTAGCACAAATGCTGCTGCTGATGGCAATGTTAATGATGGTGGAACAGAAAGTATTGTTCATGCTGTCATGGATGCCGTTCTTGATGCAGTTGTGCCTACGGGTACAGATGCCACTGTTGAGGATACCAGAGGCATGGGTGAGGAGGTCCTCATTGAGAGAGAAGATGGAACACGTGAGGCAGTGGGTGCAAATGATGTCACAGCTCAAGCCCAGGTGGTCTGTCCAAGTGATGCAGTTGATGACATTGTTGATGCAGAGGAGGCAAAGGGTACAAATGCCGCTGTTGAAGATATGGGGGGCTTGGGTGAGGAGGACCTCACTAAGAGAGTACCTGGAACAGGCTCAGCAGTGGGTAACGGTGATGTCGCGGCTTCTGCTGACACAGCTGAGGCATACGACAGAGCAGTTCAATCGGGAGAGGCAATGGGAGAAGTTCTCGTGGCTGCTACAGACATGAAAGAGGCAAATACACATAATACAACTGAGGCATGTATAGAGCAAAACAATGAGGCAGGGACATGCACAGAGGTGCCCACTGACAGAGAAACTCAATCAAGAGAGGCAATGGGAGAACATTTCATGGTTTCTGTGGACACGAAAGAGGCAGTTGCACATGAAAAAACTGAGTCTTGTATAGATCCCACTGTTGGAAATACCAAAGGTAAAAGTCCAGAGGTCCCTATGGGTCGAGCGGCTACTACAGATACAGATGAGGCAGGTACAAAGAATGCTGATAAAGAGGCCAAAAATGGACATGAATTTGAGAGGCAAGAGAGGTCGTGTCTTGTGGTAATGCCAGTACAGATTGTTGCACTACCTCCTGCGTCTTTTGAGGACAAGAAGAGAAGGGACAATTTATGCATCATACTGGATGTGAATGGGCTTCTCATAAGGAGGTATAAGGTCTCCTTCTACAAAGGAATAGCAAGAAGCAATATTCCTGATTGGGCAAGATTAAGGTATCAGGTAGTCACTACGCCAAATGCTACAGGAAAGATGAAATTTGAATATGTGGTCAGGCCCAATGCATCAATCTTTTTGCATGCACTGCTGCAAAGAGCACAAGTTGCACTATGGAGCTGCATGACCCAGGACAATCTAGCACTTGCTTTGAGTGCATGCTTTCCTAGGCTGAACAAACAACATTTCCTCGATATTATCGGTCAAGAGGGGTGTAGAGAGGCGAGCTTCAATCTAAATGAAGTTCCTGGGATCCCTCCATGTAGAGATAACGCAAAGCCCATATTTTTCAAGTGTTTGAAAGAATTTTGGAGGCACCATCCTAAGTTCAACTCTCATAATACACTGGTGGTGGATGACACACTCTACAAGTATCTGCTCAACCCTCCCGGGACTTGTGTCTGTCTTACTTCATTTGAACCAGCAGATATTTGTCAGTCCCCAATTTACCTGGTTAGCACATTGTTCCCTTGGTTAGTCAAATGGACAGTCTCACCCAGCCCTAATGCTTATGCAAAGATGAACCAATTTGAAAATACTTCAGACAGTGTGTCTGCTCGTGTCATCAGCCACTATAGAAGTCAATGAGAAGTATGTAAGGAAGGTTGATTGTGGTAATGGAATTATGTATACACCATTTTGTGCACTGAATGTACTTGCGATTACTATACAAAAAACTGACTTGTTCAAAGTTCTCTAAACTTAATGATTGAATGATGTAATTTTATTTTGCTGATATGATGTTGTTATACTCTGATAGAGTCCTGCTACATGGCACACATAATAGCATAGACAGGACCATCGGGCTATTATTACACATAGTTATGCTATATAGCACTCATACTACAAGAAATACTATGACATAATAGCATAGATAGTGAGATTGGCCTCTTATTACACACACTTACGCTATATGGCACACATAGTGCTCTCAATATGTAATATAGCTCTTTCACATACCACACATCATATCATAGACAGGAACATTGTGCTATGTGATACACACACTTTTACTGTATAGCACACATGTTGCTATCTTACTACAATAGAGTCCTTTTATAGCATAGACAGGGACATTGGGCTATTATTACACACACTTGTACAATATAGCACACATAATAGCCTAGGTAGAGACAATGGACTATCTTGACACATTACTTGGCTACATATCACATATAGTAGCATGTACACAACTCCATAACACCCAATGGGTAGCTATTCATAAGAGTGAGATGATTGTAAGAATGAGACATGTTTACCTGAGATTCATCAAGAAAGTGAATGGGATGCTCTTGATAATGTTTTATTCCCAATCGTTTCCGACAAATATCTTGGCTAAATTTTTTCAAGGTGCAACATGTTCACAATAGTAACCTCATTATCTGAAATGTGTGTGATTCTATGCTATGTGCTCCGTGTGGTTGTGTGCTATGTGATACATAGCACAATGGACATGTGTAAGGAGGTATTGAATGGTGAAGGCTATATAGAACATAATATAAGCCTGTTAAATAGGTATCATGCTGCTTCATAGGGCATGGAATTGTAAATGGTTTCATGTAGTCCCGGAGATAAATAATATGTCTTTGAGGTAGCATCTACCAAAGGCATGTCAAACTTGATTTCCCGAACAAGGTGAGAGTACAGGTTAGTAACTCCCCTATCATCAAGTAGAGTGTAGTGATTTGGGTCCCCCTCTTGCTGTTGATAATAACACCCTGTGACAACATAAGTGTTTTTATCACATTTTCTTTTCCACTTATCTCTTAAGATGCAATCTGTCATCCATTTTCTCTTTGTACATCTCAAAAGAAAGAACTCTACACCTTCTGCATTGCCAGCGTCTGCATTGACTGCAAAGTTATCACCTTCAATGAGATACTCACTCACCATATCCTGGGATCCCTCAAACATTGCAGCTTCATCTTCTGGTACCTCAATCTCTTCTGCTACCTCAGAGAGTGGTTTCAATGCCTTATGTGTCCACTTGCCTGCATATGATTTGTTGGAACAAGTCCTCCAATGGCCCTTCATGCAAGCATCACAAAAACAAGAAAGCCGCCTGGTCCTTAATTGAGTAGGATCATGATGACAAAATCCTGAAATGCAATGGAGTGATCGAGATCCTGGTACTCTCTCACAACCCCATAGATTAGAGCCTGTCCACTTCTGTCTCTTTTACTAGCCAAAATTTCATGTTTATAGTAGGACCTGCTTTAGTGGATTGTGCATAAGAGCTACATGCAGCATTGGACATTGTTCTCGTCAAAAATGCAACCACGTCTACAGCTTGCCTAAGAACAACTCCATTACTCTTGAGTTTTTCATGTTTAAGGGCTCTCTTTATCACAGCGCCAGTGCCATCATGCTCCCACTTGCCATGGCCGGAGCCAAAAAAATTCCATGTCATCTCTGTACCTATTAGTTGGTAATATCTAGCAACAAAGTAAAATGGCCTTGCAGCCTTGAATTGCGAGGCTCCATCATCTGACCACACCCAGTGCTTCTTGAAATTCAGCCCCTGGTCTTTAAGCCACTGATCACAAAGAAGAAAACAATGTTGGACAAATAGCGTATCATGTTGCCTATCATCAGAGATGTAGAAATGCATATGCTTGATAATACTGTCATCTTCATTGTCACGCATGTACGCATGTACTTTATGTGAACAAGGATGGTGCATTGATCTGTATGCAAATGCATGGATTGTACTTCATTTTTCTCTTTGAACGAGTAATTTTCAGCAAAGTCTACTACAGATATAATGGTATCTGAAGGAAACACCTTCAAACATTCTCTGTATTGATGTGCCTGCCATTTGTAAGTGAAATTGTGCTCCATGAAGATTTTGATGTCGTCTTTTATCCTCCCTGTCAGCTCACTTAAAGCCACCTGTTTGAGTGACAACATCTTTCTCTTACTTAGACCATGCTTAGTTTGAACTTTAATGTCCTCGAAGACTTGCAGTGGAACTGTCCTTGTCATCTCTGCAAGTTCTCGTGGACAAAGGCTGAGCTTTTCCACACCATAGTTTTTGCATTGGCCCATCAAGCAGGTGTGTTTATGGAACATATCCCCCTCAGCCTTTGTACATACGCATGATTTCCACAACTTTGTGATCCCTGAAAAGGAGTGCTCAATGGCAAGACATTCTGCATTCACCCCATCTGATTTGCAAACATTGCATTTACATGTACATGACCTCCCATGAAAACCAAAGCAGATGAGCGCATAACATTAAATGCATCTTTGAGATACATCAGTTTGATATGATAAACACAACAGCAAGTATTTCGATCTTTCAACTTTCGCACGAACCAAGGCTTCAGCTTCTCAAAGGACCTTTGCCCAATTGTCACATGTGGGTGGCTATCTTTAAACTTCAAGAAATACTTTATCTGCTTGAAAAAAAAATGCATTAGAATTACATTTTGCTATATATCACACATAATAGCATAGCTACAGATGCATTGGTATAATACACATAGCTATGCTACATAGCACAGATAATAGCATAGATAGATAACTCAGCTTTCATTACATGCTCAATTTTGTTATATAACACATAATAGCATAGATAGGGATTTTTAGTTGTTATTACACACACATCACACACGTCTGCTATATAGCACACATAGTGCTCTCATATTATAACACAGTTCTTCTACATAACACACAAAAGAGCATAGACAGGGATATTGTGCTATTATTACACATATCACACTCTGCATAGCACACATAATAGCATAGACATGGATACCATGCTACTATTACACTAACATCTGCTATGTAGCACACATAGTGCTCTCATAATATTATAAAATCTGATAGCACACATAATACCATAGATAGGTATATTGTGCTATTGCTATATAGCAGACATGATGTTGTCATACTCTGATAGAGTCCTGCTACATGGCACACATAATAGCATAGACAGGACCATCGGGCTATTATTACACATAGATATGCTATATAGCACTCATACTGTAAGAAATACTATGACATAATAGCATAGATAGGGACATTGGCCTCTTATTACACACACTAACGCTATATGGCACACATAGTGCTCTCAATATGTAATATAGCTCTTTCACATACCACACATCATATCATAGACAAGAACATTGTGCTATTCTTACACACACCTTTATTGTATAGCACACATGTTGCTATCTTACTACAATAGAGTCCTTTTACATGGCACACTTATAGCATAGACAGGGACATTGGGCTACACTTGTGAAATATAGCACACATAATAGCATATGTAGAGACAATGGACTATCTTGACACATTACTTGGCTAAATATCACATATAGTAGGATGTACACAACTCCATAACACGCAATGGGTAGCTATTCATAAGAGTGAGATGTTTCACTTGAGAGTTATTCATTGTAAGAATGAGACATGTTTACCTGAGATTCATCTAGTAAGTGTATGGGATGCTCTTGATAATGTTTTCTACCCAATCGTTTTTGACAAATATCTTTCTTGTTTGGAGACACCCTACTGTGCTCTATCCAAAATGTAATAATTGTCTGCTTCAATTCCTCCGATAAGGACCCAGCATTTCCAGACGTCCTTTTGCATAAGTCGAACCTCAGCGTACTTGACAGAGGATCACTATCAAGTCTACCCAAAGCTGAATATAAATTCCTTGGATGAACATTTAATAGCTTTGCCACTTTATGTAGAGTAACACCTCTACCTTGGCTCCCATTATCATGCAGTAATCCATTCACCAGCATGCTGAATGTGCTTCATTTTAAAAACATCTCGTCAGCTGATTTTGGAATCTTTAATTCCTGTAAGAGAGTGCAGAAATAAGGCCATTGTTGAGCCAGCAGAGGATCACACCCACATTTTTGCTCACACTCATCATTTTTGTAACCATTGATTGTAATAAATGTCTTTCCGACATTGATTTTGAATTGAGCCATTCATTAAGTAACGGGACTCAATTGAGTTTCCAGCTTGTAATCCCGAAGTAATTTCACTTGTTGACGTAATTAGTTAGAGATGTTCTCACCTCCAAGGCTGAGGTATATAAGCCAAAGTTTTTGTAGCCTAAAAAGATTCAGTTTTAATCAAAGTGAGTTTTTGAGCGCCGTGACTGTGTCTGAGAGAGTGAGAGAGAGTCTTATCTACTTGCTACGCGAGCTACGGAGCCGCCATTGGAGAAGCGACACCACCATTGTGTTAGCAACGGCGAGAGCTACGCACTGATACCAAGAGTGCGCGCTATCGGCTTCTATGTGTGGTAAGTTCCTACGAGCTTCGGTGTGAGTTTTCTTCCAACTCGTGTGTCGGAATAGAGCATGCAGCATATCTATAGAACCACAACGAGTAGAGCTACACATTAGTACCATCGGGGTCAAGTTTCGATCACCTGTATTTTTCGGCCTGTCTTCATACGCGTTTACCGCACGGAGTGGTTATAGGTTGATTTTGCAGTTCAAGTCTTTAGGGTGTTGTTCTTACCTAGTGTATAGACTTCCCCTTGATTTTGAGATCGATTCGATGATTCTAGATCCTGTTTCGTATAGCATTCGTTCGTAGTACGGATTTCAGTCACTTGCGTATTCTAGAACTTAGATTTGATTTCCTTAGTAGTGATTGTCATTAGAAGGTCGAGTAGGTGATTTGACACCCACCTAGTTGTTTCCATGCGCCTGCGGGTCAAGCTCCGTCCTCGTCTGACAAATTCTGTTGTTGGTTGAGTTCTCGCTATTTAGCTTCCGCTAGCGGCGTAACCGCCTTAACATTTGGCGCCGCTGCCGGGGACGAGAGCCCTAAGTAGGTGACCTTAGACTAATCCTACGAGGTGAGTCGTATAAACTACTTTGTATACTTTAGTTAGAAAAGATCTAGGAGTGGTGGACTCCGAAGATCTCAAGAGATACTAGGAAGTGGGGTATTCCTGGGTCTTCCGTGTTGACAGTATTTTTAGTTTAGCTTAGATTTGTTTGTTGTTTTGTTGGTGTTGAGTAGTTGTTGATAGAAGAAGAATTTGCTAGTCCATGAGTGACAGTGGATATCTTTAAAGTCACAATTACCAAACCCATTTTATGATTAGGAATAGCCTAGGTAGGACTTCATTTGATCCTGATCTAGAGCTAGTAATCATTAGAGTATTTGCTTGATATGGTTGATTGCATGTTAGATCACTAAGCCGTCGAGTTAGTAGTGAAACTTGCAATAAACAAAATTCAGAGAAATTTTCTGTGTATCTGGGAGTTGCTGAGCACTTGAGAAAGCTTTAGGAAGGATTCTGTGCCAAAAAACTAGAAATCCGCAACTTTAGACATCATACGCGTATGACCAAACAGAGACCAAAACAAAATTTTTGACTTTACCAGAGTGTTCAAAAGGGGGGTTATACCCTAATTTCAACTTAAATCAAGAGCATTAACACTCAAAGAAACCCAAAAAGACAAGTCGGAGTCCAAGAAACGCAAAGAATAGGAAAGTTTGGATTCAGATCTTGTTTTTACATTCAAACCTGACAAAAACACTTGAAACTCAATTATAAACATTGGAGAAGGCTTAAAACCAAAAATAGTCAAAATCTGGGACAAAAGACATCATACGCGTATAATGTCTTTTGGCACATCCACTGCTTATTTTTGATATCTGACCTGACAAGATTGTTACAAGCACTGTAGAAAGCATAAATATCAAGTTTTGACCCAAATTGATGAAAAAGACATTATACGCGTATGATGTCTTTGACCTAATTTTGGACATATTTTGCTACTTTGCCAACACAGATCCATTGTAATAGCTGTCTAGAGGTTATATTTCAAGTTTCATCCCATTTGGATCACAATTGACCCAAAACAAGTTAAAAGCGGAAAATTACCAAGAAAAGCCTAAATTAGCCATAACTTGCTCAAACAGAGTTCAAACTGAATTTTGTGAGTGGACAGAGCATAAGGGGGCTACTGAGAGTGAGCACATATACCACTCCAGGTCCAAGGTTCGAAGCGGAACCATCACATTTACCTCCTAGTAGTAGATTCAGGGCAGGGGAACCGACAAGGGTAACCCATGAAGTCCATGATGCTAGAGAAAGCTTTAGCCGGGACACAGGAGCAATGAGATTGGTAGCAGACCATAGACGTATGAGACCATCTCAAGTAGCGAGGTGTATGCCAAAGAAGTATAGTGGTTCAGGAGATCCGTATGCCCATGTGTCACTCTTTAAGCAAGTCTTAAGAGCTGAGTAGATAACAGATTTCCATACACAATACGAGGGATTTGGTCTTACTCTAGAAGGTACGGCATTGACATGGTTTCAACCACTGAACATAGGGGGATTCCATGACATTGACCATTTGCTAAGAGAGTTTGCTGAGGAATTCTCAAAACGAGGGATTAAGCACAATACGGTCTCACAAATATATGCTTTTAAACAGAGAGAACACGAAAAAGTGAAGGAAGCTTCACTTCGCTTCAAACAATACATTGAGAGATGTCCAGTACGTGAACGACCACAAGATGACAGACTATCTGTTCTCTTTATTGAGGGACTGAGGAACGACACTCTCAAGAAGGACTTGCACTTGAAAGCTTGTACAAGTTTCGAGCAAGTGACGAGAGAAGCATTGTACTTAGTGGATAACTGTACGGTTTATGGAGAGGTGTCAGCGGATACAGATTTCGCATCCAGTAGCTCTTCCTCCGTAGCGAGCGAGACTACCACTAAAAACAATGTTCAAACAACAACCATGCCAAATGTAGAGCAAATGATATAAGATGCTCTAAAAAGGATGGCACCATCCCAAAAACCATTGCCAAAACCACTGAAATGGTGTGCTATTGAGCAAAAATGGACAAATCATCCAACAGAGGAGTGCTATTACAACAAAGGGTATGTAAGGGAGCGTCAGTATGCACCTTCGGCTCAATTAGCACCACCTCAGGTACATCCAGTACCTCGATACCCAACGGGAAATGTACCAGGACCTATGGAGATAGAAAGACCGCAACCGGTATTGGGACAACAACCACCTTTACCAGGAGCAAGACCAGTAGGCATTAGATATGCACCAACCTTAGAGAATCAGGAAGAACAAGCCCTAGTGCCTGTTCAAGCCTATTATGAAGAATCTGGTGCACACATGTCTCGAATTGTGTATTACCCACCAGAAGAACCCAAACAACCAGAACCATGGGGCATGATTGGGAATGTTGGAATACCAACAATTACAAGTGCTTCTGATGAAGAGAGGCAAAATTTGCAAACGAGCTAAGTTGCCAAGCTAATCAGACAAATTGGGAAAAGGACATCAGGAATCCTCCCATAGTGGAATTTGAGGCAGGATCTCAAGTGGACTTGGATCTGCAATCTTACTGGGGAGATGGGGGCTCTGTTAGAACAATGGAGAGCAAACCTCATTCATTGAATACCTTACCTTCATACTTAGGAGAGTATGAAGCAAAATCCGAGACTAGAGCACTTCCCTCACGAAGAATCTCATCAGAAAAAGTCATGGACTCGCAAGGATTGATAGAGATCTTGTCAACACCAGTGACATGCACTATCACTCTAGCTGAGCTTTTGAGATTAAGACCACAGATGTGGACCACTGTAGGAAAATGCTTGGAGAAATTTGGGGTAAAAGACCCAACATCGAGACTGCAAGAGGGTATACAAGAGCTGAGTAAACCACAAAAGAACGCTAAGCCTATACCCTTAAACAAGGTCGGAGAGTATTGCGAAGGTGAAGAGGGGAATACAACCTTAGCAGTTGAATTCCAAGGAGTTAACAAGATGGCAATACTAGACAGTGGAGCTGGGGTAGCCATTGCTACGAAAGAAATCTGGAAAAAATGGGGAAAACCAGCAATAAGGAAGACTAGGTTGAAACTCCAATTAGCATATGGACACATGGAGAAACCTATGGGGTTATTAGAGAAAGTCGTAGTGACTTCTTGCGGCATTGAATACGAACATACTTTTGCTATTGTCGATTTTGGCAAGGAGAATAACTATGATATCATACTGGGAAGACCATTCATGAGACAGTTGAAAATGGTCCAGGATTGGGGCTACGATCACATATACCTAAGAAATATGGAAACCACTACACGTGTGAACCTGAAAGACCATGGCTACAAAGATGTGAACCAAACACCGGTGGAGGAGTTTGATTCAGCTACTTTGGCGGGATCCGAATTTCCAGCTTGGTTAGGTAAACCCAAGGAGTTATGGATGTGTGGAGCTTCACAATGTGGAATTCTGAAACGAGAAGAATGTGTTTTAGAAAGGGCTATCGAAGACGAAGCTTATATAGGAGAACCCTTTCCAGAGGACACGCTTGAACCATTAGAATGGACACACATTCTAGCAACCCTAGATGTTTGTGCAATTCCGGATGGTCCCACAATGAAATTTTGCGACAAGGACGGGTACGATGTGGTTCCGTACTTCATGTTGAGAACTGTACTCGAAAAAGAAACTGAAAAGAACGATACACTGGAAAAGGAACATGAAGAGGAGTTGTTTCATGACATTCCCGATCATCCTGAGTGGGGAAATGAAGCAGACAACGAGTCAACGGACAATTCAAGCGGGAACGAAGAAACTATAACGGATGTCCGATTTTATGATTTTCCGAACCAAACTAAACAACGCCAGAAACGCTATAGAGCAAAGAGAAAAACAAAGGGGGTTAGAACCAATCCGATGCCTAGAATAAGAGGAAAAAATCAATTCCTAATGCTAGTAAAGGCGGAAGATTGTGTTAAGGACAAGGTTTCTGGAAGAATGAGAGGCAATGATCAAAAGAGCTTACGAAAAAATAAAAAAGGCTCAAGAAATCAAGTTCAAAGGAATGGAACGAAAACAGAAACAAAAAAATCAAAAAAGAACAAGCGCAACAGAGAACACACGGAGTCCAAGCTAGAACGTAGAAACAAGTACAGAGAGCTCAAGAAAACTCTGAAAGAAGTTTGGACGACAGAAATTGAGAGTGGAGAGGACGAAAACGCCAAAATCAAGGAAAACATGGATGTTCCCTCTCACTATAGGAAATTCACAATAGAGGATAGGAAGGTGGTATTAACCCAACCTATTCGAGAGAGAAAGGAGAACGAATCTTATGACGGACCGGAGGATGCAAAAAAAGTTGATCTAGCCACAGATTTGTCTCCAGGCGAGGAAGAGAGACTTTTGAGTCTTCTCAGAGAGTATAGGGATGTGTTTGCATGGTCTTATAAGTACTTAAAGGGAGTTGACCCATCGATATGCCAACACACAATCCCACTGAAACAAGACGCAAAGCCTAGCAGACAGAGACCATACACATATAATGATACGTTTGCTAAGCGAATCAAAGAAGAGATAGATAAGCTAATGGAAGCTGAATTCAATTACGAGATTGAACACACCGATTGGGTATCTCCGATTGTGGTAGTACCCAAGAAGAACGGAAAACTCCGAGTGTGTGTCAACTTAAAGAAAGTGAATGCTGCAACAATCAGGGACAATTATCCCCTGCCAATAATTGATCATGTTCTAGAGCGTGTATCAGGGAAAACAGCATACTCTTTTCTTGATGGTTTTTCAGGATATAACCAGCTAGCCATAGCACTGGAAGATCAACATAAAACAAATTTTGCAACGGAGTGGGGAATTTATGCTTATAGGGTTATGCCTTTTGGTCTAACCAATGCTCCCGCAACCTTCCAGAGGCTGATGGCGCATGCTTTCAAAGAATACTTAAGGTTGTTTCTAGAAATATACATGGATGACTTATGTGTACATTCTCTTTTGAGAGATGAGCATCTAGAACACCTAAGAAAAGTATTTGAGAAATGTAGGACATATCGCATTTGTCTCAATCCTGAGAAATGTGTGTTTATGGTCCGACAGGGCAGAATTTTGGGACATATTGTCTCACAAAACGGAATATCCACGGATTTAGAGAAGATAAAAGTTATAGTGGATATGCCTAGACCAACCAATGTGAAACAAGTACAGAGCTTTATGGGACATTGCGGATATTATAGACGATTCATTTACATGTACGCTATAATAGGCCAACCACTTTACAGGCTAATAGTGAACTTTGAATGGACAGAGGAGTGTGAGGAATCGTTCAAGAAATTGAAAGAGGCACTCATTACTGCTCCAGTCTTGAAATCACCAGATTGGGACAAGATATTCCATGTGCATATAGATGCTTCGGCATATGCAATAGGATGCATTTTGGCTCAGCCAGAAGAAGGAAACATGGATTTTCCTATCTGTTACACCAGTCGACAGCTCAACAATGCAGAGAAGAATTACACCACAACAGAGCGAGAGGGATTAGGAATGATATATGCTGTGAAGAAATTTCGGCATTATCTTCTAGCCAACAAGTTTGTGTTTTTTACGGATCACCAAGCCTTGCTCTACCTAGTGAATAAACAATGCAATACCGGGAGAATAGTGAGATGGTTCATTATCTTACTGGAATTTGACTTCACGGTAGTAGTAAAGAAAGGAAAAACACATCTTAGAGCTGATCATCTTTCGCAATTGACGAATGGAGAAAACCCTATAGGAGTAGATGACGACATGCCAGACGTGTACTTGTTCAACATAGAAATGATACCGAAGTGGTCTCAAAATGTCGTTAACCTATTAACCTATGGAGGAGAGTTCGATAGAAGAGAATACAACGAGAAACATATTGCTATTTAGCAATCCAAGAATCTTCAATTGGTTGCAGGAAGGTTGTATCAATTGGGAAATGATCATGTTTTACGACTATGCATCAATCCTGAGGAATATAATATATATCTGCGCGAAGCACATGTTCAGTAATGTGCATTTCACTGTTCAAGAAGGAACACATATACGAATTTGTTACAATTGGGAGTCTATTGGCCAGCAATGAAAGAAAGCGTACATGAATATGTCACTGTATGTATTGTATGTTCATCAAAACCGCCAGCAGAGTATTCGACATTATATCAGATAATGATCGCTCTAGAATGGAGTCAGTATATTGTTGAATATCTCACAAATAGAACTTTCCCAGAAGGAACGTCAAAAGCTCGTCAGAAATCTGTAGAGACAGAAGCTAGAGATTACGCTTTAATAGGAGATCAACTCTATAAGAGAGGTAAAGACAACCAGCTTAGGATTTGCGCATCAGAGTCTGAGTATGTGATAATCCTAGAGCAAGCTCATGGAGGAGTAGGTGGAGGCCATTTCTCAGGTGATAAGACAACAAAACTTGTCTTAGCCGTAGGAATATGGTGGCCAACATTACATATGGACGCTGAGGAATACGTTAAACGGTGTGATGATTGTCAGCGGACCAAAGTACCACTTAAAAGAGATGATATGCCGCTTAGACGAATGATGGGGGCAAGAGCTTTTGCAAAATGGGGGATTGATTATGTCGGACCCATTTCACCTCCTGCATATAAGACTCATGCACAATACATCATTGTGGCTACAGACTATCTAACAAAGTGGGTCGAAGCAAAGGCAACTCAAAAAGCAGATGCCAGGACCACGGCACAATTTATGTATGAATACGTCTTTGTACGATATGGATTGCCAATAGAAATTGTGAGTGATCGAGGCACACATTTTGTAAATGAAGTGATAGAGATCCTTCTAGATGAATTCATGGTAATCCATAAGAAATCAGCCCCGTATCATCCACAAGCAAACGGACAAGCTGAAGCAACAAACAAAACCATATGCACGGTCCTCACGAAGATTGTATCTGAGTCGAGAACTGACTGGGACCAGAAGTTGCATTCAACATTATGGGCATATAGGGTAGCATATAAAACATCAATAGGAACGACCCCATATAACATGGTTTTTGGGCTAAATGCTATCTTACCAATAGAATTCTTGATTTCAACCTTAAGGGTGGCTAAGGATCTAGAGTGGACAGGGCACGAGCTTTCTGATAGAATAGATGACCTGGAAAAGCTAGATGAGCTTCGCCTAAAAGCAGTAGCTTCTATCTACGCTCAGAAAAGGCGACAAAAGGAATTTTTTGATAAGCATGAGAGGACTAAAGAGTTTAAGGTTGGGGACTATGTCCTCGTTTACACTCTGAAACAGCATGCTAAGAAGCTTAAAAAGCGAGGGATGGGACCTCTGGTGATTAAAGATCTATCACCAAGTGGAGCCGTCAAGCTTGCTACATTAGACGGAGAAGAAATGCCCAATTGGATTAGTGGATGCAGAGTGAAAAAGTATCTTTTGCCGCTAACCCAAGACATGCTTCTCAAAATACATCAAGAAAAGTTGCGTGTCCAGAAAAAGAAAATGATTGTGGAGGAAGCGCAAGCCGAGGCGAAGGAAAAAATGGAGAAAAGAAGACTACTGCGTCAGAAATAGCGCAATGAAAGAGCAATACGAATAAACGCAGTCAGTATAACAGAAATGGATAATGACAAAGAAGAACCCATCATTGAATGCAAAGTAGGAACCAACCAAATCTAAGCCAGAGCACTATTGGATTCAGGAGCTCAAGATAACCTACTTTCACTCAGTTTGTATAGACAATTGACAAATGACACTAAACTACAAACTGCCAAGCAAGAGTTAAAGAGTTACTCTGAGAATTCAATCAAAACTGTCGGATGCACAGTTTTACATATACAGATTAACCAGTATGTGTATCCGCATATGTTTTACGTGGTTGAAGACCAAGCTACACAACATCCAATATTGCTAGGACAACCATGGCAGAAGCAATACAATGCAATGATTGACTGGAGTTCTAAATCAGTGTTTATCAAATACGAAGGTGAAAGTCAATCAGTTAAGTTCACCAAAGGATCAGAGACAACTCCAAAGGAAGAATCCAAGAACAAAGGTAAACAACAACCAGAGAAAAAGAAGAAGCAATGGCAGCCAAAAGTTTCTATACAACCGGATTACTCTTCGACGAGGAATTCTCAACAGTGGATAAGGAAAACAAGCAATAATATAACAGCTCAACCTTGGGAAAAAACGGAGTCAAAGTTGGTATGGAGACCAAAAAAGGTTGTGCCAGAGAACACAAAGGTGGAAAACAGAGTCTTCAATACCAGACAACAGAGTGATTCCAGACAATCAAGGACAGTGAAACAGATCTGGATTCCAAAGAAGTTCATGACGGCACAAAGCTATAGCAAGCAAATTTGGATCCCAAGGATTTGTAAACAGGAACTCCCTTCAGTACAATCAACGGAAACTCCTAGGTATTTCAAGGCGAGGAAATCAACACAAAAAACAAAGCAGGTTTGGGTCACAAAGAGTTTGTGGCAAGCACAAGCGAAGCGGAAGCAGATTTGGATTGTGCAAAAGAACAACAAGGTAAAGATGAATCCATCTACTGATTCTACTACCGAAGTATCACCAACCCAAAACCCGACCACCAATCCTTCAATCAAACAAAGAGCAGCTTTATTGGAAAGACTGTTCTATCATCGCTCTGCAATTGCATTGGTAACTTATGACCAAAACAACTACAATGCTTCGCCCACAGACACTTCATAGTCGTCCGGGAGGACTCAGACTAGGAGGGGGGGAGGTATACAGGTATACAGGAGTTACAAAGCAGCTACATGCGCCAAAAACAAAGAAAAACAAAAATTATATTACAAGGGCAGTGTCTTACATAATTTTGCAATTTTTATGTTTGATTGCGGATATTGATAATATTTATGCCCTTATATACCTTGTTTTGCAACAAGAAGAGATCAAATGATGAATTTGGGTCTCTAGACGTGTAAATATCACTAAATAAGAGTGTTTTTGGAGCAAAAAAGTGAAAAAAAGTGGTAATCCAAGTCCAGAAATCACAAATAAGTGTATATTCATATACATAGGGTTACCAGCTATTTATCGTGTATGTTGGAATTTTTTGGCTTCAATTTGCTATTTTCCTTTATTTTTTATGATTTTCTTGATAAAAGTAAAAGAAAAATAAAAAAGCAGGTGAAATGAGATCGGAAAAAAGAAAAGAATAGACGGTGATGGTCCTAATGACAAGGGCAACCCATGGTAAAAATTGGGTACAATTTTGAAAAAGTTGCGGAAAGCCCGAAATGACAGAATTTTGGCAAAGTGGACAGATTTCTCAGAAACAGGTCAAACAGAGTCCAAATTGAGAAATTTCAAATCCTAAAGTGCATTTCACGACGAGATAGCAGCACATGTCAAATTTGGTAACAAGTGATCCGGGAAGTCCGAAGTTAAGTATTTTTCACATCACTTTCAAGCTCATTTCCACTATTACCTTCTTGGAGAGAGCAAAGAGCACACAGGAGCATCCGACCTTCTACCGCCTTCTACGATTGCTACGAGAGCTCAGAGGACACCAGACATGAGAGGTAGACTCGTTGCCATAAGCTTTTGATGCTTATCGTTAACTTTTGTCGCGAAAACTGACCAAAACCAAGAAACAAGAGCAGACGGGGAATGGGGAGGAACGCTAGGTAGGGGCACAACCGACTAACCAAACCTTGCAAGAACTTAGAGGTGGGTTACCCTAACATAGAAGATGGGTTTCTAACACTCAAAGCTCGAGAAAGAACGACTTGAAAAACCCTAGGTCAACAGAGCCTGCAAGAGGCAAACAGAAAAAAGTTGTCGAAACGACACAAAACTTCTCAGGAAGCTTAACAACATCGAGGGCAATGCAACCATGGAGTATCTCCGGGTTTGGATCACCAAAAGTGGTTCGGAACAACCGATTCGGCGGCGGACACACAAAGCGTCATTTTGGCATAACGGCTAAAATTGACGACCAAATGACATGAAACTTCACAAGCAGCTTCAAATATACATGGATGACTTATGTTTGCAAGCAAAACCCAAAAGAAAGCTGATTCACTTATCGATGGTGAAAAAGACGCTTTCGGGCAACCAAATGGAGAAAGATGGAGAACGGTGAGCCAAAGTCAAGTTCAACCAAATAGGTGGCTTCACAACATATCCAATCAGCTGGAAATGCAACTCTCGAGAAGAAAAGTTGAAGAAATTCAACTCCAAGGCAAAAAGACGACTTTGGAGACTGAAATGCCTATAAGGGGGCTTTTTAGCTAAACTAATGACTTTTTAACTTGAAAACTAGTTAGCAGGGCTTAGGGCACTAGCACAAAGCATTCTTTGCACAAAAAGACCAACATTTCAAGAAAAGACATCATACGCGTATGATGTCTCACAGCATGATTTTCACATCCATTTCAACATTTGAGTGCATAGCCTCATTCCACATGTTAATCACATCCTATGAACCAAGTATCATGAGAATTGGAGTTAGAAAACCCAAGGAAAACCAAAAAGACGCAAAGTAGGCCATAAAATTGATTTTTGGTCCTAATTTTGTCAAAATAACTCCAAACTCATTGAAACTTTGTAGGATTGTTGATTAACACTTCTATAAGCTATCTGGAACCAAAAAGAACCATTTTGACACAAAAGACATCATACGCGTATGATGTCTATTTGCACTTACAGAGCCAAAACTGCTCATTTGACATCATACATCCATTATATATATCTAATACATGCTACATATGAAGTTTGGAACCATTTGGTCAAGTGGATCACCCCATTAGCCCAATTGAGGGAAAATCCTTCATCCAAAGCCTATTTTAGCCCAAATCCAACATACTCAAGTCCAAACCAAGATTTGAGTAGAGACAGTCCTTCACTAGTACATGGGGAGTCCACAGAATCAATCCCATGAAAAATTGATGAAAAAGACATCATACGCGTATGATGTCTCCAGAGCCATTTTTAGCCCAAAATCTATCCAAAATTCATAAATCCACTGAATAAGCCTATCTAAAGCCAAATCCAAGCTTATAGAGAAATTTGGTCCAAAAATACACAAAAAGACATCATACGCGTATGATGTCTCACTATGTGATTTTGGCACCTCAGGGCTTCAACCACCAAACAGAAGTGATCTACATGCCATTTGAAGGTGAACCACCAAGTTTTATCCAATTTGGATCATAAAATCCAATTCCCTTTCAAAATTTTGCCAAGAGCCTGATCTGGACTAAACTGGCCAAAACATGACCAAATGGGATCCAAACTCAAATCCAAGCATATGATACTCATGTATACACTATCAGCTACAAGCACAACCAATATGAAGTCATTTTGACACAAAAGACATCATACGCGTATGATGTCTCTAGCATGATTCTGAGCCCAGTTTGCATATTTTTTCACCTACCCTGCATCCTTAGGCCCTGAATAGCTCATGTTTCAATTTTCAAGTCATTTGAATAGTTAAAAGCTTCATTTCGGCTTTCAGTACTAAAAAGACACTAACTTCTGAAATTGGAGTTACAGGATCCATGGATTCCGCCAAGTCATCAGCAACAAAGAGAAAAAGACCGACAATCAAAGATGCTCTTGCAGAAGCGGAACCCTTTGACATTCCTGCAGAAACCCTCAAGCCAACCAAAACTTGGGTAGAGGAAGCAGTACTGGAACAAGAGGGAATAAAGATCTACCACGGGACTTTCAGAGATCCTCAAGGGCAAGCGGTGGATATACCGATGATCCCACAAGAATTGGTGGATTATAGCAGGTCGGAGAACATCAGCAGGTACTTGGAAAGGGCAGACTTGCACAGATTCTTCACCTCGAGACCATCAGGTGTAGATACAAGAAGAGTGTATGAGTTGGCAACCTCCATTCAGAAGGATGGGAAAGCCACATTGACAGCAATAGATGGAGAGAAAGTAGAGGTATAGATCACTCCACAGCTCATTGCAGATGCATTGAAGCTGCACAACAAAGGGAGCTCTGTCAGGGAAAGAAGGGAGGCTATAGAGGTTTATGGGTCCAAGAAACAGAATGCAACCTATGGAGATATGGCAGACCAAAGAGCGGCAACCCTTTGCCGACTGTACAACCAATTTCTCCATATTTGCAGTAAAAGACCGCAAAAGTATACGACACCACCCCATGCCATTGCAACTACCATCACATGGGCATTAAAGAGCAACATGCCAAAGGAGGTGAATTACGCTCAACACATCCACGAGCAAGTAATTGCCATGCACAACGAGAAGCCAAAATATATAGGAGGAGCTGAAGTTCTGACAAGAATAGCTTATGAAGCTATTGGAGCCAGAGATCAATGGCCAAAGGTTCCCTCCCAGAATGAGTGGCTTAGAGAAGCCGATGAGGAGAAAGAACAGCCTGAAGTGTCCAAGAGGGCGTCCACAAGAGCACGCAGGAAACTAAAAATAGTTTCAGAACCTGAAGAGAATGTGGATGAGCCACTTATGAAGAAAGCAAAGAAGAAGGTTGCTCCCAAGCAAACCAAAAGTCAGAAAGCGGCAAGAATGGAAAGACTGGTGGAGCAGTTTAGAGCGGAAAGAGCTCTAAAGGGGGACTTTGAAGAAAAGTGGGTGCCAGACCCCACTAAAGTCGGAACTAGCTCAGCCAGGCCACATGTTGATCAATATGATCAATATATTAGAGCTTATGAGGAGTCAGAGGCTATACTGGAGCAGCAACCTGTCGAGCCCTACACTGAAGAGGAAGTACAGCTTTTAAAAGCTGAGCTGAAAAAGGACGACAAGGGGAAGAAGCAAGTAGATGAGTCTACTGAACCTCAAGAGAAAGACGGGTAAGCAAACAAAGGGAACGCCAAGATGACTGAGGACAATCAGCCCTCCTTAACTGATGTACCCAGCCCGAAGAAGACGGAAATCATTGTGGAAGAGACCACAATAGAGATGGACCAAGGAAAAGGAGATAGATCCAATTCAGCAAAAGAAAAACGATTATGAGGATCTGGTAGCGATAGGGTACACTGAAAAAGAGGCCCTTGAGGCGGTTTATGGGATCACCCTACAAAAACGAGATGATCGGAGAGGGACAGAGGAAAATACAAAGAGTACAAAAGAAAGTGATGAGAAACTGGAAGAGCAGAACGTACTAGAAGAGCCAAAGCCAATGGAGGTGGTGGCCAAAAAATCTTTAGAGTTGACAGATGAAGATGAAAAAGACATGCACATGGTGCATGAACTGCTCAACAAGATCAAAGAAAGATCCAAGGCAAAGGAAGTGGAGATTGAGACAGCCAAACAAAGGGAAGCCGAGTTGCAGAGGAAATTAGAGGATGCTATGACTGAATTTGAAAGTCATAAAGCATCACTCTACGATGCGGAAAACGAGAGAGATGGCTTGATACTGCAGCTAGCCGAGGCTTCAAGAGAAGTAACAAGTGCACAGGAAGCAAGGGAGCGGATGGAAGACGACTTGGAGGCGGCTAAAGATGAGCTCATTGAGCTAAGGGAAAGAGTCGAGCTCCAAGAAAGAACAATCATTAGACTCAGGACTACCCCTAGAGCTAGCAGAGCAGGAACAGAACAAGAGGGAGCTCTTGTACCAGCTCTAGAAGACCAGGTCCGAAGCTTACAAAGAGAGCTAAGATTAGAGCAAGTGCAAAGGTTTCACATTGCGGAGGGATCATTGGCAGTAGAGGAGAGGCTCACTTTAGAAAATCAAACACTAAGAACAGAGAATGAGACCCTCCGCAAACAGCTCCAAGATCTACAAGAGCAACAAAGAAGAGAGACAGAGACACCACAAGAAGGATCAGGTGAAGCAGCCATAGAGCTACCAGAAACTGGAGAGGCAACCACAATTGAAGATCCAGCCCCAGTTCAAGAGGTGGCCTCAACTTCAGGAATCTCTGAAGAAGAAGAACAAAGGCTCCATGACCAAATAGAAAAGTCAACAGAGGAGAGTGCCAAGGCGGAAATGGAATGGGAGACGAGACTCCTAATCTCCATTAGACTTCAGGGATTAGACACAAAAGTGCTCCATGAAGAGTGGATGCAACCCACCCTGCCTTTCCCTTTGATGAAGTTTGAAGTGATAAAAACGAAAAAGAGAATAGAGGAGGAGCAGTATGTCGCTCTTTACGAAGGCGACATCACAAAAGAGGAACAATCAAAGAAGATTGTCGATTCGCAGCCTAGATGGAGGAAAGGCTGGCTGAACAAATACCCAGCCTACCTCATCTACTTGGTAGAGGCACCAAAGGAGATTCGGGAGGATGCAACCTTCTGCCCGGTGCCAAGAGTCAAAAGCTGGAAAGAGCATGGCAGGATTGCAGAAAAGAAGCCAAATTGGCTTAATTACCCTAGGATGCCAGGACCAAAGGCAAGAGAGAGAATAGGTAAAGCCTACATGGTGAAAACCCTAACGGGCACCATCAAGCTCTTTACTGGCTCTCCTGACCTTTCGTGTCAAATGCTCAAGAAAATCTGCGGGACTCTCTTAGCTTGCATTGAAGTGTTCACGCCAGATAAAGCCACGACCTCGAGTCTACTATCGATGGCCGACACAGTGACTGATATGATGTATGATCTTTCATTGCAGCCTTCTCCAAAAGTGTTGCACCTCCTATACCAGAGAATTATGTTTTTGCCTAGCTTCCACATGCAAACATTCGAAGAAGCTTTCTACACCGGCTTTTTCACCCACGAAAGTAAAATATTCGGCCCAACCTTGACCATCGGCAACCTATGATACGAATCACATTTGCAGATGCTCAAGACGACAGGACTTTATTGACCAAGCATAAAAGTCATGTCAGGGACGACATGAACGCGGAGGGGGGGAGTGTTGAGCCAACAGAGGATCACACCCACATTTTTGCTCACACTCATCATTTTTGTAACCATTGATTGTAATAAATGTCTTTCCGACATTGATTTTGAATTGAGCCATTCATTAAGTAACGGGACTCAATTGAGTTTCCAGCTTGTAATCCCGAAGTAATTTCACTTGTTGACGTAATTAGTTAGAGATGTTCTCACCTCCAAGGCTGAGGTATATAAGCCAAAGTTTTTGTAACCTAAAGAGATTCAGTTTTAATCAAAGTGAGTTTTTGAGCGCCGTGACTGTGTCTGAGAGAGTGAGAGAGAGTCTTATCTACTTGCTACGCGAGCTACGGAGCCGCCATTGGAGAAGCGACACCACCATTGTGTTAGCAACGGCGAGAGCTACGCACTGATACCAAGAGTGCGCGCTATCGGCTTCTATGTGTGGTAAGTTCCTACGAGCTTCGGTGTGAGTTTTCTTCCAACTCGTGTGTCGGAATAGAGCATGCAGCATATCTATAGAACCACAACGAGTAGAGCTACACATTAGTACCATCGGGGTCAAGTTTCGATCACCTGTATTTTTCGGCCTGTCTTCATACGCGTTTACCGCACGGAGTGGTTATAGGTTGATTTTGCAGTTCAAGTCTTTAGGGTGTTGTTCTTACCTAGTGTATAGACTTCCCCTTGAGTTTGAGATCGATTCGATGATTCTAGATCTTGTTTCGTATAGCATTCGTTCGTAGTACGGATTTCAGTCACTTGCGTATTCTAGAACTTAGGTTGATTTCCTTAGTAGTGATTGTCATTAGAAGGTCGAGTAGGTGACACCCACCTAGTTGTTTCCATGCGCCTGCGGGTCAAGCTCCGTCCTCGTCTGACAAATTCTGTTGTTGGTTGAGTTCTCGCTATTTAGCTTCCGCTAGCGGCGTAACCGCCTTAACAGCCATTTGCAGGAAGATACAAATCTTCACAGAATGGCAAGATTCTATCATCACTGAAAACACCTTGAAGAATTGCATTCTTGTCTTCTTTCCCGCAACTATGAAACTGTCTCACAATGTGCTGAACAATATTCTGAATACTATGTTGCTTCTTGTCTTCCTTTGTGTGTACATCGACGTCCTCCCTTAAACAATCTTTCGCTCCAATGTTGAAGCTTGGCTGTACTTTCTTTCTTGCACGACATAGCTTTCTGTACTCACGTTTAGCCTGTGCTTCATACTTCCTCACTGCAATAATTTCATCCTCATTTAGACAAGCCTTTCTCTTGGAGTGCACCTGCGTATGAATGGTGTCTATTCCATGTGCCTCATCATAAAATCCGTCGTCCACCATCCTGGAATAGTCTGTAGTAGTTTGAAATGAATGAAGTCATACAAAACTTCCTGATTGTAATAGTGAACTGAAATCCAGTTGTGCTGCATTGTTGAGTTCAAGAAGCTCCGTTGTTGCTTGTGAGGAGGTATGAGCTGGAACCAAAGCAAGAGGAAGAGAGTCTCCATGATCCATATTCTGAACAGGAGAGTAGGAGAGAGAGAGAGAGAGAGAGAGAGAGAGAGATGGAGATGGGCATTGGAGGCCATCTTAGAGAGAGAGAGAAAGGGAGAGAGAGGGAGTCGTGAAGTCAGTTATCTTACCTATATTCTTTTAAAAATTATTGACTTAAAAGCCTAGCTATGGTGCCATCCATAGCTTCATACTTGGTGTCCATGGACACCAAGTATTTAGACACCATTCTATGCTTTCACCCAAATAGGCATGATAACTTTTTCCACAGCTTCCCCAGGGGTTTTCTAGGCTATCATAATTTCCTTATAGTTTTCTATATCTTTTTCCTAATCTCCCCATCGAATCTTAAGCTTGGAATCTGCTTATTGTGAGCTTAATGTTTATTCTATTTATTTTCTCTCAAATATTTCATTTCCTCAACTTTATATCACAGGTTTACATTTACTATAATTTTCCTCAAAACTTTTGACCGCAAAGTCTATTTATTTTAATTAATCTTTGCCAAAAATAAGACTTTTAGTCAATTATAAATTTGTAAACTCACTAATTAACTATGGTATATCTAGCATAAGTATATAAGGTGGTTATGACCTCTAGTAACTATCTTATTATTTTCCAATATAATTATATAATTCCCATCTATAATTTTTAGCTAGAATTAGTATAATTTGACTTAGATAAATATCTATAATAATTTTTTAACCTTGACATAATTATCACGGCCTTTTTATCATGTATTCTAACTTTGATAGATAGTATGTAATCATATATCATGATTTACTAATTTCCCCCTTCAATTTATCTTTGAAAATAGTGTTTTTCTACTAAGATAATTAGCTAAAATAATTATTTGTCATTAAGATAATAATTAAAAATATTTTAAGATGAATCTTACCTCTGATAATTATCTCAAAGATTTTTGGATTAGATTTCTATTTTCCCCCTTTTATTTTCACTTAAAAACAATGTTTTTCTACTGAAATAATTAGTTAAACTAATTATCTAAGGTTAAAATAATTATCACGGGTTTATTAAGATGTTTTTTACCTTTGATAATTATCTCAAATCTTTATGGATTAGTTTGCTATTTTCCCCTTGTATTTTCCCTTAAAAACAGTGTTTCTCTTATGAGATAATTAGTTAAATTAATTATCTAAGGTTAAGATAACTATCACTCTTTTCAGAATATGTGTTTTTTCTCAGATAATTATCTCAAAGTATTTTGGATCAGTTTGCTATTTTCCCCCTTTTATTTTTTCCTAAAAACAGTGTAATTCTGCTGAGATAATTTAGTTAAACTAATTATCTGAGGTTAAGATAATTATCATGGATTTCATAAGATGTATTTTTCCTTTTATAATTATCTCAAAGCATTTTGGATTAATTTGATCATTTTCCCCTTTACTTTTCTCTTAAAAAACCTTGTAATGTTGCTTAAATAATTATAAAAATTACTCAAAAAATTAAAAGATAATTTTTCTAGCATAATGACAGTCTAGCACAACTCTAATATTTATCTCATCTTAATCTGAATTTAATTAGTATAATTATCATTAATTTATGATTAAAATGAGTAATTTCATTCCTAATATAATATAATAATATAATTAGCTTAGTGCCCCTAAGTTTAATCTCAATAATCAACAGATAATTTTAGAGTATACATAGTTTAATCTTTAATTAATTAAGAAAAATATAAATAGGTTAACATAGTTTTACTAATTAAAAAAAGATTAGTGATAATTATCGTTGATTAACCAACTAGAGCTTTACTCTCTAGTGATTTCTGCGTATAGGTCCCTCTAGATGAGAGAGAATTTACCAAGGCTCCAAGTTTGCCTGAAATTGTGAAGCAAGGGGTCCTATTTATAGGTTTCTGGCACTCACAAGCTCTCATAGGCTGAAAAAAGCAGTTGCTTGTAGTAGCTGAAGTAGCCCCCACGCTCAAGATGGCGCCCCCTGCTACTAATTCAGTCTTGGGCAGGTTCATTACTACCCCACACAGCCCCCCCCCAGCTTCTAGAATCCATTTGTGCTATTTTTTCTAACTTTTAATGATTAAACTTGGAAATATCTGCAATTTCTAGAACCTTAGGATAAAAAGTATTTAGCAGTAATAATTACTAAAACCATTTAATTTTACTTAACTAATTAAGTTCATAGTGTAACCTTTCAGAGACCGTAACTTTTCTAGATTTTATCGGAATTCAATTCTGAAAATTTCTAACCCTAGTAAAGCTCTGGTTGCGGTTCAAAAAATACCAATATTTGCCATAATTGGATCATTCTACAGTGTTTTCTCAACAAACAACTTAATTTGATCTGCTTTGTACAATTTCTAAGGTTTCAGAAACTAGAAACCTTACAATCATCCCAACTTAAGAAATTGAGATGTCCTCATCTCAACCGAATTTGGGGAAATCTTTGAAAAGTGATACTTCGTCCTCCCATGTGGCGTCTTAAGTGAGGTAGTCCTTCCATTTTACTAAATGTTCTCTGACTACTCTGTTTCGTTGATTTCTTTCCTTAGTTAGAGTTATTTGCTAGTCAACTTTTCCCCCAAGAAATTCTCAGTTGAGCTCATCTTAAAAACCTTTACAAACCATTTGTATCATCTGAAAACCCAGATTAAATCCATCCTATAAAAGATTCATTTATCCACCTTGTCAACATGAACGTGCTCTGTCTAGATGACCATTTGGAGCAATTAGCGTTTGACAAGTATCATGTATTCCAGCTTTGCCAATCTGAACGCGCTCGGTGTGTTCTTGCCATTCTGAGCAATCTACGTTTGGCACAAGCTTCCACCATTGCACCAGAGGTACGCTCTCTATGCTCAAACCTGGTTGACCAACAATATGTAAAGTATTGTTGGAAGTATCATACCAAGAGTTCTTTTCGTCTTCCTATTAGTCTCGTACCTTAATACTTTCATATTTAGGTCATTTTCCAAGGAAGACTATCGTGTGCACAAAGTATGTGAGTTGGTTTCTTGATAACTATCTCATTCTCAAGATTCAAATTCTTTTCTTACTATCGAGAACCTCTGCCTCATTTGCTAGTTCAACCCTTAATTTTTTTTGATTGAATGCTAATTTAACTTAAGATTCCTTAAGTAATTTTGGAAAAGGAAATAATGTATACCATTATAATATATAAGTAACTCAGAGTTTTACATTATCGACTTATAGTGGTTTACAAAACTGCCTATAGTTGTTGAGCTCTAGGATTACTAAGTGTAGCCAACTGAGTGGATCTTTCATCTTCCTTGTTTGTTAAGGTGGGTCCTCCCATGATTGCATAAGTTCTGGCTCCTCTTGCTCTTCCTCTACCTCGTTCTCCATTTCTACCTCCTCTTAGATTATCTCCTTGATTTTGAGGAAGTGCTCTAGCAATAGTTCGAGGGTTTTTCTCTTCTGGACAGTTATTTATGTAGTGCCGCATTTGATTGCATCCATAGCACCTCATGTTTTGGAAGGTCTGCTCCAAGTTCACTGTTGTAGCTACTCTATGTTGTTGATATCCTTGGTTGAAAGTTCCCGTGGCTCTTCGCCTAAAGTTATTAAATCCATTATAATTCTTTGTAGAATGGTTTTCTTTGGCTGCAAGAGGCTTAGCCCTGAGAAGGGCATCCTGTATTGATGTAGGCCTCATGGCTTCAAGACGTGTACTCAAAGGTTTGTTAAGGCCTTGACAGAAACAGGCAATTGGTTGCTCCATGGTCATCTAAGGAGCATAGCGTCGTAAAGTCACAAACTTGGTGTAGTACTCCTCTAATGAAAGTCCTAGTTGGCGTAGACAAAAGAATTCGTTCATCTTGATAGCTTGATGTGCAGGAGGGAGATAGTGTTCTTTGATTGCCTGCTTCATTTTCTCCCAAGATGGACTACTCGTGGGATTATCTCTACAGTGTTTCTTCCATAAAATTTCAAGATGGACTACTCGTGGGATTATCTCTGCAGTGTTGCTTCCATTAAAGTTTGGCATTTCCACCGCCGCTGAGACGGAACATACCCAATATTGTTTGGTTTTCTTGAGTAGTTCATGCAGTTCTAAAGTAGTCGTTTATAGCATCTAACCATGCTTCGGCATCTCGTTCTAAATTGGGTCCCTCTCCCTTCAAAGTAGGGAGTTGAACTTGCTTTAGTAGTAGTTTTTTCTATTGAGCAACAATGTAAATGCTATTTACACGAGTATTTCCTTGGGATTAAATTAGTGGAATTAAATACCAAATGAAATCTCTCCTACTTATGCTTTTAACTTATTTGCACTCAAGATGAAGACAATTGCCAAGCCATAAACAAAACTGCTTATAGCATATTCATAAGAACCATAGTATGTACAAAGAGTTAATACATTCCATGAAGGTCCTACTATGTACAAGGATGATGACAATTCTACACTAGAATCTTGTGGAGTTTGGGTGGATCAGATATAGGATCAAAATATACATCATCCTTTGGTCCATTAAAACTAGGGCCTACACCTATGGGCCTAATTCTACCTGGGTAGGTTACTTTAGACACCTGATCAAACACCCACTGATTTTGTGATTCTTGGACATCACCTATTACAAGGGTTTCCTCTGGATTCTCCGTTCCAATGAAAAAGTATACTTCAATCACTTGAAGATCTTCGGCCCATTTGAGTCTCTTCATATTTAGTTCTAAACCTTCTAACTCTCCCACATCAATGAAGAGGCGTTGGTTGAGGATACCTTAGCCCAATTTGTGGAAGTTATAGGGCCAAAATAGTTTTTTTGGTGGACTCCTCTTTCAAGTGAATATGTTTTCCAAACGTTTTTAGTGCGCGGGGATGGATAGTTACCTGACTAATCAGGTCCACCCATCCATGATTGACAACCTTAGTCAATCCCCACTTACCACCTTGCACTCATACATGATTAATTTATTTTCTAATTACTATCACATTATTTTAACATTTAAAAAAATTATTTCTTTTAACTTTTCGTCAAACTGTAATTCCTTCCAATCAAGTATAAAAGATAGTATTGAAAAGCATTCTTTTAACAAAAAAACATTTTTAAACTTAAGACAGGGTACTGTCAATCGAAACATTATCCATAATAGCCATGACCAGTACTCTTCTTGTCTCAAGACCACCTACGGGTGAAAAAAGCAGCACCCATTCCTTATTCACAATCCAGAGTGGATAAACCCCCACCCAAGGTTCCGGGTGCCCATACACCAAACCAAATGCCCATACAACCGGGCGGCTCCCCTAGGGAAAAACATTTAGGGGGTGGAGGAGTTTATGGAGGAGAGGATGGCATGGTTAGGTAGGGTTGGGTTTAAGGGAGAGCAGGGTGCCAAAGTTTGGAGCATTGAGCCAACATACAATAGGTTTGGGAAGGTGTGCAAGCTCGGGATCATTTTTGAGAAGCTTAGTGAGGGGTTTGTTGACGGTGCGGGAGAGGTTAAGAGTGCGGGTAAGGGGAAAGAAGGGAATTTTTACAATGGTTGGTAAAAACTTGGTTTTATGCAATATACGAAGTAGAGATGGTCTAACTTCAAAAGAAACATAGAGGAAGCAATCTTCCAAAAGGGAGGGGGGATAGTTTTTTTCTCTAAGCCTTGCATAGAAAAGGTTGCGAATAGTGATAAAGCCCGAAAGAGAGCTTTCCCGGATAATGTACCAAGGCTCCGAGTCTGCCTAAAATTGTGAAGCAAGGGGTCCTATTTATAGGTTTCTAGCACTCACAAGCTCTCATAGGCTGAAAAAAGCAGTTGCTTGCAACTCAAGCAGCCCCCAGGCTCAAGATGGCGCCCCGTGCTACTAATTCAGTCTTGGGCAGGTTCATTACTACCCCACACAGTCCCCCCCCCCCCCCCGCTTCCAAAATCAATTTTTGCTATTTTTCTTGAATTTTAATGATTAAACTTGGAAATATCTAAATTTCTAGAACCTTAGGATAAAAAGTCTTTAGCAGTATTAATTATTGAAACCATTCAATTTTACTTAACTAATTAAATTCATAGTGTAAGCTTTCAGAGCCCGTAACTTTTCTAGATTTTATCAGAATTCGGTTCTGAAAAATTCTTACCCTAGTAAAGCTCTGGTTACAGTTCCAAAAATACCACTAATTAAATTCAAAGTGTAACCTTTCAGAGCCCGTAACTTTTCCAGATTTTATCGGAATTCAGTTCTAAAAAATTCTAACCCTAGTAAAGCTCTGGTTACGGCTCCAAAAATATCGATATTTGCCATGATTGGATCATTCTACAGTGTTTTCTTAACAGCCAAATTAATTTGATCGGATTTATACAATTTCTAAGGTTTCAGAAACTAGAAACCTTACACACATTTTGAAACATACTCTTGTATGTCCACTTTCATGGTAGGACAATAGAAATACGTCTCTACTCCTCGGAGAGTAAGTTGAATACCTCTATGCCCCGCATAGGGAGGAGCATGGGATTCATACATAACTTTCTCACGAAGGGAATGGGTAGCATGTAGTATATTTCCATGGAGAAGATAACCATCTTGCGAGGTGAATGGTTCCTCTTTCTTTCCGAAAGCAAGGGCTTACATTATGTCTCTAAAGTCAGGGTCAGTAGCATACTCACCTATTATAAAAGATAGATCATTGTGAGTAGCTATAGATGTAAGATCCCCAATTTTTGGGTCTCTTTCAAAAATAAGAAAAATAACTTTCAATATCTATTTCGTGACAGTATCGAAAAGTCATAATTATGTCGGGATGTTACTGTGTGGCATGGTTCAGCTACAGTTTTCATTAGTTGGTTAGATACTGTTTGGATGGTCAAATTTAATGTAAAAATTGAATGGTAAGTGGAAGAGTTAACCACCAAAAAGAAAAGGCTTGTTTTTAGGAAAGAAAGAGTCTTAAAAAAGAAAAAAGGGAGGAGGAGCTTAGTTTAGGATTCTTTTCTTGGGAGCCAAGCTTCTTTTTGGAGTCTCTAAATCGTGCGTCGAAATCCGTGTCCTCAACTTTTCTTTTAATTTTAAAAAAAGCTACAAACGCGCGTGAATTTGTCTCTCCTTTCTCACTCTGTTCTTAGCTAGTGCTTTTGGCCTTCAGAGCCTATATAAAGACCTCTCTTCTTTCACTTTGAGGAGGATAGATACACTCTCAGACCCAAAAGCTCTCTTGCTTTGACGTCGGAATTACTTATCTATTATACGGAGTGGTGCAAACTCTTCATCACCATTTCCATAAACTCTTCTCTCTCGTGAAGAAGAAGAAGAAGGATACTCTCTCTCTCTCTCTATTTTCTTATTATCTTCTCTCTCGTTTCACGGTGTACGTGCTCTCCAGAAGTTTTCATGGCGGATACCTCTACGTAGCTCTCATCACAGCTCTCTTGAAGCAAAGCAAGAAGCCTTTTGCCAACCCCAAATCAATTCAAAAGTATGGTGAGAAACCATAAACCCCATAGTCATCATCTCTCTCTCTATGTCGTTTTTTCTACGTAGTCACCCTCTCGGTGATTGTTTTTTAGTATACGAGTGTATGTACGGGTTAACCAAGTACATACGAGATTGCCTCATGATTTTTTCATCATGTTTTACACGTTGATTTATGCACATGATGCGTTATAGTCATGCACGTACATAAAGAAGTGCTTTTCGTTTCACGTCAAAGAAGCGATAGGAATACTGTTTTGGTCATAAACCACAAACTGTTATGAATCAGCCCAAACCCTTTATACCATAAATAAAACAATTCATTTAGAAAATTTTCTCTCTTATGTGTCATGTGAAAAACACGCATGAGTTAAGAGATATGGTCAAAAAATAGATTGTTGCCCACTGCACAACCAAAATTTTTGACTCGAGGCTCCTTGGAGAACTACTATATAGATTCACCAAATGGGAAAACCCACTTAACCAATTGAAAAGATTGATAAAACTTGATGATAACGAGTTTAGATATTCGTTATCATTTTGGGAATGTGAGTTATTAATCACTCTATTATCAGTTTTACCTACACGCGTAAGAGTGCTATCAAAGGGGGATACCATATGATGTCGTGAGTTAATCGAGCCATTTTGATATGTTTTCGTTATTTAATTTCAATTATTAGATGGCCCTAAACTTACATGAAAGTCTATGGTTAAACATTCCGAACCACATAGACAGATATGAATAAAGCGACTTTCTTTGGAAGTTACTGTTTGTTGTGTGAGTATCATATGGTCAAAGTGACGTGATGGGTTGATAGTCTACATTATAGATCTGAACTTGATGGATTGGTTCGAGGTCAAACACTTTCATTTGCATGTTTTTCATGCTCCCAAAAATGTCAAAAAAGTTGTTTTTGCATATGTGTGAAGTTATGGTTTATGGTTGACCTAAAGGTCGGAGTTGTGTTGCATCATGATTATGGTGTTGGAATGTTATCATATGATGTATGGGAACTCATGGATTGATGTGGATGCCTCATATGCATGGTTATGATTGCATCCCACCTTTCTAGGTTAAAAGTAGCTCTATGTGCTAGAGTGGTGAAGTGAGGATGTGATGCATCAACTTTGCATGGTTTGATGTTGTCAAAATTGGATTTTTATATCATGATTAGTCGCTGGTCGAACTCTTTTTATGCATGAAAGAATCACATCTTAAGGGTCACATGTGTATTGACTACAATTGATTACAGGGGATATGTCAAACTCCAAGTGTGGGAGTTCGTTCAGTGTGATTATGATTTATGGTTAAGAGCTAAGATTCCCTCATGGATTATGGTTGATAACTTATGGTGGAAGCCGGTGTGGCTTATGTTTTTTTTTCTGGATTGAGTTATGCTGCTGACATTTTTGTAGCCAGGTTATGTTCTAAAGTGGTTATGCAGGATTGGTCGTGCCTCACCCAAGTAGGGTGGAGAGCTCACCCGTGTGATGTGATTGGATTATGGGTTTTGGATTGGATCATGAAGTGATCAAGATGGTTTATGATAGACGTGTAAGGGTAGAGACCCTGTACAATCTAACTGTTTGTGTTCGCCTCTGTCGCATGTGTCAATGCAAGGAACTTGCCAATACACTATGTGCGAGCCATAAATGGCTCCAAGCACACAACTAGCTTAAACTAGTAAGCTCAAAGATGGTGATGGTGTGTCACTCACCGCTCTACACTTGCTGTCGTGGAGGACTCTTCGCCGCGAAGAAGAAGGAGCCGCCATTGCACCGCGCTCAATCGCTTTGCCGTTGCCGTTCCGTCGTCGCAATGCTCGATGGCACACTCTCTCTCTCTCTCTCCCTCACGCATACAAACACACACAAAGAGGTGAAGCAGAAGAAGATGGAGATGGAGCAAGAGCACTCTTTAATTGCACAAATGAAAAGAAGGAGTGAATTTTAGGTTTAGTTGACTTTTATATGAGCTCGCCCCATTCACACTTGGACGCCCATGCTTAGCCAAATGATCCCTTAAATGTTCTAGTTAGAATGCGCCTCTCATCGGCGATCACCCTTACCCTTTTCCTATTGGACCGACAAGCCGGGTACCTGACTCTACCAAATAAATAATACAACGTCCGTCATAGGTGATAGGAATGTGCATGAGGGTTAACATGCCCCCCTTCCTGATGTAGATTCCATCCTCGGAAGCTATTGAGTTGAAGCTCGTTTGTTGAGGTGGAAGAGAATTTGGGATGAATGTCCTTAGCCTTCTTCAGTCACTGCAAAATCAAACAACATTGGCACAATAATTGCATTCTCATATACAGTTAAAAAGCATATGCAGTTTTAGGCAGACAAATTGATTGGTAGCATAACTCTAAACCATTTGTCAATCAATAAACATTAAATTGCAATATGATCAAACGCATAAACAGTTGGGAAGGTGAAAAACTAAACAAGTTCGGGGTCGCTAATTCAATGGTCAAAAGGAACTAAAGATCAACTATTTAAACCATGGGTAAGCTTCTTAATTTTCTTTGGTCAATTAAGTTGTTTAATCACGAGAGCCAAGTATTTCATGTTCGAGGGTTGACTAGAGGCTATACCTATAAGACCTTGTAGTTAAGCTACAATAAAAGGAATTTCTCATGAAATCATCGCCTGATTTATTTCCTTTTCTTTGACCCCCCAAAGTCTTTTCACATTGTTTCAATTTTGATGTGTGTGCTTATTTTGTATGCCTTGGGTTTTTGCTTTTCAAGGAAAAACGCCCACACTGGGAACCTCTAGGGCTCTAGTACCATAGGCGATACATGTGAGTGAAGTACCAAATCAAGTTGAGATTTCAACATTTTAATTTTGTAACTTTGGGGGGTCATATAACACTATTACCCTCCCCAGGCTCATCACACTAGTAAACTTCCTTTATAATACTTAAGCTAAAGGTCAATAAGGGATAAGCCCACTAGAAATCCCTAGTACATTTCACACAATGCTGCCTAAATTGGATTAAGAACCTAAGTAACCATTGATAATTATGAATGCATTCCCCATGGTATAAGAGAAGATCTCTAACGCCTAGCTTGGTCAAACTAGCTTAGTCAGACTGCTTGATTTTTAAACCTAGACAAGTGATTATGACAAAAAATTACATTGATATTTAATGTTTGATACTAAGCAAATGTGTTGAATATTATGCCACCAATCACAATTAAAGCACACAAACATGGATGCAAAAAGATAAGGGGCAATGCTAATGGACAAGAAACACCTTTTTGTGTTGATAGTCGTGCTTGACTTGAAGTGTGAACGAGAGAAAGATTCCATGAAGGTCCAAATTCTAACAATAGCAACACGTTCCTGTACACACTAAGAAACACAAAGAATACCTCTAGGAGGCACATCAGTGGGAAAAGGTACCAGCACTTATTGAGCACAATTAAAAAAACAAAAGCAACCCTAACCTTATTATTTTCACTCCCCCTAGAGAGTCAACGGAATAGGATATTGTAGAGATTGGGGGGAAACCCCGGGCTAAACCAGTATCCTCGTCGTCGAGAAAAACAAAGTCATCATCCGTGAGACCATATGTGCCATCCGTATAATCATGTAAATCTTCTTCATCATCAGAGGCACCAATGTTTACTAAGAAGGTCACTAGACGCCTATAGTCACCTTGGTCAAAAGGATAGGCTTGTGCAATGGGAGATACACTCTCTACTAACTATGGATTAGTCGTGCTCAAGAGACGTATCAGCCATTCTAACTCCTCAAAATTCCTCTCACATGCTAGTGTACCTACCAAATCCCATTCATATGCAAGCATCAAAAAGACCATGTGAAACATTTGTGAAAAGCAATGAGGGTACCTCTCACCCAAGGCAAGAGTGGATGACTCTAGCGTACCAACCATATATGTACACGCAAATAGATGATGGTTAGAGTGCAAATATTACAAGGGTTGTGTTCTTGTGCATAATGTGTTTTTATGATTTTGTGTTATGGCTCTTGCTCTTTTAATTTTTTATCTTGTTTTTGTGAGTATAAGGCTTTATATATACATTCCCTAAGATTGGAGATTAAGAGGTCAGGGAGGAAGGTTGAGAGGGAAGCAAGTGAATGATGGATGTCAGCAAACACTCCCCCCCTCCTTGGGTAGATCATACCTTTTGGAATGATGTCGTCACCTTTTGAAACCAATTTTTCCAAGTTGTTATGGGTGAAGGCTTTAACCAACAGTTTTTGACCACCCTATGCATTTCATCTAGTTGCAAGGGTGGTACGGAACTCTCCCATAATTTTATTTGCAACATTGTTGTAGGTGGTGAACTTACAATGGGAGGTGCATACTCTTTCTTGCTTGTATGAATCTGTACAATGGTAGGTGGAGGTTGTGTTGGAGCTTCTATTTTTGTATAGGAACTACACAAAGAGCAAGAAGCTTCATTTGATTTCGTTGTTCATGAGCTAGGTGGAACAAGTCATTCTTTCTTCGGTACCCAAACTAGCTCTAGAGGAGGTGTGTAGCATTCCATGATTTTTTCCTTTCCACGATCTTCAATTTGTTTTGGAGCCACATGATTGAGCTCACATGGGCCCTGGGACAAGTAAGAGCACAATTTACGTTTTGGCACCCAGATTAGATCATTTTCTTTCTAGTATCTTTGGGCTTCTAATAGTTGTTTAGGAATCCAGCGCAACATTTCTTCACATTTCTAGGGGTGAATGGGAGGTCTCTTACCAGGCTCCTGTCTTTTAGCACTGGCTATGGTCGCTAAAGAAGCTTTAGGGACCCACTTGTATGTTTTCTTTGCTATATTGGGATGGGTCTTGTGTGTCTCAAGCTTTATTTCAACTACATCAATTGAAGCTCTAGAGAGTTGGGCTATGGGGACATATGGTTCAACCAGCTCGAGTTCATGGAGGGAGACGAAGCGGCCTCACCTATGTCTGGCTCAGGTAGGATGGAGGTGTTCTGTCTTGCTCCCAGCGAAGTAAAATTCTCTCTATTCGTAGTAGAGCGGAAGTGGATGGGTGGAGCGGTCGATCCCTACACAGGGTTTGGTGCTCTGCTAGCTATTTCCTCATAAATTTTTTGATGTTATGGTATACCCAAATTTTGTCATTTCATTAATACATGGTTGCCTGCTCCATTTAGATGGGCATTTAAAGATTCTCTGTTGTCAATTTCTCATGTCTCTGTGCACTCTATTTCATCTCCACTATATTCTCTCTCTCTCTCTCTCTCTCTCTCTCTCTCTTTCCGCAATGCGGGGTAGCACTAGTCGCTAGGTACCTCTGGATGCAGTCGAGCTCATTGCCTAAACTCCATGCTTGGTTGGGCATTGAGAAATTTCTCCTTCCCTATACAAATGCTTCCGCAACTCTGATGTATATTGAAAATTGTACAAAGGTGTAAATTGTATATTCTGTGCATAGACCATAGGGGAGGGGTATCTCTCACCTGGTATCAAAGCCAATGCTTAAGGTTATAGGGATAGCCTAAAGCTTGATACTAGTCGGGTTAGTTATGCATCATGCACGCATTCATGCATACTGTTTGAGAAAGGATATTGTATTCATGATGCATCTATAAGTGACATTGGTTGATGGCACTTGTTTGACTTGTCTTCTTGAGTGGAAGTGTTTGGTTTGAGTTATGGTAAAGTGATTGAAGTGTTGAACAACGACCATGTAATTTTATTTGAATGTTTTTTTTTGTAGTAACCAATGGCTCCTAGAGTGACATCTGAATGCTTTAGCCAACGGAATGAGGTTTTGGCCATAGTGTTCATGAATGGCAACACGATTGTCCAGAGATGAACGAGAATTGTTTTACTTAGAAGTTGGGACCAAAGTCTTTGGCATACCAGGAAGAACACCTTGTTGGAAGAGTGTTGACTGTAGTTATCTCACCCGTCATGTTAACCCTCACGGCACACGGACACCCTATCACCTACGATGGACGCGTATTATGTATGATTTAGAGTCAGGTACCGGGCTTGTCGGACCAATAGGGAAAGGTAGAGTGATCGCCGATGAGAGGCGCACTTTAACTTGGACATTCAAGGGGTTAGTTGGCTAAGAATGGGCGCCCAAGTGTGAATGGGGTGAGCTCCTATAAAAGCCAACTAAACCTAATTTTTACTCATTCTCTCATTTGTGCAATTGAAGAGTGCTCTTGCTCCATCTCCATCTTCTTCTTCTTCACTTCCTTGTGTGTGTGTGTGAGAGAGAGAGAGAGAGGGAGAGTGTGTGTGCGATCGAGCATTACGAAGGCACGACGGCGGCGAAGCGGTTGAGCGCGGCACGACTGCAGCTTCTTCTTCATCGCGGCGAGGAATCCACCACGAAGGCGAGCGTAGAGCGGTGAGTGACACACCCTTTGTTTTCTTGAGCTTGCTAGTTTAGGCTTGTTGTGTGCTTGGAGCCGTTTGTGGCTCGCATACGGTGTATTGGCAAGTCCCTTGCTTCGACAGTGCGGCAAGGAGCGCACATTTTTGGCGCCGTTGCCGGGGATATGCCCTACACTAAGCTCGGTTAGCACTTTACGCTTCCTTGTGGTGCAATTTGTATCATAGGAAAGGGCAGGGAAGGAGCGTGTGGAAGATTTCTGTTTTTTGCGTTTTCTACATTTGCTGTCAAGTTTCAATTTCTGTTATTGTCTGCGTTTTTCAATTTCTGCAATTTCAAGTTCGGCGTTTTCAATTTCTGTCAAGTTCTGCAATTTCTGCGTTTTTTCTGCATTTTCAGCAATTTCGGTGCATTTTCTGCATTTTTTTTCGGTTTTTCTGCATTTTCTGCAATTTCTGCGTTTTTCTGTCAGTTTTCTGCAATTCCTGCAATTTCTGCTTTTTTGCGTTTTTCTGCATTTTTTGAATTGCTGCGTTTTTCTGCGTCAAAAAAAAAAAAAAAAGGAAAAAAAAAAGTTTATTTTGGAAAAAAAAATAAAATCTTAAAAGGAAAAAATTTCGGAAATTAAAAACGCGAGCGAGTGGGCGGCGAAATTTTTCGAAAATAAAAAACGTGACTCTTAAAACGGACGGGTTGGTTTGTATAAAAGATAGATCGGGATCGGGATCATTTTCCCAAGCCCAAGCCCAAGCCCAAGCCCAAGCCCAAGCCCAAGCCCAGGCCCAGGCCTCAGGCCTCAGTCTTATGATATATACTAGACTCACTCTTATATATATACCCTACTCCCTCAAGAGAGAATGAGAGCATGTGGGACAAGTCCTCCACTCTCCTCCTTTCTCTTCCCACTTGCACCTTTAGACTTTCTAGTTTGGGCCTAGTTCCCTACTGGAAATTGACAGTTTTAAGGATTCCGAGGGCATAGAGTGACCAAACGGAGGGCTGTAAAGCACGGCACGACCCTCTGACCGATACGCTCGTTTTGAGCTATCACACGGTCCATTCCACGACACGCTCAAAAAAATCTAGCAAAAAAACAAACAAAAAACACGCTAAAAACTAGTCACAAGGCCTCCTAGAGCAGCTTTTTGACACCTTAGGGTATCAAAAGCACATGCACTTACGCTCTGGGCGGGTGCTAGAACACGAGCATATTGAGGGTGCCTCTGTTCATACGGACACCCATTACCCATCCACGATAAGCTCTATACCCTCAGCGGGGACACAAGGTAGCACCACCCAAGACCCTAAAATAGCCGCTAGTGATTCCTCCTCCGACTCAGAAATCATGGAAGCACACCCTACCCAAAACACTGAGAGAGAAGGCCATGCACCTCCCGAAGCTCCACAGCCTAGTACTAGTATGTTTAGCCGTTTCATGGAAACATTAGGTAGAGCTACTCGCTCGGAACCTGATGCAAATGAAGCACACGAAGGGGGTGGGGAAGTGGACTCTCCTTTCACATCGCACGTGGACCCCACACCCCCAAAGAGTGTCCATGTGGATATCCTACCAACTTCTTACCAAGAGGGCCCTGTTGAGCTGCCTCCTTCAGAAGTTCCCTCTAGAGTACCGTTGGTGGCAAGTAAAACCACGGGGAGCAACATTGCTTCTACCTCACAAGAAACCGTTAACACGTCGACTCTAGAAGGATTGTTCATTAATGATCATTGGACATACAACCTCCACACTGAGGTGTTGACGGATCTACACTCTGGCCACGCCTACCATGTAGGATGGATAGAGATTGTACAATCCACCTCTAGTGCCACGAGCATCGAAGATCAACAGAAAATGATCTGTAATGTTATCCATGGCATTATTCAATTAGAAAGGCAAAACCGAGGGGTAAATATACTCTCAACTGGCCCCATGAGATTTCTGGATACGAGCAAGGCTCAACAGCCTACTCTATCTCAAATGGAGACTCCTCTAATGAGCCCCATGGACCCATCTTACGTCATTTCACCTGGGGTCTCTATGCAATCTGAGCCTCCGAGCGAAAACTTTAGCTTCCCTAACTTGGCTCAACCCTCTATTAAGGAAAACACAGTGCTCACTCCAGGGATAAGCCTGATAGAGAATGTACCGATGACATCTACGGTTAGCGCAGTGCCACTACCTAGTGTCGTAGTACCTAATATGGGGCCTCGACCATATGTGCCTCTAGCCCCTTATGCACACATGGCCCCCACACCTCCAATTGTACCACTTGCTTATGCTCCTCGAGTGCCGCTCCCTAGCCCTTATCCAAGTGGACCTATGCCCGGTTATGTTCCATATCCTGCATCATCCACACATATGCCAAGACCGGTACCCGTTCCTCTCCCACATATGATTCCAAGAGTACCTCCACCGGCCCTGCCTCCTCACATAGGTGACTTGGCAGCGTTTGCTCAAACCATAGGTCGATCTATTGCAGAAAATATGCATCATGCATCTGATAGAGAGCCTAGAAGTAAGGCAGTACAAATTGCCAAACTCACGCAAAAATTCAATGGGGACGAAGATGCTAGGAAACACATTGAAGTGTTTGAACAAGTATGTGATTCCTTAGGGGAACGCAACGAACTACATAAGTGCAATGCCTTAAGCTTGACATTAAGTGGGAAGGCTGGAGATTGGTATAGGACCCTAAGGGTGGACGAGAAAACAATCCACCCTACCCTTCGAAGGTTGTTTCTAAAGGAGTACATACGAGAAGGTGTGCTTTGGGGTGTAGCATCTCAGCTACAGAAGGCCGAACGTAAGGAAGGAGAGTCAGTAAGGGACTTCATTAGTCGTCTAAAGCACTTAAACTCTCGCTGCCCTGTAAATGAGCGCTTCAACAATAACCAACTGCTTGATCGATTCATTCGAGGGTTGAGGAATGAAGGAATCTATAATGGACTAGTGATTAGAGGTATCACAACCTGGGAAGATGTCACTGCCAATGCAATCCAATTAGAGGACAACTTGATGATAGCAGGCATGAGGGTGTCTACTGACACGAGATCCACTAGCTCACAAGCCATTGAGTATGAACCCATGACTGCAAAGCCCATTGCCAATGAGCCAAAGGTATTTGAGACATTCTTGACAGACCTCACCAAGGCAATCCAAGAGTCTCTTAAGGATAATCGACCCCCTCAAAATAGTCACATGTATCCAAGAAGGGAGCAACAATGGTGTTCCATTTGCTTAGGCCCACATAGCACTAGTGAGTGCCCTACGTTTAGAGTAAAATTTAATGGAACTTGCAACGCATGTGGTAGGTATGGTCACCAAGCTAAGGATTGTTTAATGATCAAACGTATGATGGCAAATAGACCACCTGTAGCCTGGACGGATGCACCTCGAGCTCCTGTATTGATGCCTGCTCCACCTGTTGAGCAGCTACCACAACACATGGTCCCTAGACCTCAAAATGTTGTACAAGCTACACCGTTACCACCTCCTGTGCTAGGACCGCAGCCCCCGCATCCCAGAGTCGCCCCTATGAACCAAGTGGGTTGCGAGCCATCTAATGCTTATGCAGATGGTTGTGAGGAGGAAATAGACACTAGTATTGCCTACGGACTTGATACATTGGAAGAGTGTCCTATATACTACATGGAAGATTGTTGGGGACAAGTCAAGCCGGTTTATCAAGCTGCTGCTCTCGCATCCAGAGGTCAAAATATCAACACCCAGGCTAGGAGGCCACCTCTTCAATGCTACGAGTGTGGTGGACCACATCGAGTAGCGGAATGCCCTATTAGGCTGCAAAAGAATGCTGCACAGATGCAAGTGAATCAAGGGAGCACGTCTGCAATGCCAATACTCACATGTAATCGTTGTGGCATAGATCACTTGATTGCCCAATGCCCCTATAACCCAAATGCGCCTAAAATCACACCCCTGAATTTGGTCGAAATTGCTAGTGTGACGTCACCAATACCACCCGTCGCACCTGCTTATGCGATTACACGGTCCATGCTTCAAGGGCCAGGACATATCCTCGAAGAGAGAGATACCGCGTCAATTATCCAAGCAAAGAAAAGGAAGACACGAAGGAAGAAGTCGCAGAATACGGAAAATTCAAAGCCAAGTTCCAAAACAAACATAGGAACAGGAGATGACCCCGTGTATATGAATGACCTCGAGGATGATTCAGATTCAGTCGAGACAATGGAGACTAGAACCAATACCACAAAGGGAAAGACCGACAAAGAAAACCGTAACATGGAACCAAATGAAAACCGAATGAGAGAAAACCATAAAGAGCCTCTGAAAACACCACAAGTGTTTCCAAATCCAATCCACGACCCCCAAGATAAATCGCAGGGGCAAAAAGGGAAGAATTGTAAAAAGAAGATTGGGACGTACCCAAACCCAGTAGATGAGATTAAGCAGGTGAAACATCTAAGAGGTTTAGTGGAGGAGACTCAAAGGAAACTAGAACCAGAACCCATGCATGTAAAAATTCATGACACAGTGTTTCCCACGCAAGTTCATCCACCCCACATGAACCATAGACCGTTAGCCATATCTAGTATCATCCAAGAAGGGAGTGAGGACAGGACATCAGAAAGTGAGCATACACCCTTCTTGTTGGAAAGGATGTTTAACGAAGGAATACCTGATCCCATTGAGGAATATGAGATTTCATCCTCACCAGTTCCTAGTCAAGGGCCTACACCCTGCAAAACGCCAATGAATGTTGCCAAACTAGTGGACTTCATGTCTTCTGAGGTCCGAACCACGATCATAGCAAAGCTGTATGGAGATCCTGAGTTATTCCTTGCACTTCGAGCATTCCTTAACGGAGAGCTACGAACGGGATTACCGCAGTTTGCGCAACCAAATAGGCCTGACTCGATTATGATTGATGAGGAAAATCATGTGCAATCACTTGACTTAGATGGACACGAGTCTGTGATCGAGGTACCCATTAACGAATTAGGGCAGTATTTTGAAGGCGACGAGTCTAATGCGACCCTACCCATCACTACCAAGGGATTAACTATAAAGGGAATTCTTGATGGTGGTGCGGGAGTTAGCATCGTTACAAAAGATTGTTGGGAATCCATGGGAAAACCCCGCCTCAGTGTTACTAACATTGTGGTAAAGATGGCAAATGGTACCATAGCCAAACCTATGGGGATGCTCAAGGATCTTAAGATCAAAGTTCTAGGATACAAGGTGCGACATACGTTCATTGTAATGGATTTCTCTAAACACCTTATGTCATATGAAATGATTTTAGGACGACCATTCATGAGGGAAGCACAAATGGTTCACGATTGGTCTAAAAATCATGTCTATTTGCAATTCCAAGACTCTGTCCTTAGAGTGGATTTGGTGACTGGTAAGGTACACCCCTTAGGGAGTAAAACCATTATTGATCATCGCTCTGACACCACAGTTCACTCGGCCCCACTACAATATTGTTACACTTGTAAGAAGGATACAGACATTGGCAAAGATTCTCCTTACATGGATGTGTTACCGGGTATGACGGAATCAGACAATGTAGACTGGGTCCACCTAGCATCAACCATAGACACTTGGGGAAATAGGGGGACGACCTGGGTAACACCTGAGGGGGATGAAATGCATATACCCTTAAATATGCTACAAGCAATGCATATCGCTTCCGACAAGACTCATCCTAATGTAACGAAGAAAACATACAAGTGGGTCCCTAAAGCTTCTTTAGTGACCATATCTAGTGCTAAAAAACAGAATCCTTGTAAGAAACGTACCACTCGCTCCAAGAAAAGTAAGAAAATGTTGCGATGAATCCCTAAACGACTATTGGAAGCCCAAGGCTACTATCAAGGAAATGATCAAATCTGGGTGCCAAAACGTAGATTGTGCTCTTACCTATCACCTGACCCAAGTGAGCCCAATCCCGTAGCTCCAAAACGAATCAAGGATCGTGGAAAGAAAAAAATCACAGAATGCTACACACCTGCTCCCGAGCTAGTTTGGGTACCAAAGAAAGAACGATTTGTTCCACCTAGCTCAGGAAGGGGGGAGTCCCATGAAGATTCTAGCTCCTCATGTAATACATCCATAGAGGTAAAAGCTTCTACACCGCCTCCATCTATAGTAGTGGACCTCAATGAAGCTACAAAAGAATCCACACCCCCCAGTGTTCAAGAATCACCTGATGAACCACTTCACGTTCGATCCTGGGAGAGTACCTTACCACCCTTGCAGCTTGACGAGGCACCTAGGGTAATAGCAAACTACTGGCAAAAATCCTCACCTATTACCAACTGGAACAATTGGTTTCAAAGGGTGACAAGCTCATTTCAAACGGTATGATCTACCCAAGGAAGGGGGGAGTGTTTGTGGACATCCATCATTCACTTGCTTCCCTCTCAACCTTTTTTCCCTGACCTCTTAATCTCCGATCTTAGGGAATGTATATATATAGCCTTATACTCACAAAAAAACAAAAATAGTAAAGAGCAAGAGCGCCTAGCAATGAGAGAGCACCCTATCAGATCTTACATATAAGTCCAAATTCACCGTGTCAAGTCAAGCAACACACAAAAACAACTCTTATGTTTTAAAGGCCTAACCAAATCTATCTGTCTTGTCAGAAATGGCTACTTCACCAGAGGCATGCACTTCTATTTTTGATGAAAGGTACCCCTTGTCTTTTCAACAAGTGTTCTACGTATGCTACCCTATACTTTCTTGCGAATGGGATTTGATAGAGAGCCTTGCATGTGAGAGAAATTTTGAGGAGTTAGAATGGCTGATACGTCTATGGCTAACTAGTGATCCCTACCCAGTGGCGAATGTGTCTCCAATGGCACATGCTTATTCTTTTGCACAAGATGAGTATCCACGCATCACGAGGTTCTTGATTAGCATGCTTGCACAAGAGGATGATGAAGAGGAACTAATAGAGACCGAGGAAGACTATGGCCTCACGGACAATGATTTTATTTATCTAGATGATGAGGATAGAGGCCTAGCCTTAGGGTGGCCACCCGGTTTATATAATATCCTCTTTCCTTGATTCTAAAAGGGGTGACAGATAGGTAGGTTAGGGGTCTAGATTGTGTTTTGAGTTTGTTTTTTAGGAGTTTTAATTTTTCCCACTGATGTGCCTCCTGGAGGTATTCCTTTTGTTTCCTAGTGTGTACAGGAGCGTGTTGCTATTGATAGGGTTTGGACCTTCATGGAACCTTCAAATCAAGCGCGACCATCGACACAAACAGGTGTTTCTTGTCCATTAGCATTGCCCTTATCTTTTTGCATCCATGTTTGTCTGCTTTGATTGTGATTGGTAGCATACTATTCAGCGCATTGGCTTAGTATCAAACATTTAATTCAATGCAATCTTTTGTCATAATCACTTGTTTAGGTGTAAAAATCAAGCAGTCCGACTAAGGTAGTTTGACCAAGCTAGGTATTAGAAATCTTCTCTTAATACCATGGGGAATGCCTTCCTAATAAGCAATGGTTACTTAGGTTCTTAATCCGATTTAGGCAGCATTGTATGAAATGTACTAGGGCTTTCTAGTGGGCTTAACCCTATTGACCTTTAGCTTAAGTATTATAAAGGGAGTTTACTAATGTGATGAGCCTGGGGAATGTAACAGTGTTATATGACCTCCCAAAGTTACAAAATTTAAATGCTGAAAATGAACAAGCAAAAAAGCAAAGTGCCACAATGTAAAATTTTAAGCTGGAAGAGAAATCTCAGCTTGATTTGGTACTTCACTCACATGTATTGCCTATGGTACTAGAGCCCTAGAGGTTCCCAGTGTGGGCGCTTTTCCTTGAAAAGCAAAAAACCCAAGGCATGCAAAATAAGCACACACATCATAATTGAATCAATGTGAAAAGACCTTGGGGGGTCAAAGAAAAAGTAATCAGTCAGGCGATGATTTCATGAGAAATTCCTTTTATGGTAGCTTAACTACAAGGTTTTCTAGATATAGCCTCTAGTCAGCCCTTGAACATGAATACTTGGCTCTCGCGATTAAACAACTTAATTGACCACAGAAAATTAAGAAGCTTACCCATGGTATTAATATTCGATCTCTAGTGCTTTTCGACCGTCAAATTAGCGACCCCAGACTTGTTTAATTTTTTGCCTTTACATCAGTTTATGCATTTGATTACATTGCAATTTAATGTTCATTGCTAACAAATTGTTTGAAATTCTTTTACCAATCAATTTGTCTACCTAAAACTGCATATGCTTTTTATGAGAATGCAATTACTGTGTCAATGTTGTTTGATTTTGCAGTGACTGAAGAAGGCTAAGGACATTCATCTCAAATGCTCTTCCACCTCGACGAACCAGCTTCAACTCAATAGCTTCCGAGGACGGAATCTACATCAGGAAGGGGGGCATGTTAACCCTCACGGCACACGGACACCCTATCACCTACGATGGACGCGTATTATGTATGATTTAGAGTCAGGTACCGGGCTTGTCGGACCAATAGGGAAAGGTAGAGTGATCGCCGATGAGAGGCGCACTTTAACTTGGACATTCAAGGGGTTAGTTGGCTAAGAATGGGCGCCCAAGTGTGAATGGGGTGAGCTCCTATAAAAGCCAACTAAACCTAATTTTTACTCATTCTCTCATTTGTGCAATTGAAGAGTGCTCTTGCTCCATCTCCATCTTCTTCTTCTTCACTTCCTTGTGTGTGTGTGTGAGAGAGAGAGAGAGAGGGAGAGTGTGTGTGCGATCGAGCATTACGAAGGCACGACGGCGGCGAAGCGGTTGAGCGCGGCACGACTGCAGCTTCTTCTTCATCGCGGCGAGGAATCCACCACGAAGGCGAGCGTAGAGCGGTGAGTGACACACCCTTTGTTTTCTTGAGCTTGCTAGTTTAGGCTTGTTGTGTGCTTGGAGCCGTTTGTGGCTCGCATACGGTGTATTGGCAAGTCCCTTGCTTCGACAGTGCGGCAAGGAGCGCACACGTCACCAGGAACCTTTCTGGTCAATTCTTCATCTATATTGACGACGACAATACTCCACGAGATTGGTTTGCGAATCTCAGACTACTTCAACTCAGAATACGGCTAGGCCTAGAAGACATGTTCTACTACTTGGCGATGCGTTCCCAAATGTTAAGGATTGCCGAAGTTGCTAAGAAGTTTGAAGCTCTTGACAGCTGTCATAGGAAAAGAAAAGTTAGAGGATAACTGCAGACCACGTTGTCGTGTGAGAGGTCTGAGAGAATACCCTGTTGTGAGAGTTAAAAGGATATTTAGAGAATTAGCTCCAAGACACCCATAATATTGTAATGAAATCATAAAGATCAAATTTTGATGAATAGAAGAATCATAAACTTAGTTTTGATTCACATGTGTACTAAGTTTTCTCTCTTTCTCTTATTATAGATGTCTTCTTAATTGTCTTGATGAACTCCCGAGTGATTTTGCACAAAGAATTATTTTCAATTACGCGATGGATTCAGTCTCCATTGGGGAATTGAAGTGACTGGAGTTTCAAAGGGGACTAGGGATTTCCTTATAGCCAACACTTATGTACCATGGGAGTTATATGTTGAAGCTCAACCCGAACATCGAATACAAGTACCTGATAGATTCATGACCAACCCATAGCTTTGGGTGAAGGAAAAGATCCAAGAAGGTGATGTTAAAGTGCAAGGATATGTTCTTTAGATTAACTTATGCTCTATTTTGGACATACCAAGTCATGAACTCATACTTAGTAAAAAGGTTCTTATGCTAAACCAAAGATACGGCTTTTGTGAGAAGGTCATAATCAGAGTATGAAAGAAGTCAAATGGCAGCAACCAATTCTATTATGTACCCGAGGATTGGTTCAATAGAGTCTATGGAGCCATTCTCAAGTACAATCCTCACAATGTTACCATTACCTTTGATGACTACGAGAAACCAAGGTGCATTAGTGACTTTGCTCAAGCACAACCAATAACAGTGAACTCGAGTAGATATATCTACAGAAACGATGTAAATGAGCGACATGCCCGTGTAAAGTATTTTAATGGATTACCACCCAAGGACATGTCGCGGGGGAAAGAATGGTATAAAGAGAAAGACATGACTTTTAGTGCACAAGTTGAAGTGCTAAACTTTGACACCCGTGATGTGAACAAATATAGGGGTAGAACCTCAGTTGTAGGAACCAAGAATGGGTTCATTGGACCCTTTCGTATTTATGTATCTCCCAAGAAACACTATGTACCTTCTTGATTTTCTATAGTTATAAAAAAATGAAAAAAAGTGGTTTTTATACAACACATATTATTTTGAGGATATAACTGACATGAGTGATGGGTTGTGTGTGTGTAGATGATGGTGGACAGCTTACCTTGAGGGATATGGGCGGATATACTCTCTCGAGAACAATGACCAACATTCCTATAGTCCATTCCCTTGGAAGTTATTCGTTGACTTATTTGGAAAGTCACTAGTCTACAACCCTTGCAATGTATAGATTTTATAGAATGCCTACAGCAGACCTCAGTGCCTTACGGATTGTAGAAATATTCACAACTCAGTTGGATGGGACACACCGGATGTGTTTCCAAAGGAATCTGCTTTCTTTGATGACTACTTCGGGTAAAGGAAGGCAATTATCCACGCTAAAATGGGGGTACCTGTAACAAACAAATCTCTTACTCAAGAATGGTATGACTCACATGCCAATGAAGAGATATTCCAGTCAAAGATTGTAAAGGATTATTGGAGTCAACCATCAGACATACTGAAAAAATGGGACAACTATGATCCATTGGTGGAAGGATGTCACAATGGATATTACTGAGTACATTATGCTAGAGCCACTAGGATTTATTAGAAACTTCCGAAATACCTTGTAGACTTTTGAAACCCAAAGTTTTGTGATATCAAAATTTGATTGATTTATTATTCCTTCTCCTAATTGCTTCTCATCTTATCTTAAACGTCTATTCAAATTGATTTAAGGACTTTGAGTGAAATATAATATTTTGCAAAGTGTGACCTTGGTTGATATGGTGCAGTAAGTTACCATGCCTCCTAGAGGAAATGCGCTGCTGATAACGCAAATGCACCTATTTTCCCTAAACACACCATCATTGATAGAGACATCGATGCTATGCTTCACAAGTTTCAACGTGGAAATTTTAGCACGGAAGGCAAAGATGTAGGCAAGATTCTTGGAGATTGGATCGAGTGCATGGATGACTACTTTGATTTGGCTCACTCATCGGCAGTGAACAAGGCTATCATCGCTAAGTTCAAACTAGAAAAAACAGCCAAGCATTGGTGGAGAGACCATTGCACAGAGAACAATGTTGATCCTAATGCTGCAACTTGGGATTATCTTAAGATTCAACTTAAGAAGGACTATCAAAACAAATTTTATCATTCAAACTATATGAATGAGTTGCTTGATTGTACTCAGGGGACCAGAGTTCTGGAATCATACTACTAGCATTTCTAAACCCTTGTCAAGTATGCTCCAGTAGGGATGACTCAAGAGGTTAAGGTAGCTTGATTCGTGTCAGGACTACATAATCCTATGAAGACTAGGCTCCAAAGTCTTCGCCTTACCAATTTTGCAGATGTCCTTGATGAAGGAAAACCCATTGAAATAGAGTTATCTACTACCGAAAAGAGGAAACCAGAACCTGTTTCTGTTCCGTGAAATCAAAAGACCTCGTCCAAAGGAGGAATGAAGATCTGGAACTCCACAACAAAGAAGAGAGAGCTTATTATGTATGAAAGCTAGACAGGATCATTTATGCTACATTTTTTTTGATCCTGGTTGGTGGACGGATACGCCGCGACGGACATCAGCACAGCGAGAACTCACCTAATAAGATTTGTCAGCTAAGGACGAAGCTCAACCCACAGGCGCATGGAAGCAAGCATAGGGTGTCAATCTACACTCGACCGACTCCTAACTAATTCCTACAGAGGTCTCTATCCAATGTCTAAGTCACAGCCTTCAGGAGTACATAAGAGGAAACTTCCTACAATACTTTCTAGAGCCGAACACCCATCAAACAATCTCAAAACACCACAGAACTTGAAGGAGACCCTGCTAACACCAATAGGTCGCTCTCCCTAAGGTCTATGAACCAAAACACCAACCCAAAACACCCGGCGCAAAATCACGTAGGAAGTGTGGCCAAAATTTGTAGGTCTTTGTTTCAGAAATCTAAAGTGCTTAATGTGTAGCTCTACTCAATGTGAACGTGTGGATATGCTGCAATGCAAAATCGGACAACGTATGCTCACCAAATCACCACATGAAGCTCGTAGATGGAGCTTGCAAAACCGGACCGTACGCGCGCAATGTAGATATCGGTGCATAGCTCTCGTCGGAGGCAACACGTTGCACTTCTCCGCCCTCCATTCCGACCACCGGTGCACACATAGCGTCAAGATGAAGCTCACTCTCTCTCTCGTACACAGTACGCTCACCCACAGACTTCAAAACTTTTTAAAATGACAAAGGTTTTTTCATTAAGGTCAAAAAGTGGTATAAATACCTTACAATTCTCAAACCCTAAAGTTCCAAATCAACCATCTACTCAATCTAAATGTCAAAACTGGGATACAATCTGGAAACTTCTGTAAGCCCCAATATTTACAAGGTAAAATGTCGGGTTTTCTTAATAAATGAATAATTACAAAAAAATGATAATCTGTGGAGCCATCATTTTCCGTAGGGTGTGTCCAGCTTCTAACACTCCCCCCCTCCTTGCTCATGTCATCCCCGACATGGCTGTTGAGTTGCTTCTCATCTTATGGTTTCGCGCATCTTGAGCAACGACTCGTATCTTGCATTTAAATTCAGTAGTGTTGGGCCAAATATATCAGTGTTGATGGTGAAGAAGCCGATGTAAAAAGCTTCTTCAAAGGCCTGGAGGTGATAGGATGGCAGAAACATGATCCTTTGATACAATGCATGTATCACCTCCTTGGAAGGCTGACCTGACAGATCGTATGCACATCTCTAATTATCTTGAAAGAAGAAGATACTGTATGTCACCTGGCCCGGTTTGAACATCTCGAAGACTGCCAAAAGGGTTTTACAAATCTTCCTCATCATAATGCAAGAAAGGTCAGGCGAGACAGTGAACAATTTGATGGTGCCCGTTAGGGTTTTCACCATGTATTGAACATTTATTCTCTCACATGCCTTCAAGCCTGGCAGCTTCGGATAGTTTAGCCAAGTGGGTTGGCTTCTTTGTAGTATCTCCTGGGTCTTCCACGTCCGCATCCTTGGTAGAGGGTAGAAGCTTAGGTTATCTCTGATGATTTTGGGTGCCTCTACCAAATGGATTAGGTATTGTGTATACTTCGTTAGCCATGCCTTTCTCCACCTGGGCTGGAAGTCGACTATCAACTTTACCCCTTCAGGCTGGGAGATATCAACTGTTGTAGAGTGGCATTGTCGGCTCTTCTCTGATTCTCTTGTTGATGGTGGCGGATTCATACTTTAGCAAAGGATATGGGAGAGAGGGATATAGCCATTCACGCCGGAGGTTGCTGGCGTCTATCTTCTGAATGGTCATGGATTTAAAAACCCTTTGCTCCCATTCCAAGGCTAATTCCTTGGCCGTTTCTCTGATTTCTGCCTCTATGGCCTTGCGCAGCATCCCTTCCTCTTCTTGTGTCAAATCTTGTGGCTCTTGAGAGGGTCCTTTTAGGATTTCCTCTTGCATGGGTGTGTCCACAGGATCTGCCACTCTCTAGGTCTATGCCTTCCATGGTTGCTAGCCCTGTGCCTGCCTGCTCATCTATCTGCTTTTGCATGGGTGTGTCCACAGGATCTGCCACTCTCTAGGTCTATGCCTTCCATGGTTGCTAGCCCTGTGCCTGCCTGCTCATCTATCTGTCCACAGAATGGCAGATCCTGTGGACAGATAGATGAGCAGGCAGGCACAGGGCTAGCAACCATGGAAGGCATAGACCTAGAGAGTGGCAGATCCTGTGGACAGATAGATGAGCAGGCAGGCACAGGGCTAGCAACCATGGAAGGCATAGACCTAGAGAGTGGCAGATCCTGTGGACACACCCACTCTCTAGGTCTATGCCTTCCATGGTTGCTAGCCCTGTGCCTGCCTGCTCATCTATCTGCTTTTGGAGTGTCTGTTTCTCTGCTTCAACTTCTTCTCCCATGTTCAAGAGGAGGTCGTTCAACTCGGCGTTTATCTTCTCCGCCTCCTCGAGCTTTCTCTTGATATTTTCTAGCTCATCTTGCATTGCTTTCTTCTATTCTTCCATGCGTGTTTGCATAACCACCGACCCTTCTGCCATCATCAGCCTTTGCTTTTTCTCTAAGGTAAACTCTTTCTGAAGCCCTTTCATCTGTTCTTCATAGATCTGGCTCTCTGTAGTGGTGTGAGTCGAGCTAGTAGCCCTCACTCTAGTAGCAGATGCCCGTAAGCCGCTGGATGGTTTGGTCTTTAACTTTAAGCTGGTCCTTGAGCTCAAGCACTACAAGAGGTTGTGTGCTCTTGTGACGCTGTTAGCGACGGAAATACACTGGGTTTTTATAACCCCCGGCGTCGCTAAAACCATCGCTACGAGAGCGTCGCTACATAGAGACGCTCATAGCGACGGTTACACAGAAGTCTATAGCGACGCTACAGAGCCATAAATAGCGACGGTTATAGCGACGCCCGAGAGAATTTTTTTTTGGTGACAGGGCATTGAATGCCCTGCCACCCATCAACCATATTGTATTTGATTCACTTTTTAAAAAAATTACAAGGGTAGATAATAGACCCAAAATAGTCACCCACATGATGCATTGACAAGCGTAAAATTGACAATTGTACACATCATAGGCAAAATGAATTGATTGGCAAATGTAATAATGATAATTGTACAACATCATAGTCATAAAGAATTGATTGGCAAAATGAACTGCGGTGACAAATGTAATAATATACATGGTTCAAAAAGACGTATAAAATCTGTCTCATGATACATAAGCTATGAGAAACCCTAAAATAATGCTATCTAGCTACGGCTAAACTGACGTCGTCTAGTCAGACGTCTCATCGCGTCCAAGCGGCGTATCTGTCGGATTCTGCAAAAAAAGACAATAAGACAGCTTTCAGTAAGTATAAACATATAACGACATTTATAAAACAATACAAAAAATAGAAAAGAGTAAACCCTAATACTAACCATGCCACCGCGAGAACTGAGAATGTCCATCAGGGCGTTTAAGCCCTTCCTGCCTGCGTACTCGCGCTCGTACGGTGTGGGATCACGTCCTGTCATCGACCACTGTCAAAACATACAAAGAATTCATTATGTTAGAATTAAAAAACTCATAAACCCTAAACTATTGAACATAAAGAGCAATGCGAAAACACTTACAAAATCGGCCTCAAATGATGCCCATCCACTGCTCCCCAAGTGGTGCAAGCTCCCTGCCTCTACTCGCGCTCTGGCTGCATCCTTTTGTTGCTTCCACTTGTCGGGATTCTCGCGCGCTGCTTTCTTCGCATTCTTCCAATCTTCTTTGGCCAGTCAATCTGGCCTGTTCCACCCATGCTTGATTGCTTTTTGCACTTCAGAACGCTTGTGTTTGCAGTATTCGCGCATTCGAATCTTCATCAGGTCTTCATTGAAGCGCTGATCCCGTGTTGGAACGGGAAACTCATCATGAAGTATGCTGATGACTCTGTTTTTTAAATCACTTGGTACTTCACTCCATTTGTTTAGTATGTAGTGTCTAAACAGCTGAGAGCAAAGACCACGCATGCGCGAGATCACCTTCTTGCCGTCATCATCCATGATGATGCCGCCGCTGAAGTCGACGGAGTAAGGCAAGCCCTCTGGCCGGTGACGCGTGAACCTGGGTGTCCCGACAGGGGTCTCTAGCGGCGTGTCAATGGGGGTACGGAAATCCTCATATTGTGAAATCCACTTTTGCATCACTAGATTGTGAAGCATGCAAAATCGGTTGATTTTAGCCTCTAGATCTTCTGTCATCTTCTTCTCAACACCGAGATTGCACATGACAATCCCAGATATGCGCTCATCATCTATGGTTCGCCATAGAGAGAGAAGCAAAGCTGCAAGCAAGTCTGGCAAAGGCATTGCAAAGATGCCATGAAATGGAAAGAGAAAATCAGGCAGCAGCTCAAAGACTGCAAGGAGCCGAAGAGGAGTATAGACAACTCAGCAAGTCATTGACAGATGCAGAGAGGGAAAGGGATAACCTAACCCTACAACTTGTTGAGGAGTCCAAGAAAGTTGAGGCCATGCAAGATTCCAAAGAGAAGGCAGAAATAGAGCAGGAGGCCACCCAGGATGAGGTCCTTCACTACAAGAGGCTATTCATATTAGCGACGCTCACACAGCGACGCTCAAAAAAAAAATTCCCGGCGTCGCTATGAGCGTCGCAAATTTCTTTGTAAATTTGCGACGCTCATAGCGACGCCGACTGGGCTAAAAAAATAACAGAGCGCGCCCAAAAACTCAGATCTCAGATCTGAGTTTTTTGGCGCCCTCAAGCAAGGAGCAGGTAACGCTCTCCCTCCCTCTCTCTCTCTCTCTCTTTTTCTTCTCCACACACACACACACACACACACACGAGGAGAGGAAGGAGAGCCAGGTATGCTCCTTCCCTCTCCTCACTCTCATGTTCCCTTCCCCTCTTTCTCTCTCCCTCTCTCTCTCTCTCACACACACACATAGTGTTTTTGAGAGAGAGAGAGAGAGAGAGAGAGAGAGAGAGAGAGAGAGAGAGAGAGAGTACAAACATAAACAAAAACGCACACACACATACATAAACAAATTAAAGAATGCACACACACATTGAGAGAGGAAAAGAGAGAGAGAGCATGCATAAACAAAAAACGCACGCATTGAGAGAGGAAAAAAGAGAGAGAACATGCATAAACAAAAAACGCACACATTGAGAGAGGAAAAGAGAGAGAAAACATGCATACGATCCAAAAAAAGAGAGAGAAAACGCACACATTGAGAGAGGAAAAGAGAGAGAAAACATGCATACGATCCAAAAAAACGCACACACATTGAGAGAGAAAGAGAGAGAAAGTAATTTAACGTCGTAGGAAACTAAGTAAAATTAAAAGACCTAAAGATCTAGCTGACGAGGAGTTGAACTCAAGACCTATTATTCAAGAGGGAAATGGCATAACCAATCTATCATACTTGGCATGGGTGATAGAAAGGTTATACCATTTATCTCTTTTTATTGGCACACACATTCACACACGCGCACACACACAAGAAGAAGAGAGTTATAACGTCGTAGGAAACTATCCTAAAAGACGTTAAAGATTAGGTTCGATGTAGACTTACATTAAATTAGATTTAGGTTTATTTAAGTTAAATTAGATTAGATTTATTTTTAATTAGATTTATGTTTATTTACGCTAGATTTAGATTTACGTTATATTAGATTAGATTCAGGTCTCCATAGACTGCGATGCCTGCATGAAGGGGGTGAAGAAAGCCCTCAATGGAATATAGGGTATTGCTGCCTTCACTCATGGTGGGCTCCGTCGATCCAAAGTACTGGTGAAATGTCTTCAGAAGATAGGGAAGAAGGTGGATCTTCAGGGCGGCAAGAGTCACTACATCCCCGACACAATGACCATCTAGACAACCTCTAGTCATTCAACAGCAACTTCAAAGTTAGTAACAAGAGCAAGAACGGTCTAAAGGGCCAATTGCTGTCGTCAGATGTGGATGGAGATGAGGCAGCGTCACCACCGGAAGTTAACTCTCACATCTTTAGTGATGAGAATGCCAACTCTTGCCGAGTTATGTGAAAAATTATGTGTTAAATCAGTTTTAAGATTCTTATAATCCCTGTTAGTTCAGTTCTTTGTTTTTAATATAACATAATTTACGTTAGATTTAGATTTATGTTATATTAGATTAGACTTAGGTTTATTTAGGTTTACCCACACAAACACACACACACACACAAGAAGAAGAGAGTTTTAACATCGTAGGAAACTATCCCAAAAGACGTTAAAGATTAGGTTAATGTAGACTTACGTTAAATTAGATTTAGGTTTATTTTTAGTTAGATTTACGTTTATTTAGATTTACGCTTATTTACGTTAGATCGAGTCCACGCAAGAATTACTTACGGTTTAGGGTTTAGAGTTAGACGAACAGTGAAAAGATCTACTGTGAAAAGATGTTAAGATGCTGTGAAGTGCTACAGCTAGAGAAGAGGCAAAGGGGTTTTGTCCACTACATGCAGTATCATGTAGACGTGGGTCTGTAGATTTCTTGTACCCACAAATATAGGTATTGACCAATAAAGACGAGATTATAACCCGGTGGTTCTGATCTTCATGCACCTCTAGACCGAGGTGTGCGGGGATTGGACATGACTAGAGAATGTGAGGTAAAGAGAGAGAGAGAGAGAGAGAGAGAGAGAGAGAGAGAGAGAGATAAGACGAAGAATGCCAATAGAATATTAAATTTGTTGTCTAGGTTATAAGATTTTTATCCTCATTATGAGTAGTGACGAGGATGTGGGACCGTCCAACTGAAACACCTATCTCTCAATGAGGGTCTTATGTCCTTGTAATCAATGCAAGCATGCTGTGCGATGGACAAGACGTGTTTCTTTGCAGCACGTTCGCAAATTTGGTGAGTTCGATCCATCTATTATAGATCGAGTTGTTGCCAATTATAACTCGTCGGACTCTGACGCTGGCCAACAAGCAGCAATCTTGCAACCCAATAGACATGTTCGTTGGCGCTTTGGTCAAGCAGCATATGTGAGGCCACAAGATGTAGCCTCTGACAGCTCGGGGGATGATCATGCAGAGCACATTCCCAACGAGGCAATGTTTGAGCCCGAGATTGATGAAATGATCGAGACGATCATGGATTCAGAAAGGCTTATCTATGATGATATGAAAAGTGAAGCCGATACGCCATTGTATAATGGAGCACGTATGTCTAGATTGAAAGCACTCCTGGTTCTTCTCAACATGCAGGCAAAGTTTGGATGGAGTGACACTAGCGTCACAGCGCTTTTCAGGTGATCTATTACAATTAGTTTACTTTAATAAAACTCTAAATGTATAATGATCTGATAGATTTTTACACGACTGTATCGTATTTTCATGTTGTGTAGATTGCTTAAAGAGCACATACTACCAGCTGACAATGTGATGCCAGATTCCCGAGATGAAGCAAGAAAGATTTTGCGAAACTTGGGGATGGATTACAATTCTATCCACGCTTGTCCTAATGACTGCATTCTTTTCAGAGGGGAATACATAGACATGGAGAAGTGTCTGAAATGTGATTCCAAAAGATATCGAGTAGATCTCCACGGGAAAAAAATTCCACAAAAGGTTTTGCGACATTTTCCTCTGCTTCCTCGCATCAAGCATATCTTCGAATGTAAGTCCATGGCCGCCCTAGCATCATGGCATGAGGAGAATAAATCTTCGGATGGTGTGCTACGAATTCCTTCAGATTGCGCAGCCTGGAAACATATAGATGGAACATCGTCGGATTTTGCCAGGGAAGCTCGAAATTTGCGCTTAGGCCTGGCTATGGATGGCGTAAATCCATTTGGTCAAAGATCAACATCTTACAGTGTATGGCCCGTTGTCATCGTCAACTACAACATTCCCCCGTGGTTGACTACGAAGAAGGGGAACCTATGGTTAAGCTTGATTGTGCCAGGGCGATATAAAGTGGGGAATATGGATGTGTATCTTCGTCCACTATTGGAAGAGCTACAACAATTGTGGATTGGCATAGAGGTGGTGGATATGAGCCGACACACAGGACGACGGAATGCTTTGATCAGAGGCATTCTAATGTGGACCATGCATGACTATCCCGGGCTAACAGAATGCTCAGGTGATCTATTGACACTCCTCACTCAGACACTGTAAATCTTGTTTTTTCCCATAGTTGATCTATTATCATGTGTATACATGCAGGGCTTCAAACAAGCGGATACAGAGCATGTGTCACATGTGGACCTAGACTGAATGCACGTAGGGCGTCCTCACTGAAGAAGCAAATCTAGGAAGGTCATCAAGCGTATCTTCCAGAGAATCATGTGTTACGCGACGGATTTTTGGGAAGAGAGCCACCAAGGATGTTTGCACAAGCATGGTTAGAGCAGAAGGAGATGTGCGATGACGGATTGCCTCCAGGGATGAAGAGACTATCTCTATGGTACGAGTTACCATACTGGCCCCGACTCATGATCAATCACTTGCTCGATCCAATGCACATATTCAAGAATGTGGGTAATCTACTATGGGACCATCTGACCGGTAAGAAAGATACTTTGGGAGCCAGAGTTGACCTTAGAAATGTGGATCGTATGGAGCAATATTGGCTGCAAACAGCGTCTGATGGATCGATAAAACTCCCTAAAGCACCATGGATTTTCACAGGAGCCCAAGAACGCAAAGTAAAAGAGACCATTCGATCTTTGAGGACCCCCACTGGCGTAATGCACTCGCTTCGAATGTGTTTTACTAAAGAAGGAAAGCTTACCGGTTTGAAGTCACACGATTGGCATAAAATGTGTCAGGTACGTTCATAGTGGACTTTAATATCATTGCATAAAATGTGGACTTTAATATCATTGTTGCACATACTTTACAGTTTACTTTACCGGTTGCCATTGAGGGATGTTTGTCTCTCGACATCCGTAACACAATCTACAAACTTGCAAAGCTGGTGCAATGGATCTCACAAAAGGAGATCAACGTAGACTCCATACCATTCGCCAAACTAAATGCTGCAGAGCTTGTGTGCATGTTTGAGAAACATTTTCCTACTACCATGCTAACCATTCAGGAGCATCTTCTTGTTCACATAGTTGATGAGGTGGAAATAGCTGGCACAGTTCATTCCAGATGGATGTTCTTCTTAGAACGTTTCATGAAAACACTTAAGGGATATGTGCGTCAAAAGGCACGTCCGGAGGGTAGCATGGCAGAAGGTTGGTTGGTATCAGAGTCCGTAGTGTACATTGGAGAGTGGCTAGACGGATTTGATAAAGCCCGGGACACGCTTGGCTTAGTTTTTGTAAAGTGTCAACTTCAAGATTTATCTGCACTTCAGTGGATCTAAGAGTTTCCATTTCACTTTCTGAGGCCATTGACTATGCTCTTAGCCCGGTTAGCTTTGTCATCACCACATCCCAATCATTGGTGGGCGGGTGCAGGTCCACTGTATCAATGGCCATTTCTTTAAGCTCCACTAACCGCAGGCTCTGCATTTGCTCTTTTTGGACCATGCTTGCCAAGTCGAATGCGATTGTGGCAGCCTCTTCTTTTGTATATCCGGCATCCAGTAGGTCTAGAAATGTGTTATATCATGCTTCATTTGGCTCGGGCTGCTCACTTTTATGCTTAGCCTCTTCCTTTGGTTCTTGATCTTGGCTTTGTTTTTGCTTTGACTCTTCTTGGTCTTCTGGCTGTCTTGCTCCTCTTTCTCTTCTTGTGGAGGGCTACGAGTAGGTCGTGAGGATGGTGGGCTGGACTGAGGGCTGGACGGTGGAGTTGTCAGCTTTTTCTTGAAATCTCTGTCCGCCTTTGTCTTCCTTTCTCTTTCTTGCCTTCTTGCTCCTCTAGCAGTTGCCGTCGGACTTGCTCCACTTCCTCTTCTGTAAATGGTACATGTGGGATATTTTCCGCCGTGACATCCAGAATCTCAAAATTCTTAATATAATTGTCAAATCTGTCTCTGTGCACCCTTCGGGATGATCCCAACATTGCTTCTAGAGACGATTTCCATAGTTCATTCAAATCTCCTTTGAGGGCTCTTTTGGCCCTGAAACTTTCCATCAGCCGCTCTAGACATGCAGCTTTCTTTGATTTCGTCTCTTTTACTGGCACTTGGGCAGATTCCTTCTTTCCCTTCTTCAGATCTGGCTACTCTTCTTGCACGGTTTCTAACCGGTGTTTCAAACGGGTTGCCACCCTTTGTGCTTTGGGCTGTTTGTCTTCCTTATCTTCCTTGAGCCTCAGCCACTCGTTCTGTGTTGGAGGGTCGGGCCATCTTTCCTTAGCGTGAAATTCTCCATAAATCACCTTCGTGATTAATTCACCCGGAACGATATATGTGGGGTTCTTGTTGCCCATCTTCACCAGATTATCATGTACATAAGCTGCATAATTGATTACCTTCAGCATGCTCTTCTGCATTGCCCAACTGAATGTTGTGGCAATTGCTGCAGGCGGCATCATGTACTTTTGTGACCGCTTTGTACACATATGGAAATATTGATTGTACAGCTCACTCATGATTGCCACTTTAGGGTTGGCAATGTCTTCAAAGGTGTAGTTGGATTTCTTTTCTGTGTACACCTTTACTTCGTCTCTTCTTTTGGTTACACTATCCCCCTTGTTTGAGAGGTCTAGTGCAGCTGCCACTACTCTTTCTGTGATTAGAATCTCCGTGCCTCGCTTGCCCTACAGATCCGTTACTCTCGCCACTCCATCTTCCTTGATTGTCGTCACAAATTCCATACTCTTTTTATGTCAATACCTACCGGCAAAGCTTCAAAATAATTGTGGAGATCAATCTTCTCCAGATACTCCGCCATCTTGCTTCTGACGAACTCATTGAGTTCCTGCGGTAGCATTGGTAGCTCTATCACATTTCCTTCGTTGTCTTTGAACATGCCTTGGTAGATATTTAGATCATTTGAGTCTAGAAAATATTCTTGGATCCAGGTGTTGGTTGGCTTTAGAGTTCCTTCTGTATGACGAAGGGCTCTACCTCTTCTAGGTAATCTTTTATGGTCATCCTTTTCTTCTTTGCCGGTGACTTTGCGGCTGCCATAGATCCTGTTGCACTCAGTAGTCCGAAGTTAGCGTTTTTTCCATATCAGCAGCAGCAGCTGAGAGAAACTGAGTTTTAACTATCCAAATGACTTGAAAATTGAAAATAAAACTTAAAAGTAACTAGGGAAACTGTATGTCATGTGCTCATAGTGCAATTCAACACCAAAAAATTTCATTTAGACATCCTACGTGTAGGATGTCTTTTACATCAGATTTGGGTGATACTTGTCATGCTGGTGGTCCTTGGCCTGTACAACATGGCTATGTGCTTGGAATTGGGTTTGGGTACCAAAAAGTGGGATTTTGGGCAAATTCAAGCTTTAGGCTCACAAATAGGGTAAAAGTCCACTACAGGTAGTAAAATGATATCCAAATGGGTTGAAAATTGATATATGGGCTCCTTGCACCATGGTATTGGCTTCCATGATGTCATTCTTTGCACAGAAGGTCAAAAACATGCAAATAGACATCCTACGCGTAGGATGTCTATTTCATCGAAATGGCTTGGGATTTGTTCTGTGGGTAGTCCTTGGCTTGTGGAACATGGCCATGCTCTTGGATTTTGATTTGGACAAGAATTGATGTTTGTAAGACCCTGTGTAGTGTTTTTGGGCTCAAAAAGTGTATCTTGAAGGTGTTGGGGATCAAAATTGATTAGAATGGCTTCAAACTTGATATATGAGCTCTTGAAGATGATAAGAAAAGATCTGGAATGTAAAAATACCCCTTGTAGGCCAAAAATGTCAAATAGACATCCTACGCGTAGGATGTCTACTTCATCATTTCTTGTAGGTGACCACACAGGTTGGTTGGCTATGTGCTCATGAATGTGTTGTGTAAGTTTCATGTGATTTGGACAAGTTTTGGTAGGTCTATGGCCCATTATTGCCTCTATGTTCTAACTTTGCGTTTTTTCATGCATATGAGCTCAATTTTGGTCCAAATGTGATGAAACTTGGTGGCTGGCATGTAAAGGCTATTCAAAAAATGTGTGTGATGAAAAATATTGGGTTTTGTGCCCAGAAATGGCCTTGAGACATCCTATGAGTAGGATATCTCCTGGTGATTTTTCAATGGAAACTGTCACTAGTGCTTGCCCTTGGTTCCTCTGAGTCCCTTTTAAGCCTAAATTCAACAAAAAAGTCAAATGGATAGAAACTAACTCCCTGTGTGGATTTCAGAGCCTCCGAGCCATTTTCGAATTTTTGGAGTGCTTTTCGGCGATGAAATTTCTTGATGTTCGTCTCCATAGCTTCCCGATCCCTTGGGGATCCTTGCCGTATTTTTGTCGACTTTGGCTTCACCGGAGCTCCATTTGGCAATTTGACGCTCTACAAGCACTCGTGGTTGCGTTTACATGTCTTTGATGACTTGTGGTGGTCTACCACCATAGGAATTGATTGTTGATGGTCTAGGAAAGCCGCTCGTGAAGTTTGGTGGCAAACGGACGTGCAGTTTGGCCGCGAGAGCTATTTGACGCTTTGTGTGTCTGATGCCGTTTCTGAAGTTTAGTGCCACTCCGGGTCACCTTTTGGTCATGTGGGTTACATAGACTTGTCGAGCATGTCGAGATGATCCTACCCATGAATTTTGGTAGCATTTGGGCGCCTTTCCCGCCAATTTCTCATTTGGTGGCCTCTTGCGGGATTCTAGGAATTAGGGTTTTTCCCGATGGTTTTCTACTGCCTTTGGACATCCAAGACTGGTCTCCTATGCTAGGGTAAGCTGCTGATGAAGTCTCGTTGCTTTTGGGTTAGCCGTTAGGTGGCCACTTCTACTTGTAGGTCTCTACTGCCCGCTTTGTGTGTGAACCCTACGATAGTTTTCTCGACAAAACGACAAACATGTGCGAAAAGCTCAAGGTGGTGAGCCTACCTCTCATGTCTGAAGCCCGTCGGGTAGTGGTGCACGTCGTAGAAGCTGCTAGAAGTTCCGCTCGCTCTAGGTGGCAGAAGCTCTCTCTCAAAGGTCAATAGTGGAAATGAGCTAAAAATGAAGTGAAAATTTATTATAATGGAGGTCCCCGAACCACTTTTCATGAAATTTGACATGTGCTCCCAACTTCTTGCGAGATGCGGTTTAGGCTCAAAAATTTCTTGATTTGGAATCCATTTGCCCTGTTTACCAGAAATTTGGCATTTCTGTCAAAATCTGGCCAAAACATGTTTTTCGCTCCAGTCTCATAATTGCACCCCCACTGTACCATAGGTTTTCCTATAGTCACTAATCATCCCCATATTTTTGGTTTTTCATTATGATCGTTTTTCACTTGCTTTCTGTATTTTTGAAGTTTTTCTGCCAGAAATTAGCAAAATTAAAAGAAAAATAGCAAATCCAACCCAAAAAATCCCCAAAAATCATAATAAATCAAAAACATCACCACAAAACATTATATACACTCACATGTAATTTTTATGGCCGGATTTCTTTGTACCAATATTTTGCCCGAAAAATACCTATTTCTACTTATATACACACACCTAGGGGCTTGATTTGGCGTTTGGCCCCATATACCTGTAGATTCATGCTGTATACGAGCATATGTACTTGGGTTAGTCCATAAAATTTTGCAATCAAACAACAACCCTTAAAAATAGTCAAAAAACATGCCCTTTGCTCTTTCTACTATTGGGTCCTCATTTGAGAATGCCTCCCCCCCTCCTAGCTGGAGTCCTCCAGGACGACAAGGTATCACCTCGAAGTATGTGCCGTGCATAGGTTGAAAAAATCATGCTAATGCTTGGCCGTGTAATGTGTTCCTATTTTATGCATACTCAGTCAATGCATGGAAAAATTAATGTTGTGCAAGAGAAGGGTATAAGCAAGATGCTTATTGGCATTCACCGTGGAGGGTTCCTTTTTTTTTGCAAGTAACAGTTGTAACTCTACTTCTCGTTGTTTGATTGTATTTCTTGCAAAAGGCAGTCGCTTTGCCGCTACTGTTGATATGGCCGTAGTTGTCTCTTTGGAGAGAATTGGCTTCTCCGAAATGGCCGTAGACCTTATCTCTTTTGCTTTCCATTGGTAGCTTGTTTTTGCCGGTTTTGGTAGGTTTCTTGCTACTTCCTTGGTTGCCAATGTTTTGTTGCTTATTGGCATCCACATAAGTCGCTTTGCCGGTTGTAAATGCAGTTGTCTGCCTTCCGATGTTGCTTGTACTGAAGGGAGTTCCTTTTGCTTTTGTTTCGGTATCCAAATGCTAGTCACATTTGAGTTGTTGCTGAGCATTTTCTTTGGGATCCATATCTGTTGTATGCCCTTGGTTTTTGGTTGAACTATCTGCTTCGGTTGAATTCTTCCATTGTCTTGTTTTCTATCTGTCATGTCATTTCTATCGTTCCGCATCCATACTTGTTTCTCTTGTTTTGGTAACCTCCATCTTTTTAATGCGGTTGGTGACTTTGTATGTATGTAGTGAGCTTGGTTGGTAGTTTCCTGGTTAGCTGATTATTCTGAGGTTGCTGAGGAAAGGCGATCACATGTTGTTCTTGTGCATGCTGAATTTTGACTGCATTCACATTCCAATCTATATGCACATTGTACTCTTTTTTCCAAGGTTGTCTCAACAACATGGGGTGTTGTGTGCTTTCATTCTTGAGCACATAAAATTTGTGTGGGTAAATATATTGATGTACTTGTACATGCAATATAGTCCAGCCCAATGTATTTAGAGAATGTGATGTACTACTTTTCAGCACTTGTGGAGTAGGATGAAGTTGACCTGTGGGCTTGAGTTGTTTGTATAATCCGTAAGAGATCAAATTTGCTTGAGCTCTAGAATCAAGCAATGCCGTCAATTCAACTTGATTGCTACCCACTTTGACTGCAATTATTGGCTCCACTGTTTCTTCCTCAAACCTCGTTAGTCGAATGGTATGGATTCGCAATGGTGCTCCACATTGTTGTTGTTGTCGCAGAAGTCTTCTTTTTGCAATGCGTTCTTTTGCTTCTGCTTGAGCTTCTTCTCATGCTCTCTGTTTCTCCTTCATTCGTTGTTTTCCTTGATGGATTTGTTGAAGCATGTCCTGTGTTAGTGGTAAATGATATTTCTTCAATCGACACCCACTAATCCAATTTGGCATTTCTTCACCTGCTAATGTAGCAAGCTTGACAGCTCCGCTTTGTGATAGGTCACTAATCACAAAGGGTCCCATCCCTCGCTTTGTAAGTTTCTTGGCATGTTGCTTCAAAGTATAAACAAGTACACAATCACTTGTTTTGAACTCTTTCGTGCGCACATGCTTGTCAAAAAACTCCTTTTGCCTTCTCTTTTTAGCATAGATCGAAGCTACAACTCTCAAGCGGAGTTCATCTAGATTTTCAAGGTCATCTATTCTTGAAGAGAGCTCATACCACGTCCATTCTAAGGGTTTCGCTACTCGTAGAGTTGGAATTAAAAACTCTATGGGTAATATAGCATTTAGGCCAAACACCATGTTGTACGGTGTCGTTCCTATCGATGTTTTGTAAGCTACCCTGTATGCCCATAATGTTGAGTGTAGCTACTGATCCCAATCTGTTCTTGTCTCTGATACAATTTTAGTGAGAACCGTGCATAGTGTTTTATTTGTGGCCTCAGCTTGTCCATTTGCGTGTGGATGGTATGGAGCAGATTTCTTATGTATGACCATGAATTCCTCGAGCAGATATTCAATGACTTCATTAAGAAAATGTGTTCCACGATCACTGACAATTTCTATTGGTAAACCGTATCGTACAAAAACATTCTCATACAAAAATTGTGCAGTGGTCCATGCATCTACTTTTTGTGTTGCTTTGGCTTTTGCCCATTTTGTGAGATAGTCCGTAGCGACAATGATATATTGGGTATGGGTGTGATAAGCAGGGGGTGAAATAGGTCCCACAAAATCAATGTCCCATTTTGCAAATGCCCTTGCTCCCATCATTGGCCGTAGTGGCATCTCATCTCTCTTTATCGGCACCTTGGTGCACTGACATGCGTCACAACGCTTTACAAACTCTTTAGCATCCATATGTCATATAGACCACCATATTCCTGCAGTTAAGACAATTTTTACCGTCTGCCTGAAAAATGGCCTCCACTTATTCCGCTATGTGCGTGTTCTGGAATCAGTAGGTATTCACTTTCACTTGCACAAATTCTAAGTTGATTGTCCTTTCCTCGCTTATAGAGTTGGTTTCCAATTAACTAAAAGTCACGAGCCTCCAGCTCTATAGCCCTTTTCCGTGCTCTTGTAATGTTTTGAGGAAACATCATTGTGGTTAAGAAATCAATGATATATTGACTCCATGCAGGTGCAATGTTTACCTGAAACAATGTCGCGTGATCCACTGGTCGTTTGGAACTACATATAGTACAATTGGTAACGTAAGCATGTGTGTCCGCATACATAGTTGGCCAATAAACCCCTAACTGTTTCAGTCTCTGGTGTGTTTTCATTGTTGAACAATGAAATGCATAATCCTGGACATGTGCTTCTTCAAGGTAACACTTGAATTCCTCCGGATTTATACATAATCGTAGAATTTGGTCCGATCCTAGATGATACAGCCATCCTACAATCAACTGGAAGCTTTTTGTTTGTCGAATTGTTTGTTGTTTGGATCTGTCTTCCGTGTTATCAAACCTACCTCCAAAGGAAATAATGCTAACAATTTTCTGCGACCATTTGGGGATCATTTCAATATTGAAAAGATAAGCATCTGGTATGTTCTCATCTACTCCTTCAGGAGCTTCCCCATTGTGTATCCTTGAAAGATGATCCGCCCGTAGATGGGTTTTACCCTTTTTTTACCACCACTGTGAAATCAAACTCTAGCAATATAATAAACCAGCGTACAATTCTCCCTGTATTGCATGGTTTATTCACGAGATACAAAAGAGCTTGATGACCTGTGAAGAACACAAATTTGTTTTTGCGAGCAAATAATGCCAAAATTTCTTTACAACATAAATCATTCCTAACCCCTCTCTTTCATTGATTGTGTAGTTTATTTCCACATTGTTTAATTGTCGGCTTGCATAACAAACTGGAAAATCTATTGTTCAGTCTCCAGGTTGAGCCAGAATACTCCCGATTGCATATGCAGAAGCATCAATGTGGACATGGAATATCTTTTCCCAGTCCGGTTCTTTAAGCACAGGTGCTGATACAAGGTTTTCATTTAGCTTTTGGAATGAAGTTTCACACTCCTCGGTCCAGTCAAAATTGACTAGCAAACGATACAGAGGTTCTTTTATGGCTGCATACATATATATGAATCTTCGATAATACCCACAGTGTCCCATGAAGGATTGCACTTGTTTCACATTAGTAAGCCTGGGTAGGTCTACTATGACTTTGACTTTGTCTAGGTCAGTGGTTATGCCATTTCTTGAGACAATGTGTCCTAAAATGCGGCCTTGCCTAACCATAAAAATACACTTTTCAGGGTTAAGATAGATTTGATATGTCCTGCATTTTTCAAATACCTTTTGCAAATGGTCAATATGTTCCTCTTGTAGAAGAGAGTGTACACAAAGATCATCCATGTATATTTCTAAGAATATTCTCAAGTATGCTTTGAATGCGTGCATCATTAACCTTTGAAAGGTAGCTGGGGCATTAGTTAAGCCAAATGGCATAACTGGATACGCATAAATTCTCCATTTTGTGGCAAACGTTGTTTTGTGTTGATCCTCCATTGCAATTGCCAGTTGGTTGTATCCTGAGAACCCGTCCCGAAAGGAATAAGCCCGTTTTCCGACCACCCTCTCAAGTACATGTTCTGTGATTGGCAAGGGATAATTATCCCTTATGGTGGCTGCATTTACCTTTTTGAGGTTTACACACACTCGCAGTTTTCCGTTCTTTTTGGGGACTACCACAATGGGTGACACCCAATTTGTATGTTCGATTTCATAAATGAATTCAACTTTCATCAGCTTGTCAATCTCTTCTTTGATTTGTTTAGCAAATGTGTCATTATATGTATAAGGACGCTGTTTGCTAGGTTTGTTATCTGATTTCAAAGGAATTGTATGTTGGCATATCGATGGATCAACTCCTTTGAGGTCTTTGTAGGACCATGCAAACACATCTTTATACTTCTTGAGAAGTTGTGTTAACCGTTCTTCTTCTTCAGGCTCTAAATCGGTTGCGATATAGACCGGCTGAGGCTTCTCACCTGGTTCCGCGAGGTCTATTCTTTTTGCATTTTCTGGTCCATCGTAAGATTCTTGGTTTGTTCTTTCCCTGGCTGGTGGTGTCATTATGATTTTTCTGTCCTGGATGGTAAATTTCCGATAGTGTGATGGTACATTCATGTTTCCCTTATCTGACTCCCCTTTACCATCACTATCTTCCTCAGTAGTCCATATCTCTCGTAAAGACCGTTTCAGTTCTTGATATTTCTATTTACGCTCCAGTTTGGTCCACCACTCTTGGTCTTTCGTTGTTTCTTTTTTTTATTTTTTTTATTTTTGTGATTTTGTTTCTGTTTTAGCTTTTTGTACTTGTTTTATTTCCTCTCGCGTTCTTTCCCTTCAAACTTTTGAGAATCCTCCTAATATTTGATCTTTTACACAATCCTCTGCTTTTACAAGCAAGCATCAGATAGTGAGTTTGACCTTTGATCTTGGGCATTAGGTTCTCTCTCGCTTTGTTCCCTGCTCGTTTCCTCCTATAGCGTTCCTGGCGTCTAGGGTGCTGACTAGCAAAATCATAAAACTTGATATTCTCTGTTTTCCCCTCACGCTCACTTGAGTTGTCTGAACATTCATTATCCGCATCGTTGTTTACCTCCAGATGTTCAGAGGAGTTATAAAAATATTCTTGTTCTGGTGGTTCTATCATTTCATCTCCTCCTGGTATAATGCTTACAATGTAGTAGGGTAGCACATCATCGCCATTCTTATCACAAAATTTTGTTGTTGGACTATTTGTAATGGTACAGACATCCAATGTTGCTATATGTGTTCCCATTCTAGAGGTTCCAAGGCATCTTCAGGAAAAGGTTCCGGAATATACTCCTTGTCCCCAATCTCTCTTTCTAAGACGCATTCCTCTCTTTTTAAGCTCCCACAATGTGAAGCTCCGCACATCCATAGCTCTTTTTGTTGCCCTAACGACGCTGGGATCCTGCGACGACTGTAGCTGAATCAAACTCTTCTACTGGTGTCTGGTTCACAACCTTGTAACTATGGTCTTTCAGGTGTATTTTGGTTGTTGTATCGCCATGTCTGAGGTATATGTGGTCGTAACCCCAATCTTGGACCATCTTCAATTGTCGCGTGAACGGTCTTCCCAAGATGATCTCATAATTGTTCTTTTCGTCAAAATCGACTATTGCAAATGTATGCTCATACTCGATTCCGCATGAAGTGACAATCACTTTTTCTAAGAGTCCTAGAGGCTTCTACATGAACCCATCTGCCAATTTCATGCTGGTTTTCCCCTTTTTTTTTAGATTTCCTTGGTGGCAATAGCAACTCCCGCTCCACTGTCAAGAATAGCTTTGGAAACTACTCCTTGGAATTCTACTTGTAGCGTGGTGTTTCCATCTTCTCCTTTGCAATACGCTCCAACTTTGTTTAATGGTACTGGCCTAATGTTTAGTTGAGGCCTGTCCAATTCTCTGATCCCTTTCTGAAGCTTTGAGGTGGGGTCTTTCACTCCAAATTTTTCTAGGCATTTGCCTACTGTGGTCCACGTGCTTGGTCGTAACCTTAGGAGTTTGGCTAATGTGATTGTGCATGCCACCGGGGTGGACAATAACTGAATCAACCCTTGTGAATCCATCACTTTGTTAGAAGAAAGTCTTTGAGATGGGATTGCTCTCACCTCAGACTTGGCTTCATACTCTCCTAGGTAAGAGGGTAGAGTTTTCAGCGAGTCTGGTTGGCTGTGCCCTGAACTAATTGATCCCTGGTCTCCCCCTTCTTGCCTCAAATTCTTCAATAGGAGGCAAGATCTCATTTTTCTCTTTTCTCGTGCTATTCATGTGGGAACTTGCCCTTTTATCTTCGTTGGCCTCAGGGATTTGCTTCCACAGGTCATCTAGACCGTTACAATCCTTACCCATTTCTATCAATGTTTTAGGTTGGAACCCGTCAGTTGCCTCATCTGTTGTATTTGGCACTATGATAGGCTCTCCCCTAGACTCATAGGCATTCGCGAGTTTTTCCTTCGTGTCTACTTGTTACTCTAAAGTTGGTTGGATAGGGGTTGGAGCTGGTACTTCATGCCAATTTGCATGTTTACCAAGCAAGTTTTCCATCAAAGATTGAGATGTTTCAATCATCTTTCTAAACATTTCCAACCTTTGTTTTTCTATTTCAGCATATGGATAAGTCATCCATCTTTGCTCTTGGGTTTGGTTCCTTTTGAGTCTGGCGTCGTAAGCTTTTAGAAGTGCATCTAACTGCTCATTTACCTTGTCTGCCAGTACTGATCCTCCTGATCCTGCACTTTTGGGCTCTGCTATTTTCTTGGGTGCTATGGTTGTCGTGGTGTGTGAGCTTAAGCTAGCTAGATCCTCTAACCGCTCTAATCTATCCTTTGTATGTTTTAACCCTTCGGATAGAGCTGTTTGCTCTCGTTCTTTCCTGGCTTTCATACGTGCCTTTCTAGCTTTCCAAGTGCTTCTCTGATTTTTCGTTTCTGAACTTGGGGCATCGGTTTTTGGTTCTTCAATTATGGGTTTGTTCGTCATTCTTTGAGCTTCGGCTCGTGTCACCGCCTGAATAGGTATGATTGTTTCATTTTCTGACGCTCCCCACTGGAAGGCACTGCTTCCAACATGTTCAAGGTATTTTTTGGTCCTTTGTTCGGGTTCTTAGGGCAATCAAGAATCAAATGAGTAACTCCACACTCGGTGCAATATACGTTGACTCTAATGATTTCATCATGAGGATAGTCTCTTAGCCAATGGTCTCCACCACACTTGTAGCAGGGTCCCTTGGGTTGTTGAGGTGCTCCTTGAGCTCCTCTTTGTTGGTATGCATGTGTCTATCCGCCCATGCCTCCGTTGGCTAGAAACAACAATGTCCGTTCATCTAATCTTTATCTTCCTTCTCCTACTGCCTGTGCAGCTGTTGGTGGTCCTGTCTTTCCTATCATGCTGCATGGTTCTGGTGTCGAGGGTTCTTCTGGTGGATAATAGATAGGGTTTGTTGCATATCCATTAGGATCTTCATAATATGCATGCATAGGCACCAAAGCCTTCTCTTCTGATTCGGTTACGGTTGGTGTGTATCTTATGCCGACTGGTCGTAACCCCGGTAGGGGTAGTTGTTGCCGGAACACTGGTTGTGGTCTTTTTACACCCACAGGTCCTGGTAGGTTGCCTCCTTGATACCTAGGAATCAGTGGAACTTAAGGAGAAGCTACCTGAGCTTGGGTAGCGTAAGGTCTTTCTCTCACATATCCCTTGTTATAATAACATTCCTCCGTCCCATGGTTTGTCATTTTTGTTCAATAGCACACCACTTGGGCTGTTTAGCCTGGGGTTCGACGTACAAGTTAATCTTTTTTAGCACTTCTTCTACAAGCTGCTCCTGGTTTACAGCTACTTCTCCTTTCGGTGTTGTCTTAGAAGATTTGCCTCCGCTTTGTTGTGAAGACGAATCGTCGTCAAGATCCTTGAACTCACCCTCTTTGTAGACCGCACAATTATCCACAAGGTAAAGAGCCTCCTTGGTTAACTCGTTCAACGTCGTGCTCCTCTTCATATGTAAGTCCTTGTGGAGATCTTCATTCCTTAGTCCTTGGATGAATATAATGATAAGTCTGGACTGAGTTGGCAGTTCTTTCACCGGGCCGAACTTAACATATCTTTTTGGTCTTAGGGCTGCCTTTCGCACAGATTCCCCGTCTTTGTGTTTGAATTTATGGATTTGTGAGACGGTATTATGAGCTATCTCCCTTTGTGAGAATTCCTCGATAAACTCGTCAAACACTTCCTCCATAGACTCAAAGTCTCTACGCTCTACAGAGTCAAACCAAGTAGCAGCGTCATCCTCGAGGGTTAGTCCAAACCTTGCAAATTGGGTAGAGAAGTCTAACACCTCTTCCGCTCTAATTCCACGCACAAAGGCTGCTACATGATCTCTTAGATCTCTGTTTCATGTGTATTTCTTGTTTACCCATTTTTGCACTTGAGAAGGTCTAATTCTACGATGGTCTACAAACCTCATCATTGGATCTCCACGTCCTAATCGATATATCTCTTGTGGTCTTCTGTAATAAGTTGGTTCCTCTCCCAATGGTGCTCCTAAGCCATAATTTCTAACAGTTCTTGCAAGAGATGGTTCATCTCTTCGGACTCGTTCTATGGGTGGTCTTGCAGGCTCTGTTGACCCTTGAGTCTTTCACATACTCTCTCCTTGATACCTTGAATAGAGTGGTGGTTCTTGTAAATCCCTTAGTCCTTGTGCGGCTTGATAACCATCTCGGTTTTGGTCTTGCTCCAATGTTGCACTCTGTCGAAGCCATGCCTGCAATGATGGCTGAGTTGCTGGTTGGTTCTGATTGTTGAATGTCTGCGGTCAGGTAGAATGTGAGGTAGCGTCATACTCTTTTGAAAAGGGATTTGTAGACTTGCTAGGGGTGTAGGTGGCTCTTGGCACTTCGTCGGGGGCATATGTTGATGCTCCTGGAACTGTTTCCTTTTCTACCTCCTCTGGGAGAATATGTTGGTATTCCCGCCCGTACCTATCAGTAAAAACTATATCCTTCCCCATAGCAGTTTCATAAGAGAATAAGTAAAGAACCTTGTCTTTGCTTAACTCGTTTGGGTATGGTTCTTTGCAGCGAAAGTAAGAGACTATTCCCTCACTCTCATGCTTGTAGACTCCCACATTCTCATTATAAGTTGAAACCCTAGTTGTTTTCTTATCATACATAAAAATTGCTCCAGGTTGATCAATGTTTGGTGGCGGTTCTTGAGTTTCTGAAACCATTTTCCCATTCGACACGTTATCTCCATATCTATTGTAATCTTCACGGTTACTAACTATCAGATAGTGGTTCCCCTTTTTGTCTCGGAATCTATCTCCATCATCATAGACTTGAATTATCTCCAATCTCTGATCCGACATTTCTTCAATACAAATGCACTTGCGTCCTCGATAGTCAGAATAAACTAGGGCTGCCCTCAAGTTTGTTCCCTTTAAGAAGATCACAGTGAACTTGGAATCATTCAATGGATTTAGGGAGGTGCTTCCTCCTCGCATTGGTCTGTCATAGGTGAAACCTCCTGGATGTTGACTACCCATCATGAAGAAGGATTTGTCTGATGAAGTGTCAGTATCACTACCTTCCTCAATAATCGGTGCTAGTGGATCTAGCCTTGCTTGAGTTACACTCTCCTCGGTGGACACTAAGCTACCTTGGTCACCTACCACCTTCTGGTCTCTAAAAATGTATCTTCCTGATTTTAAATTCATCAAACTTATCAATGCAATTTATCAAATCCAACCACTCACCTGGCAACGGATCAGTCTCTCCACAAATTCTTGCTTTGCTGCTGAATATACCTGTACACAAGCGTTTAATTTCGGCAATTGAATCAAAGCATTTAATTGCTAGAGGTTATCTTAGTAATGATTGGTATAACTAGAGATTTAATCTCAACCACTACTGTATTTTATACACTGCTAATGTTTTGGATTAGGTCTGCTAATCTGGAATTGTACTTCCCTCAGATATTGGTCAATTTACATGAGAAAGTCTGAATTCAGTCTTTGCTCCGTCAAGAAGTTCTAGAACCCTTAAGCCAAATGGAACCTCATTGTCTAAGCCCAGTCAAATTTTCCCTTCACTAAGCCACAGTAGACATCCTACATGTAGGATGTCTACTGCTCTGTTTTGCCTGGTTTTTTGCAATATGGATTCCCCTTGATGTGCTATGTCCACAGCTGTTTTTACTTTTTGATTTGGACACTTATAAGCTGGTCACTGGATCAAAAATCTGTTCTGACAGCCTTCTACTGGTCTTGATCAGTCTAATCAACTCCAATTTGGACCAAAATTGACTAGGAGGCTTGCCTTAGGCTATACAACACCTTGTTATGCCAACAGTCAGTATCTGGCTTCCATTTCTTACTTTAGACATCCTACACGTAGGATATCTTTTTGCCCAGAATGGCTTCAAATTCAAAGCACAGGCTCCCTTTGAGGTGCAAATCACTTTGGTATGCTCAAAATTAGGTTTCGAGTGCAAAATCACACAGAAGACATCCTACGCGTAGGATGTCTTTTTGGCCTGTTTGACCCCTGACTTGACCCACAACTTCCCCTTGATGTTAGCAACCCAGTGGTATGCTTAGATTTTGGTTTGGATTTCAAAAGTCCCCAATTTTAGCTGTTCTTGCCTTTTTTAGTCAAAAGTGCTAAAGTCTGCTTAGAACCCAATTTTCTCACCCAAATGAGATGAAACCTCTCTCAGTCACTCAATATACCATGCAGATCATGCTCATGCAGCCATCCTATGGTTTTGGTCTTAAAATAATGCTTTGGCACAATTTGGATAGGATGTCTCGCAATTTTAGTCTATCTAGCCTTATCCTGTCAAGATATGGTCAAATTTCCACTTTCCAGGTGAAAATAGGGTAAACCCCACCTTCTGAACACACTAGTCAACTCAAAATTCCAAATTCCCACCAGATTAGCCTGTAGACATCCTACGCGTAGGATGTCTCCTGGCTTAAAATTAAATTTTTTTCCTCACAGAAATGCTCATGATGCTCTGCAGCTCTATCAGAAACACTCACAGAAACTTTTGGACTTCTCTTCAGCTTTCAATCACACTTTTGCATCTTTTATAACCTTGTGATGAATCTACCAAGCAAGTATACATGCATGAAGTGCTCTAGATCCTGAGTCATGATGTCCTACTTACTCTACTCCTACTCATCATGTGAAATGGTGATAATGGTGTTTTGGTTTCTCTCTGTCCTCTCCGGACTCTCAAGCTCTCCTCTCACCGCTTCTACCACTCCAACTCCTACTCAAGAACTCAACTAATATCTAAAACTATCTCAGTCTGCCTAAATCTACCTAACTCAAAGGATCTAGGCCAGACACACGCTCCCTAGACTCCCTCTAATACCTAGAGAGTACTCCACCCTCTGATCCTATCTAAATGTAAAACGAGACTCTTGGCAAGCCAAAAAATCCCTATCCTCAAGGACGAGTCTTGGTCACCTACCTAAGGTTTTCGTCCCCGACAGCGGCGCCAATGTTGGACGGATAGGCCGCGACGGACGTCAGCACATCGAGAACTCACCTAACAAGATTTGTCAGCTAAGGACAAATCTCGACCCGCAGGCGCATGGAAGCAATCATAGGGTGTCGACCTACACTCGACCGACTCCTAACTAATTCCTAAAGAGGTCTCTACCCAATGTCTAAGTCACAGCCTTCAGGAGTGCATAAGAGGAAACAACCTACAACACTTTCTAGAGGCGAACACCCATCAAACAATCTTGAAACACCATAGAACTTGAAGGAGACCCTACTAACACCAATAGGTCGCTCTCCCTAAGGTCTATGAACTAGAACCCAAATCCAAAACACCCGGTGCAAAATCACGTAGGATGTCTGGCCGAAATTTTCAGGTCTTCGTTTCTAAAATCTAAAGTGCCTAATGTGTAGCTCTACTCAATATGAACGCGTGGATACGCTGCAATGCAAAATCAGACCATGTATGCTCATCGAATCACCAGATGAAGCTCGTAGATGGAGCTTGCAAAACCGGACCGTACGCATGCAATGTAGGTATCGATGCGTAGCTTTGGTCAGGGGCAACACACTGCACTTCTCCGCCCTCGATTCCGACCACCGGTGCACACGTAGCGTCAAGATGAAGCTCACACTCTCTCTCGTACAAAATACGCTCACTCACAGACTTCAAAACTTTTTAAAATGAGAAAGGTTTTTTCATTAAGGTCAAAAAGTGGTATAAATACCTTACAATTCTCAAACCCTAAAGTTCCAAATCAACCATCTACTCAATCTAAATGTCAAAATTGGGATACAATCTAGAAACTTCTATAAGCCCCAATATTTACAAGGTGAAATGTCGGGTTTTCTTAGTAAATGAATAATTACAAAAAAATGATAATCTGTCGAGCCGTCATTTTCCGTAGGGTGTGTCCAGCTTCTAAAACTGGTCATCAATCCAGGGATTGTTCCTTTAACAACTAAAGCTTCACAGGATAGGTGGACAATTATGAACATAGAAATTTCAATCCGAATCGGAATTATAGAATCTTTAGACCGATGCCATTGGCAATTCAGAGGAACTTCAATCAGGAAAATAACCAAAATCAGAGACCGCCGCCTCAAAACCAAGGGAATTTTAGACCAGGCAATCTGCCTTTTGTTTGGAATGGACCACCTATCAGCAATAACAACAATGGAAATGTTAATCGTCAACTTCATCCAGGAGGAGTGGGAAATCAAAGACCTCAGGGAAGACCTCAAGCTAATAGAGCTCGGGGCTAGAGGTGAAGGAAATTAGGCAAATGCGTATGTTCATGCTGCAATTGAACATCAGGGAGTGAATGAACAATTTTTAGTTATTCAAACCCCAGTGGAGTATCAAGGTAACCATTTTACCCTATTTATTGATTCAGGAAGTACCCATTCTTTCATATCTCCTAAGTGCAGCAGAAACCTCATTTTGACTGAACACCCTGATACAGACCTTAGAATAGAATTAGCTATGGGTAGGAAGGTTAGAACTTGTACTTCAGTGGATAATTTGAGTTTTGCTTTGGATGGTCCTTCTGCAAACTTCAAAGTCTTACCCATCGAAATTTACGTTGGAATCCTAGGGATGGATTGTCTTAAAACCAACGATGCTTACATACATTGTAAAGACGCTTCATTGACTTTCTAAAATGATCAAGACACTAGAGTTACAGTTACTGGGAAAAGGGGAAAGCCTAAGCTCAAACTAGTGAACTTTACAAAACTTATGAAGAGTCATAGGAAGAATGAGAGGATTTATGCAGTAAAGCATAACCCTAAAGAGAAGAAGATAGATTCACCTAAACCCAAATGGATAACAGAGTTTGATGATGTATTTCTTGAAGAACTTTCTCATCTACCACCCAGGCATGGTGTTGATCATGCAATAGAGCTTACTCCAGGAGCTCAACCAATTGCTCGTAGACCTTACAAGATGTAAGTACCCGAATCTGTCGAATTCAAGGAGCAATTAACACAACTTCTTGAACAAGGCTTCATTCGACCTAGTGTTTCTCTATGGAGTACTCCTGTTATCTTTAATAAGAAGAAGGATGTTACTTTATGTCTCTGTATTGATTATTATGGATTGAGCCAGGTAACAGCCAAGAATAAGCATGCAATACCAAGGATTGACGAATTGCTTGATCGATTACATGGATCATTTTTCTTCACAAAGATTGATCTTAGGTTAGGGTATTACCAAATCCAAATCAAGGAGGAGGAAATACCAAAGACCGGATTTAATACTCGTTTTGGACATTATGAATTTACAATTATGCCTTTTGGACTTACTAACGCTCCTGCAACTTTTAATCGTCTTATGACCGACATGTTTCGAGAATATCTTGATGATTTTGTTCTTGTCTTCTTTGATGATATCCTCGTTTACTCAAGAAATAGAGAAGAACATGAACAACATGTGCGGCGAGTAATTGAACTTCTCCGTCAAAATGAACTTTATGCCAAACGTAGCAAATGCACCTTCTTCACTGACAAGGTGGAATATCTGGGATTTATTGTATCCAAAGATGGTGTTTCTACTGACCCAAGTAAGATCGAAGCTGTCAAAGCTTGGCCTACACCGAAATCATTACGGGAAGTACGTAGCTTTCTTGGTTTGACAGGATGGTATCGCACATTTATTGAAGGTTACGTTAAGATTGCATCTCCATTGACTAATACGCTTAAGAAAGCAAAAATGTTTACTTGGAATGAACGTGCTCAAGCTAGTTTTGAAAAACTCAAAGAAGATTTGGTGAATGCTCCAATACTAAAGCTTCCAGACTTCTCAAAGGCATTCACTGTACTCACTGATGCAAGTGGACAAGCAATTGGTGGCGTTGTGTCTCAAGAAGGAAAACCAGTAGCTTATGAATCTCGTAAGTTACATATACATGAGTTGAATTATCCTACACATGACTTGGAATTATTGCCCGTTGTGCATGCTCTTAAAGTATGGCGACATTATCTTCTTTAAAGGAGATTTGAACTACATACCAACCATAGAAGCCTAAAGTGGATCTACACCCAACATGACCTTAATATGCAACAGAGAAGATGGATGGAGTTGCTATGCGAATATGATTTTGGAATCGAGTATAAACCTGGGAAGAAAAATCTGGTGGGTTGATGCCTTGTGCACGAAGAATACGGTAGCAGCTGTCACAATCTCTACTACTTCTCTAGTTGACCTTATTCGAGAAGGTATGACTAATGACCCGTATCACTTAAGAATCCAATACTTGATAAACCTAAATAATCTCACAGAGAAGCAGGAAAGGAAAATCAAAGGCTTTCATGTTGAAGATGATGACCTTTACTTTGGTACTCGTCTTTGTATTCCGAATCAAGCTGAAATCAAACTTCAGATATTACAAGAATCTCATGATATACCTATAGCAGGACATCCAGGATACATTAAGACTTACTCTACTATAAGAAAGAGTTTCTTTTGGCCAGAACTAAAGCGCGATGTGTTGAACTATGTTACAAGATGTTTAACATGTCAACATATTAAAATTTGAACGAATTCGATATCCCGATAATCTTCAACCTATTGATGCTCCACAAATGAAGTGGGAATGCATATCTATGGATTTTATTATGGGACTTCCTACATCTCTGGGATATGATTCTACTTTTATGGTTGTTGTATGCTTACAAAACTGACCCATTTATTTCCAGTCAAGACAACATTTACGGCTAAGGACATAGCTCAAGTCTTCATGAAAGGCGTTTTTATGTATCATGGTCTACCTCAAAGGATAATATCTAATTGTGATGCAAAGTTCAACTCTAATTTTTGGAAAGCATTATTCTCAGCTACAGGAACCTATTTAGACTTTAGTACTGCTTATCAACCTCAAACTGATGGGCAAACAGAGAGAACAAATTAAATCATTGAAGACATGTTGAGAGATTATTGTATGCATGAACAGAGCAAATGGACCAGGTATTTGTATTTGGTTCAATTTGCGTATAACTCATCATCCAACGTTCAATTGGAATGTCTCCTTTTCAAGCATTGTATGGGCAAGAGTGTCATACTCCACTCAAATGGACAGCACCTCTCATACGAGTTCAAGAATCCAAAGAAATGTTGGATGAAATGCAACTACAAACTGATATTATACGGAAAGATATTAAGACTGCTCAAGATAGACAAAAGAATTACACTGATCCAAAACGATCCACCATACTTTTTGAAGAAGGTGATATGGTATTCTTGAGAGTGAAACCCAAACGTAGTTCTTTATCAATGGGTAAGTGTAAGAAGCTAAGTTCAAGATATTGTGGACCTTTTGTAATCACAGAACGAATTAATGACCAAGCTTACAGACTCTTGTTACCACCACACATAAAGGTACATGATGTTTTTTATGTCAGCTTACTCAAGAAGTATGTACCTGATCCACAACATATTCTTGGTGACTCTCTATTATCTACATCCACCGATGGAACTTTTGAAGTATATCCCAAAGAAATACTTCAGAGAAGAATCAAGTCTCTACAGAATCGGACCATTATAGAACACCTTGTTAAATGGTCAACGTATCCTCAAGAAGATGCTACTTGGGAACGTGACGATGTAATGAGACTAAATTATCTTGACTTCATGTCGAGGTGAGGACACCTCGAATTTTGGAGTCTCTAAATCGTGCATCGAAATCCGTGTCCTCAAAAATAATTTAAAAAATTAAAAAATAATTAATAATAAATTGAAAAGCTATGAACGTGCGCGAACTTGTCTCTCCTTGCTCACTCTATTCTTAGCTAGTGCTTTTGTCCTTGAGAGCCTATATAAAGACCTCTCTTCTTTCATTTTGAGGAGGATAAATACGCTCTCTTGCTTTGATGTCGGAATTACTTATCTATTATACGGAGTGGTGCAAGCTCTTCATCACCATCTCCATAAACTCTTCTCTCTTGTGAAGAAGAAGAAGAAGGATACTCTCTCTCTCTCTCTCTCTCTCTCTCTCTCTATTTGCTTATTATCTTCTCTCTTGTTTCACGGTGTACGCTCTCTTCGAAAGTTTTCATGTCGGATACCTCTACATAGATCTCATCACCGCTCTCTTGTGGAAAATCAAGAAGCCTTTTGACAACCCCAAATTAATTCGAAAGTATGGTGAGAAACCATAAACTCCATAGTCATCATCTCTCTCTCTCTATGTCGTTTTTTGACGTAGTCACCCTCTCGTTGATTGTTTTTTAGTATACGAGTGTATGTATGGATTAACCAAGTACATACGAGATTGCCTCATGATTGTTTCATCATGTTTTACACGTTGATTTATGCATATGATTCGTTATAGTCACGCACATGCATAAATAAGTGCTTTCCGTAGAAGTGGTAGGAATACTGTTTTGGTCATAAATCACAAACTGTTATGAATCAGCCCGAACCCTTTATACCATAGATAAAACACATCATTTTGAAAAAAAAAAAATCTTATGTGTCATGTGAAAAACACGCACGAGTTAAGAGATATGGCCAAAAAACAGATTGTTGCCCACTACACAACCAAATATTTTGACTCCAGGCTCCTTGGAGAACTACTATATAGATTCACCGGATGGGCAAACCCACTTAACCAATTGAAAATCTTGATAAAATTTGACGATAAATGAGTTTAGGTCTCCATTATCATTTCAAGAATGCGAGTTATTAATCACTCTATTATCAATTTTACCTACACGTGTAGGAGTGCTATCAAAGGGGGGTACCATATGACGTCGTGAGTTAACCGAGCCGTTTTGATATGTTTTATGGGTTTTTTTTTGTGATTTTATTTCAACTATTAGATGGCCCTGAACTTACATGAAAGTACATGGTTAAACATTCCGAACCGCATAGGCAGATATGAATAAAGTGACTTTCTTGGAGGTTACCGTTTGTTGTGTGAGTATCATATGGTCAAAGTGACGTGATGGGGTGATAGTCTACATTATATAGCTGAAATTGATGCATTGGTTTAAGGTCAAACACTTTCATTTGCATGTTTTTCATGCTCCCGAAAATGTCAAGAAATTTGTTTTTGCATATGTGCGAAGTTATGGTTTATGGTTGACCTAAAGGTCGGAGTTGTGTTGCATCATGATTATGGTGTTGGAATGTTATCATATGATGTATGGGAACTCATGGATTGATGTGAATGCCTCATATGCATGGTTATGATTGCTTCCCACCTTTCTAGGTTAAAACTAGCTATATGTGCTAGAGTGGTGAAGTGCGGATGTGATGCATCAACTTTGCATGGTTGGATGTTGTCAAAATTGGATTTTCATATCATGATTAGTCGTTGGTCGGACTCTTTTTATGCATGAAAGAATCACATCTTAAGGGTCACATGTGTGTAGACTCCGATTGATTACAGGGGATATGTCAAACTCCAAGTGTGGGAGTCGGTTCAATGTGATTATGATTTATGGTTGATAACTTATGGTGGAAGCTAGTGTGGCTTATGGTTTTTTTTCTGGATTGAGTTATGCTTCCGAAATTTTTGCAACCAGGTTATGTTCTAAAGTGGTTATGCAGGATTGGTTGTGACTCACCCAAGTAGGGTGGAGAGCTCACCCGTGTGATGTGATTGGTTTATGGTTTATGGTTTATGGGTTTTGGATTGGATCATGAAGTGATCAAGATGGTTTATGGTAGACGTGTAAGGGTAGAGACCCTGTACAGTGTAACTGTTTGGAAAAGAAATTGTTTGTGCATCTGGGAAGTGCTATTGTGATTGGACTCATGTGTTATGTTTCTCATGGAAGCGTCGCTACAAGACTAGGATGACCTACATTGCTTAGCCTTAGACTAAAGGGCCACTGACCTAGGGCTTTGCTGGATCAGGGGTGTTGCCTAGGTCTTCTTCTTTTTGTTACGCTCTTCTACACGGGTAGTGCGTCGAGGGTTGAATGACCTACATGGCTAACATGTTGGGGATCTTGCCTTGGCTAGGCCTAAACACCTGATGTTGGGCATCAAAGAGGCGTGACAACTAAACTAGTATGGTTGGTGTTGATACCCTACCACCTGCTGGTATTTGGGATCCTTTTAGAGCTCAGGTTCATGGAGGGAGGCGAAGCGGCCTCACCTATGTCTGGCCCTGATAGGATGGAGTTGTTCTGCCTCGCTCCCAGCGAAGTGAAATTATCTCTGTCCATAGTAGAGCGTAAGTGGATGGGTGGACCGGTCGATCCCTACACAGAGTCGAGTGCTCTGCTAGTTATTTTTTCATAAATTTTTTGATGTTATGGTATACCCCGATTTTGTCATTGCATTAATACATGGTTGCCTGTTCCATTTTGATGGGCATTTAAAGATTCTCTATTGTCAAATTCTCATGTCTCTGTGCACTCTATTTCATCCTCCATTATATTCTCTCTCTCTCTCTCTCTCTCTCTCTCTCTCTCTCTCTCTCTCTCTCTCTCTCTCTCTTCTCGCAACGTGGTGTATACATATATTCACCCTCCACAATGCTATATTTTTTCTTGAGTACGCTTTCATTCATAACACCCATTCAGGGGTAGCACTAGTCGCTAGGTACCTCTGGATGCAGTCCAGCTCATGGTCTAAACTCCATGCTTGGTCAGGTGGCGAGAACTCCTCCCTTATACAAATGCTTCCGCAAATCTGATGTATGTATAAAATTGTATAAAGGTGTGAATTGTATATTCTGTGCATAGACCCCTAGGGAGGGGTATCTCTCAATAGACACCGCATTAACTTTTTGTTGTTGTGAAAGCGCATCGGCCACTTGATTGTGCTTACCAGCAATGTGAGAAATATGAAAATTGAATTGCAAAAGAAAATTTGCCCACCTCATTTGTTTGTCGGAGAGCTTGGTTTGCGTCATGAAATACTTGAGACTTTGGTGATCAGTTCATAGAATGAATTGAGTCCCCAATAAGTAGTGCTTCCATGTGTCTAGGGCATGTAGAACAGCTAAAAACTCTTTCTCATAAATGCCCAAGACTCGTTCACATCAGTATTGAGCCTTCGGCTCTCATATGCTATGGCATGCCCTTCTTGAAGCAAAACGGCTCCAAGGCAATAACCACAAGCATCACATTGGACCTCAAATGGATTTGAGAGATCCGAAAGCACAAGGACTAGTTGGGAAGTAAGCTTCTCTTTGAGCTTATCAAAAGAATTTTTCTCCTTATAGCAATCCATACATACTTAACGTTCTTCTTAGTTAAGTCGTGCAGTGGTCCTGCTACTTGAGAGAATTTTTCTATGAAGCGTCTATAGTATGTACACATACCAATAAAGCTTCTTAGCTCATGTAGATTCCTTGGGTTAGGCCATGCTTTTATTACCTCTAACTTTGATGGATGCATACGGATACCATCTTAAGAGATAATATGATCTAGGTATTGAATCTCTTGAAGGAAAAAATCACTTTTCTTTTGGTTGAGAAAAACCTTATTCTCCCTCAATGCTTGAAAAATCACTTGGAGATGTTCCTTATGTTCCTCCAAAGACTTGGAGTAGATGATGATATCATCAATAAACACTTCAGTGAATTTATGGTACATTCTAAAAAATTTCTCCATTAGATGATTGAATGTAGCTGGTGCATTAGTCAAGCCAAAAGGCCTGACCAGATATTTTTAAAGACCAAATGTTTTGCAAAACACGGTCTTTAGGATATCTTCATCCACTATCCTTATTTGATGATAGCCACTCTTAAGGTCAACCCTAGTAAAGTAGGTAGACCCTTGTAGTTTATCAGCAGATATTCTACCCACGGGAAATCTGTTTTTGAGAGTGATATGATTTCGTGCTCGATAGTCCACACACATATGGTATGTACCATCTTTTTTTGCACAGCTAAAAGAACTGGAGAACAAAAGGGAGAGGAAATAGGCCTTGCCATCCCTTTGTCTACCAATTCCTGTTGCTGCTTCATGATCTCTTCTTGTTGAGCTTTTGAGACTTGATACGGAGGCTTGTTAGGGGGTGAGCTTCCTGGAAGGAGCCCGGGGGGGGTTCACTATAGTTAAGACCACTATATCACGTGTGTTCAGGATCTTTTTCTAAAATCCCTACTATTTGTGAATGTTCTAGGAAATATTATGAACCCTTTTCTTTTAAATTCTGTAAATTTTTTTGAGATTTGTAAAAAAACATATCCTTATGTAAATTTATTTATGTAAGTTTTAAGGGATTTAAATACCCTTCTATTGAACTCACGTGATAGGTCACATACTATGTAAGGTGAACCCCTCGGGGAAGGAGCTCAATGCGATGGTCATCATCCCCTCGTTTTGGAGGTAAGTCCATAGGGATATCATCGATGAACACATCTTGGAATCCTTCTAGAAAATTAGACAAGTCTAACTCTTCTTGATTCCTACCATTTACATTTCATGAAACATTAGGATCTTTTAAAGACTCTTTGACAAAAATCATGTACGCAAAAACTGATCTCTTCATTGACTTATCAAAAGCACAAGGATTTACAAGCGTAATAGTGCGACCATGCTCACTAGCATCTATATACATGTTCTTTCCCCTATAGGTGAAGTAGATTCTCCTTTTAGAGAACATCATATTGGCAGCCATGCAATCAAACCATGGCGCCCCTAGGATAGCATCCTCATGTTGGAGGGGAGAGATGAATAAGTCTCCTTTGTCGACATAGATATGGATATGAAGCCTCAACTTCCCAATCAAGGGAGTAACGGAGGCTTGCTGTCCCTTGAAAGATGCATCAGCCGCTACCATATCTCTCATCTCAAAGCTTGAATGCCCAACTTGGTGGCCAACTTCATTGATATGAAGTTGTGAGTAGAGCGAGGGTCAAACAAGATGAAGGCATCATGCTATCTTACCTTTCCCCAAGCATAGGAAAGTGATGATCCTTTGCAATGAGAATCCTCTTTTGGAGCTTCGATGGTGAAAGCCCTAGGAGTCTCATTGCAAGTATTCTTCTTGGGGCAAGAACGATAGTCATGTCCTTGCTCCACACTTGAAACACTTATGGTCCTTGCAAAATTCTTCAAGATCTTTAGGAGAGAGTTTGTTTTTACCTTTATAAACTCCCTTCTCCTTGGATAGATTGTTGTTGTTGTTGTTGGAAGTGTGTTAAGGCGGTTACGCCGCTAGCGGAAGCTAAATAGCGAGAACTCAACCAACAACAGAATTTGTCAGACGAGGACGGAGCTTGACCCACAGGCGCATGGAAACAACTAGGTGGGTGTCAAATCACCTACTCGACCTTCTAATGACAATCACTACTAAGGAAATCAAATCTAAGTTCTAAAATACGCAAGTGATTGAAATCCGTACTACGAACGAATGCTATAAGAAACAGGATCTAGAATCATTGAATCGATCTCAAACTCAAGGGGAAGTCTATACACTTGGTAAGAACAACACCCTAAAGACTTGAACTGCAAACTCAACCTATAACCACTCTGTGCGGTAAACGCGTATGAAGACAGGCCGAAATATACAGGTGACCGAAACTTGATCCCGATGGTACTAATGTGTATCTCTACTCGTTGTGGTTCTATAGATATGCTGCACGCTCAATTCCGACACACGAGTTGGAAGAAAAATCACACCGAAGCTCGTAGGAACTTACCACACATAGAAGCCGATAGCGCGCACTCTTGGTATCTGTGCGTAGCTCTCGCCGTTGCTAACACAATGGCGGTGTCGCTTCTCCAATGGCGGCTCCGTAGCTCGTGTAGCAAGTAGATAAGACTCTCTCTCTCTCTCTCTCTCTCTCTCTCTCTCTCTCTCTCTCTCAGACACAGTCACGGCGCTCAAAAACTCACTTTGATTAATAATCTAAATCCTTAGGTTACAAAAACTTTGGCTTATATACCTCAGCCTTGGAGGTGAGAACATCTCTAACTAATTACATCAGCAAGTGAAATTACTTCGGGATTACAAGCTGGAAACTCAATTGAGTCCCGTTACTTAATGAATGGCTCAAATCAAAATTAATGTCGGAAAGACATTTATTACAATCAATGGTTACAAAATGATGAGTGTGAGCAAAAATGTGGGTGTGATCCTCTGCTGGCTCAACACTCCCCCCCCTCCGCGTTCATGTCGTCCCTGACATGACTTTTATGCTTGGTCAATAAAGTCCTGTTGTCTTGAGAATCTACAAATGTGATTCGTATCGTAGGTTGCCGATGGTCAAGGTTGGGCCGAATATTTTGCTTTCGTGGGTGAAAAAGCCGGTGTAGAAAGCTTCTTCGAATGTTTGCATGTGGAAGCTAGGCAAAAACATAATCCTTTGGTATAGGAGGTGTAACACTTTTGGAGAAGGCTGCAATGAAAGATCGTACATCATATCAGACACCGTGTCGGCCGTCGATAGTAGACTCGAGGTCGTGGCTTTATCTGGCGCGAACACTTTAATGCAAGCTAAGAGAGTCCTGCAGATTTTCTTGAGCATCTGACATGAAAGGTCAGGAGAGCCAGTAAAGAGCTTGATGGTGCCCGTTAGGGTTTTAACCATGTAGGCTTTACCTATTCTCTCTCCTGCCTTTGGTCCTGGCATCCTGGGATAATTAAGCCAATTTGGCTTCTTTTTTGCAATCCTGCCATGCTCTTTCCAGTTTCTGACTCTTGGCACCGGGCAGAAGGTTGCATCCTCCCGGATCTCCTTTGGTGCCTCTACCAAGTAGATGAGGTAGGCTGGGTATTTGTTCAGCCAACCTTTCCTCCATCTAAGTTGTGAATCTACTATCTTCTTTGATTGTTCCTCCTTTGTGATGTCGCCTTCGTAAATAGCGACATACAGCTCCCCTTCTAGTCTCTTTTTTGTCTTTAGCAAGTCAAATTTCATCAAAGGGAAAGGCAGGCTGGGTTGCATCCACTGTTCATGGAGCACTTTTGTGTCTAGTCCCTGAAGTCTAATGGAGATTAGGAGTCTCCTCTCCCATTCCATTTCCGCCTTGGCACTCTCCTCTCCTGACTTTTCTATTTGGTCATGGAGCCTTTGTTCTTCTTCTTCAGAGATTCTTGAAGTCGAGGCCACCTCTTGAGCTAGGGCTGGATCTTCAATTGTGGTTGCCTCTCCAGTTTCTGGTAGCTCTATGGCTGCTCCACCTGATTCTTCTTGTGGTGTCTATGTCTCTCTTCTTTGTTGCTCTTGTAGATCTTGGAGTTGTTTGCGGAGGGCCTCATTCTCTGTCCGTAGTGTTTGATTTTCTAATGTGAGCCTCTCCTCTGCGGCCAATGATCCCTCCGCAATGTGCAACCTTTGCACTTGCTCTAATCTTAGCTCTCTTTGTAAGCTTCGGACCTGGTCTTCCAAAACTAGTACGATAGCTCCCTCTTGTTCGGTTCCTGCTCTGCTAGATCTAGGGGTAGACCTGAGTCTAGTGATTGTTCTTTCTTGGAGCTCGACTCTTTCCCTTAGCTCAATGAGCTCATCCTTAGCCGCCTCCAGCTCATCCTCTATCCGCTCCCTTGCCTCATGTGCACTTGTTACTTCTCTTGAAGCCTCGGCTAGTTGGAGTATCAAGCCGTCTCTCTCGTTTTCCGCGTCATAGAGTGATGCTTTATGACTTTCAGATTCAGTCATAGCATTCTCTAAATTTCTCTGCAACTCCGCTTCCCTCTGTTTGATTGTCTCAATCTCTACTTCCTTTGCCTTGGACCTTTCTTTTATCTTGCTGAGCAGTTCATGCACCATGTGCATGTCTTTTTCATCATCATCTGTCAACTCTAAAGCTCTTTCCGCCACCACCTCCACTCGCTTTGGCTCTTCTAGTATTTCGGTTCGTCTAGTTTCTCTTCACTTTCTTTTTTACTCTTTGTCTTTTTCTCCGTGCCTCTCCGTTCATCTTGTTTTTGTAGGGTGATCCCATAAACCGCCTCAAGGGCCTCTTCTTCGGTGTATCCTATCTCTACCAGATCCTCATAATAATTTCTCTTTTGCTGAACTGGATCTATCTTCTTTTCTTTGGTCTTGGCTTCTGGCTTTTCCAAAACATCTGTGTCCACCTCTATTGTGGTCTCTTCCACAATTTTTTCCGTCTTCTTCGGGCTTGGTACATCAGTCATAGAGGGATGTTTGTCCTCAGCTTCCTTGACTTTCCCTTTGTCGGCTTGCCCATCTTTCTCTTGAGGCTTAGTAGACTCATCTACTTTCCTTTTCCCCTTGTCGTCTTTTTCAAGCTCGCCTTTTAATTGCTGTACCTCCTCTTCAGTGTATGGCTCGACAGGTTGTTGCTCCAAAATAGCCTCTGACTCCTCATAAGCTTTAATATATTGATCGTATTTAGTACCTCCTCTTCAGTGTATGGCTCGACAGGTTGTTGCTCCAAAATAGCCTCTGACTCCTCATAAGCTTTAATATATTGATCGTATTTAGTGGCTGAGCTAGTTCCGACTTTAGTGGGGTCTGGCACCCACTTTTCTTCAAAGTCACCCTTTAGAGCTCTTTCCGCTCTAAACTGCTCCACTAATCTTTCCATTCTTTCCGCTTTCTGACTTTTGGTTTGCTTGGGAGCAACCTTCTTCTTTACTTTCTTCTTAAGTGGCTCGTCCACATCCTCTTCAGGTTCTGAAACTACTTCTAGTTTCCGGCGTGCTCTTGTGGATGCCCTCTTGGATACTTCGGGTTGTTCTTCCTCCTCGTCGGCTTCTCTAAGCCACTCATTCTGGGAGGGAGCCTTTGGCCACTGATCTCTAGCTCCAATAGCTTCATAAGCTATTCTTGTCAGAATTTCCGCTCCTCCTATGTATTTTGGCTTCTCATTGTGCATGGCAATTACTTGCTCGTGGATGTGTTGAGCGTAATTCACCTCTTTTGGCATATTGCTCTTTAATGCCCATGTGATGGTGGTCGCAATGGCATGAGGTGGTGTCGTATACTTTTGCGATCTTTTACTGCAAACATGAAGAAATTGGTTGTACAGTCGGCAAAGGGTTGCCGCTCTTGGGTGAAGAAACTGTGCAAGTCTGCCCTTTCCAGGTACCTGCTGATGTCTTCTAACCTGCTATAATCTACCAATTCCTGTGGGATCATCGGTACATCCACCGCTTGCCCTTGAGGATCTCTGAAAGTCCCCTGGTAGATCTTTATTCCCTCTTTCTCCAATATTGCCTTCTCCACCCAAGTTTTGGTTGGCTTGAGGGTTTCTGCTGGAATGTCAAATGGTTCCGCTTCTGCAATAGCATCTTTGATTGTTGGTCTTTTTCTCTTCGTTGCCGATGACTTGGTGGAATCCATGGATCCTGTAACTCCAATTTCAGAAGTTAGCGTCTTTTTAGTACTGAAAGCCGAAATGAAGCTTTTAACTATCCAAACTACTTGAAAATTGAAACATGAGCTATTCAGGGCCTAAGGATGCAAGGTAGGTGAAAAAATATGCAAAATGGGCTCAAAATCATGCTGGAGACATCATACGCGTATGATGTTTTTTGTGTCAAAATGACTTCATATTGGTTGTGCTTGTAGCTGATAGTGTATACATGATTATCATATGCTTGGATTTGAGTTTGGATCCCATTTGGTCAAGTTTTGGCCAATTTAGTCCAGTTCCGGCTCTTGGCAAAATTTTGAAAGGGAATTGGATTTTATGATCCAAATTGGATAAAACTTGGTGGTTCACTTTCAAATGGCATGTAGATCACTTCTGTTTGGTGGTTGAAGCCCTGAGGTGCCAAAATCACATAGTGAGACATCATACGCGTATGATGTCTTTTCGAGTATTTTTGGACCAAATTTCTCTATAAGCTTGGATTTGGCTTTAGATAGGCTTATTCAGTGGATTTATGAAGTTTGGATAGATTATGGGCTAAAAATGGCTCTGGAGACATCATACGCGTATGATGTCTTTTTCATCAATTTTGCATGGGATTGGTTCTGTGGACTCCCCATGTACTAGTGAAGGACTGTTCCTACTCAAATCTTGGTTTGGACTTGAGTATGTTGGATTTGGGCCAAAAATAGGCTTTAGGTGAAGGATTTTCCCTCAATTGGCCTAATGGGGTGATCCTCTTGACCAAATGGTTCCAATTTTCATATGTAGCATGTATTAGATATATATAATGGATGTATGATGACAAATGAGCAGTTTTGGCTCTGTAAGTGTAAATAGACATCATACACGTATGATGTCTTTTGTGTCAAAATGGTGCTTTTTGGTTCCAGATAGCTTGTAGATGTGTTTAACAACAATCTTACAAAGTTTCAATGAGTTTGGAGTTATTTTGACAAAATTAGGACCAGAAATCAATTTTATGGCCTACTTTGCGTCTTTTTGGTTTTCCTTGGGTTTTCTATCTCCAATTCTCATGATACTTGGTTCATAGGATGTGATTAACATGTGGAATGAGGCTATGCACTCAAATGTTGAAATGGATGTGAAATTCATGCTGTGAGACATCATACGCGTATGATGTCTTTTCTTGAAATGTTGTTCTTTTTGTGCAAAGAATGCTTTGTGCTAGTGCCCTAAGCCCTGCTAACTAGTTTTCAACTTAAAAAGTCATCAATTTAGCTAAAAAGCCCCCTTATAGGCATTTCAGTCTCCGAAGTCGTCTTTTTGCCTTGGAGTTGAATTTCTTCAACTTTTCTTCTCGAGAGTTGCATTTCCAGCTCATTGGATATGTTGTGAAGCCATCTATTTGGTTGAACTTGACTTTGGCACCCCGTTCTCCATCTTTCTCCCTTTGGTTGCCCGAAAGTGTCTTTTTCACCATCGGTAAGTGAATCAGCTTTCTTTTGGGTTTTGCTTGCAAACATAAGTCATCGATAGTTACTTGAAGCTGCTTGTGAAGATTAATTTCATTCGGTCGTCAATTTCAGTCGTTATGCCAAAATGACGCTTTGTGTGTCCGCAGCCAAATCGGTTGTTCCGACCTACTTTTTGTGATTCAAACTTGGAGATATTCTATGGTTGCATTGTCCTTGATGTGGTTGAACTTCCTGTGAAGTTTCGTGTTGTTTCGACAACTTTTTCCTGTTTGCATCTTGTAGGCTCTGTTGACCTAGGGTTTTTCCAGTCGTTCTTTCTCGAGCTTTGAGTGTTAGAAACCCATCTTCTATATTAGGGTAACCCACCTATAAGTTCTTGCAAGGTTTGGTTAGGCGGTTGTGCCACTACCTAGCATTCTACCTCATTCCCCGTCTGCTCTTGTTTCTTGGTTTTGGTCAGTTTTCGCGACAAAAGTTAATGATAAGCAGCAAAAGCTTATGGCAACGAGTCTACCTCTCATGTCTGGTGTCCTCTGAGCTCTCATGGAAGTCGTAGAAGGTCGTAGAAGATCTATGCTCCTGTGGCTCTCTGCTCTTCTCCAAGAAGGTAATAGTGTGAATGAGCTTGAAAGTGATGTGAAAAATACTTAACTTCGGACTTCCCGGTTCACTTGCCACCAAATTTGTCATGTGCTCCTATCTCGTTGTGAGATGCGCTGCAGGATCTGAAATTTCCCAAATCGGACTCCGTTTGACCTGTTTTCTTAGAATTCCGTCCACTTGCCAAAATTCTGCCGTTTCGGACTTTCCGCAACTTTTTCAGAATTGTACCCAATTTTTACCATGGGTTGCCCTTGTCATTAGGACCATCACCGTCTATTCTTTTCTTTTTTCCGATCTCATTTCACTTGCTTTTTTTTATTTTTCTTTTACTTTTATTAAGAAAATCATAAAAAATAAAGGAAAATAGCAAATTGAAGCCAAAAAATTCCAAACATACACAATAAATAGCTGGTAACCCTGTGTATATGAATATACACTTATTTGTGATTTCTGGACTTGGATTACCACTTTTTTCCACTTTTTAGCTCCAAAAAGACTCTTATTTAGTGATATTTATACGTCTAGAGACCCAAATTCATCATTTGATCTCTTCTTGTTGCAAAACAAGGTATATAAGGACATAAATATTATCAATATCCGCAATCAAACATAAAAATTACAAAATCATGTAAGACAGTGCCCTTGTAATATAATTTTTTGTTTTTCTTTGTTTTTGTCGCTTGTAGCTGCTTTATAGCTCCTGTATACCTGTATACCTCCCCCCCTCCTAGTCTGAGTCCTCCCGGACGACCATGAAGTGTCTGTGGGCAAAGCATTGTAGTTGTTTTGGTCATAAGTTCCCAATGCAATTGTAGAGCGATGATACAACAATCTTTCCAATAAAGCTGCTCTTTGTTTGATTGAAGGATTGGTGGTTGGGTTTTGGGTTGGTTTTGGCACTTCGGTAGTAGAATCAGTAGATGGATTCTTCTTTACCTTGTTGTTCTTTTTCACAATCCAAATCTGATTCCGCTTCGCTTGTGCTTGCCACAAACTCTTTGCGACCCAAACCTGATTTGTTCTTTGTGTTGATTTCCTCGCCTTGAAATACCTAGGAGTTTCCGTGGATTGTACTGAAGGGAGTTCCTGTTTAAAAATCCTTGGGATCCAAATTTTCTTGCTATAGCTTTGTGCCGTCATGAAATTCTTTGGAATCCAGATCTGTTTCACTGTCCTTGATTGTCTGGAATCACTCTGTTGTCTGGTATTGAAGACTCTGTTTTCCACCTTTGTGTTCTCTGGCACAACCTTTTTTGGTCTCCATACCAACTTTGACTCCGTTTTTTCCCAAGGTTGAGCTGTTATATTATTGCTTGTCTTCCTTATCCAATGTTGAGAGTTCCTCGTCGAAGAGCAATCCAGTTGTATAGAAACTTTTGGTTGCCATTGCTTCTTCTTTTTCTCTGGTTGTTGTTTACCTTTGTTCTTGGATTCTTCCTTTGGAGCTGGCTCTACTCCTTTGGTGAACTTAACTGATTGACTTTCACCTTCGTATTTGATAAGCACTGATTTAGAACTCCAGTCAATCATTGCATTGTATTGCTTCTGCCATGGTTGTCCTAGCAATAATGGATGTTGTGTAGCTTGGTCTTCAACCACGTAAAACATATGAGGATACACATACTGGTTAATCTGTATATGTAAAACTGTGCATCCGACAGTTTTGATTGAATTCTCAGAGTAACTCTTTAACTCTTGCTTGATAGTTTGTAATTTAGTGTCATTTGTCAATTGTCTATACAAACTGAGTGAAAGTAGGTTAGTTTGAGCTCCTGAATCCAATAGTGCTCTGGCTTTGATTTGGTTGGTTCCTACTTTGCATTCAATGATGGGTTCTTCTTTGTCATTATCCATTTCTGTTATACTGATTGCGTTTATTCGTATTGCTCCTTCATTGCGCTGCTTGTGACGCAGTAGTCTTCTTTTCTCCATTCTTTCCTTCGCCTCGGCTTGCACTTCCTCCACAATCTTTTTCTTTTTCTGGACATGCAGCTTTTCTTGATGTATTTTGAGAAGCATGTCTTGGGTTAGCGGAAAAAGATACTTTTTCACTCTGCATCCACTAATCCAATTGGGCATTTCTTCTCCGTCTAATGTAGCAAGCTTGACGGCTCCACTTGGTGATAGATCTTTAATCACCAGAGGTCCCATCCCTCGCTTTTTAAGCTTCTTAGCATGCTGTTTCAGAGTGTAAACTAGGACATAGTCCCCAACCTTAAACTCTTTAGTCCGCACATGATTATCAAAAAATTCCTTTTGTCGCCTTTTTTGAGCGTAGATAGAAGCTACTGCTTTTAGGCGAAGCTCGTCTAGCTTTTCCAGGTCATCTATTCTATCAGAAATCTCATGCCCTGTCCACTCTAGATCCTTAGCCACCCTTAAGGTTGAAATCAAGAATTCTATTGGTAAGATAGCATTTAGCCCAAAAACCATGTTATATGGGGTCGTTCCTATTGATGTTTTATATGCTACCCTATATGCCCATAATGTTGAATGCAACTTCTGGTCCCAGTCAGTTCTCGACTCAGATACAATCTTCGTAAGGACCGTGCATATGGTTTTGTTTGTTGCTTCAACTTGTCCGTTTGCTTGTGGATGATACGGGGCTGATTTCCTATGGATTACCATGAATTCATCTAGAAGGATCTCTATCACTTCATTTATAAAATGTGTGTCTCGATCACTCACAATTTCTATTGGCAATCCATATCGTACAAAGACGTATTGATATAGAAATTGTGCCGTGGTCCTGGCATCTGCTTTTTGAGTTGCCTTTGCTTCGACCCACTTTGTTAGATAGTCTGTAGCCACAACGATGTATTGTGCATGAGTCTTATATGCAGGAGGTGAAATGGGTCCGACATAATCAATCCCCCATTTTGCAAAATCTCTTGCCCCCATCATTGGTCTAAGCGGCATATCATCTCTTTTAAGTGGTACTTTGGTCTGTTGACAGTCATCACACCGTTTAACATATTCCTCAGCGTCCATATGTAATGTTGGCCACCATATTCCTGCGGCTAAGACAAATTTTGTTGTCTTATCACCTGAGAAATGGCCTCCACCTACTCCTCCATGAGCTTGCTCCAGGATTATCACATACTCAGACTCTGATGCGCAAATCCTAAGATGGTTGTCTTTACCTCTCTTATAGAGTTGATCTCCTATTAAAGCGTAATCTCTAGCTTTTGTCTCTATAGATTTCTGACGAGCTTTTGACGTTCCTTCTGGGAAAGTCCTATTTGTGAGATATTCAACAATATACTGACTCCATTCCGGAGCGATCATTATCTGATATAATGTCGAATACTCTGCTGGCGGTTTTGATGAACATACAATACATACAGTGACATATTCATGTACGCTTTCTTTCATTCCTGGCCAATAGACTCCCAATTGTAACAAATTCCTATATGTGTTACTTCTTGAACAATGAAATGCACATTCCTAAACATGTGCTTCGCGCAGATATATATTATATTCCTCAGGATTGATGCATAGTCGTAAAACATGATCATTTCCCAATTGATACAACCTTCCTGCCACCAATTGAAGATTCTTGGATTGCTGAATAGCAATATGTTTCTGGTTGTATTCTCTTCTATCAAACTCTTCTCCATAGGTTAATAGGCTAACAACATTTTGAGACCATTCGGTATCATTTCTATGTTGAACAAGTACGCATCTGGCATGTCGTCATCCACTCCTATAGGGTCTTCTCCATTCATCAATCGCGAAAGATGATCAGCTCTAAGATGTGTTTTTCCTTTCTTTACTACTACCGTGAAGTCGAATTCCAGTAAGATAATGAACCATCTCACTATTCTCCCGGTATTGCATGGTTTATTCACTAGGTAGAGCAAGGCTTGGTGATCCGTAAAAAACACAAACTTGTTGGCTAGAAGATAATGCCGAAATTTCTTCATAGCATATATCATTCCCAATCCCTCTCGCTCTGTTGTGGTGTAATTCTTCTCTGCATTGTTGAGCTGTCAACTGGCGTAACAGATAGGAAAATCCATGTTTCCTTCTTCTAGCTGAGCCAGAATGCATCCTATTGCATATGCCGAAGCATCTATATGCACATGGAATATCTTCTCCCAATCTGGTGATTTCAAGACTGGAGCAGTAATGAGTGCCTCTTTCAATTTCTTGAATAATTCCTCACACTCCTCTGTCCATTCAAAGTTCACTATGAGCCTGTAAAGTGGTTGGCCTATTATAGCGTACATGTAAATGAATCGTCTATAATATCCGCAATGTCCCATAAAGCTCTGTCCTTGTTTCGCATTGGTTGGTCTAGGCATATCCACTATAACTTTTATCTTCTCTAAATCCGTGGATATTCCGTTTTGTGAGACAATATGTCCCAGAATTCTGCCCTGTCGGACCATAAACACACATTTCTCAGGATTGAGACAAATGCGATATGTCCTACATTTCTCAAATACTTTTCTTAGGTGTTCTAGATGCTCATCTCTCAGAAGAGAATGTACACATAAGTCATCCATGTATATTTCTAGAAACAACCTTAAGTATTCTTTGAAAGCATGCGTCATCAGCCTCTAGAAGGTTGCCGGAGCATTGGTTAGACCAAAAGGCATAACCCGATAAGCATAAATTCCCCACTCCATTGCAAAAGCTGTTTTATGTTGATCTTCCGGTGCTATGGCTAGCTGGTTATATCCTGAAAAACCATCAAGAAAGGAGTATGTTGTTTTTCCTGATACACGCTCTAGAACATGATCAGTTATCGGCAGGGGATAATTGTCCCTGATTGTTGCAGCATTCACTTTCTTTAAGTTGACACACACTCGGAGTTTTCCGTTCTTCTTGGGTACCACCACAATCGGAGATACCCAATCAGTGTGTTCAATCTCGTATATGAATTCAGCTTCCATTAGCTTATCTATCTCTTCTTTGATTCGCTTAGCAAACGTATCATTATATGTGTATGGTTTCTGTCTGCTAGGCTTTGCGTCTTGTTTTAGTGGGATTGTGTGTTGGCATATTGATGGGTCAACTCCCTTTAAGTCCTTATAAGACCATGCAAACACATCCCTGTACTCTCTGAGAAGACTCAGAAGTCTCTCTTCCTCGCCTGGAGACAAATTTGTGGCTATGTACACCGGTCTAGGTGTCTCACCTGGAGCTGTTAAATCAACTTTTTTTGCATCCTCCAGTCCGTCATAAGATTCGTTCTCCCTTCTCTCTCGAATAGGTTGGGTTAATACCACCTTTCTATCCTCTATTGTGAATTTCCTGTAGTGAGAGGGAACATCCATGTTTTCATTGATTTTGGCGTTTTTGTCCTCTCCACTCTCAATTTCTGTCGTCCAAACTTCTTTCAGAGTTTTCTTGAGCTCTCTGTACTTGTTTCTACGTTCTAACTTGGACTCCGTGTGTTCTCTGTTGCGCTTGCTCTTTTCTGATTTTTCTGTTTCAGTTTTCGTTTCATTCCTTTGAACTTGATTTCTTGAGCTTCTTTTGTCTTTTCGTAAGCTCTTTTGCTCATTGCCTCTCATTCTTCCAGAAATCTTGTCCTTAACACAATCTTCCGCCTTTACTAGCATTAGGAATTGATTTTTTCCTCTTATTCTAAGCATCGGATTGGTTCTAACCCCCTTTGTTTTTCTCTTTGCTCTATAGCGTTTCTGGCGTTGTTTAGTTTGGTTCGGAAAATCATAAAATCGGACATCCGTTATAGTTTCTTCGTTTCCACTTGAATTGTCCGTTGACTCGTTGTCTGCTTCATTTTCCCACTCCGGATGATCGGGAATGTCGTGAAACACCTCTTCTTCATCTTCCTTTTCCAATGTATCGTTCTTTTCAGTTTCTTTTTCGAGTATAGTTCTCAGCATGAAGTACGGAACCACGTTGTACCCGTCCTTATCGCAAAATTTCGTTGTAGGACCATCCGGAATTGCACAAACATCTAGGGTTGCTAGAATGTGTGTCCATTCTAATGGTTCAAGCATGTCCGCTGGAAAGGGTTCTCCTATATAAGTTTCGTCTTCGATAGCCCTTTCTAAAACATATTCTTCTCGCCTCAGACTTCCACATTTCGAGGCTCCACACATCCATAACTCCTTGGGCTTACCTAACCAAGCTCGAAATTTGGATCCCGCCAAAGTAGCTGAATCAAACTCCTCTACCAGTGTTCAGTTCACATCTTTGTAGCTATGGTCTCTCAGGTTCACACGTGTAGTGGTTTCCATATTTCTCAGGTATATGTGATCGTAGCCCCAATCCTGGACCATTTTCAACTGTCTCATGAATGGTCTTCCCAGTATGATATCATAGTTATTCTCCTTGCCAAAATCGACAATAGCAAAAGTATGTTCGTATTCAATGCCGCAAGAAGCTACTACGACTTTCTCTAATAACCCCATAGGTTTCTCCATGTGTCCATCTGCTAATTGGAGTTTCAACCTAGTCTTCCTTATTGCTGGTTTCCCCCATTTTTTCCATATTTTTTTTGTAGCAATGGCTACCCCAGCTCCGCTGTCTAGTATTGCCATCGTGTTCACTCCTTGGAATTCAAATGGTAAGGTTGTATTCCCCTCTTCACCTTCGCAATACTCTCCGACCTTGTTTAAGGGTACAGGCTTAGCGTTCTTTTGTGGTTTGCTCAGCTCTTGTATACCCTCTTGCAGTCTCGATGTTGGGTCTTTTATCCCAAATTTCTCCAAGCATTTTCCTACAGTGGTCCACATATGTGGTCTTAGCCTCAAAAGCTCAGCTAGAGTGATAGTGCATGTCACTGGTGTTGACAAGATCTCTATCAATCCTTGCGAGTCCATTACTTTTTCTGATAAGATTCTTCGTGAGGGAAGTGCTCTAATCTCGGATTTTGCTTCATACTCTCCTAAGTATGAAGGTAAGGTATTCAATGAATGAGGTTTGCTCTCCATTGTTCTAACAGAGCCCCCATCTTCCCAGTAAGATTGCACATCCAAGTCCACTTGAGATCCTGCCTCAAATTCCACTATGGGAGGATTCCTGATGTCCTTTTCCCAATTCCTCATCTCTTCCGTAAATCGTCTGTATGACTGGATGAAAACTCTCTATCTCCTGATCGGTTGTGTTCAACACTATGCGGTCATCCTTGTGTGTATTTTCAGGCTTTTGTGCACTGGGAGTCTTTTCAGCTACCCGTGAAATGATAGTCTCTTGCTGAATTGGGTTTTCCGTTCCACAATTCATTGTTTCTCTTGGTGGTTCTAATAAGGCTTGTGCAGTCTCGATCATTCTTTGGCACATTTCAAGTCTCTGCTTTTCCAATTCCGCGTTTGGGTATGTCATCCACCTCTGTTCTTGTGTTTGGTTGTTCTTTAACCTAGCTTCGTAAGCTCTCATCAGTGCGTCCAATGGTTCTTGTACTTTGTCAACTAGCAGTGATCCCCCTGAGCTTAAGCTCGTTGTTTCTTTGATACTCTTTTGTTTTGTTCTTTCCGGGCTCATCTCTCGCTTCCCGTTTTGACTCTCAAGTTTTTCTAATCTATCTTTAGTTCGCTTTAGTTCCTCAGCTAGAATAGCGTCTTCACGCTCTTTTCTCAACTTCATGCGTGCTTTTCTAGCTTTCCATGTGTTTCTCTGACTCCGCGGTCCTTGACTAACCACTTCAGTCGCTAACTTTCCATTCTCAGGTTCTCTAGTGGTTTTCTTAGCTTGAGCTCTAGTAACAACTTGCGTTGGTATCAGAGTTTCATTTTCGGACCCACTGCTGGTAGGAATAGTTTCTAGCATATTCAATGTCGTCTTTTGCACTTTGTTTGGATTCTTTGAACAATCCTCAATGAAGTGAGTAACCCCACACTCAGTGCAATAAGCGTTAATTCTAATGATTTCCGTATGTGGACAAACATTCATCAGATGGTCACCTCCACACTTGTAACAGGGTCCTAGTGCTGGTCTTGGTCCCACTTGATTCGTCCTTTGTGGATAGGATGGTCTTTGTCCTGTTAACCCTCCATGAGCTATGAACATCAATGTTCTTGCGTCCAAATTGTATCTCTCTTCATCAGAAGCACTTGTAACTGTTGGTGTTCCAACATTTCTAATCATGCCCCATGGTTCTGGTTGTTTGGGTTCTTCTGGTGGGTAATACACAGTTGGAGATATGTGTGCACCAGATTCTTCATAATAGGCTTGAACAGGCACTAAGGCTTGTTCTTCCTGATTCTCTAAGGTTCGTGCATATCTAATGCCCATTGGTCTTGCTCCTGGTAAAGGTGGTTGTTGTCCCAATACCAGTTGCGGTCTTTCTATCCCCATAGGTCCTGGTACATTTCCCGTTGGGTATCGAGGTACTGGATGTACCTGAGGTGGTGCTAATTGAGCAGGAGGTGCATACTGACGCTCCCTTACATACCCTTTGTTGTAATAGCACTCCTCTGTTGGATGGTTTGTCCATTTTTGTTCAATAGCACACCATTTCAGTGGTTTTGGCAATGGTTTTTGGTATGGTGCCATCCTTTTTAGAGCATCTTCTATCATTTGCTCTACATTTGGCATGGTTGTTGTTTGAACAATTTTTTTAGTGGTAGTCTCGCTCGCTACGGAGGAAGAGCTACTGGATGCAAAATCTGTATCCGCTGACACCTCTCCATAAACCGTACAGTTATCCACTAAGTACAATGCTTCTCTCGTTACTTGCTCGAAACTTGTACAAGCTTTCAAGTGCAAGTCCTTCTTGAGAGTGTCGTTTCTCAATCCTTCAATAAAGAGAACAGATAGTCTGTCATCTTGTGGTCATTCACGTACTGGACATCTCTCAATGTATTGTTTGAAGCAAAGTGAAGCTTCCTTCACTTTTTCGTGTTCTCTCTGTTTAAAAGCATATATTTGTGAGACCGTATTGTGCTTAATCCCTCGTTTTGAGAATTCCTCAGCAAACTCTCTTAGCAAATGGTCAATGTCATGGAATCCCCCTCTGTTTCAGTGGTTGAAACCATGTCAATGCCGTACCTTCTAGAGTAAGACCAAATCCCTCGTATTGTGTATGGAAATCTGTTATCTGCTCAGCTCTTAAGACTTGCTTAAAGAGTGACACATGTGCATACGGATCTCCTGAACCACCATACTTCTTTGGCATACACTTGGCTACTTGAGATGGTCTCATACGTCTATGGTCTGCTACCAATCTCATTGCTCCTGTGTCCCGGCTAAAGCTTTCTCTAGCATCATGGACTTCATGGGTTACCCTTGTCGGTTCCCCTGCCCTGAGTCTACTACTAGGAGGTAAATGTGATGGTTCCACTTCGAACCTTGGACCTGGAGTGGTATATGTGGGGATTGGAACTGCACTACCTCGATTCATATCCATTGACTCTCTGGAATGTAATGATCCCATTGGTCCGGGCTTCGAGTACTGAGGTTGATTGAAAGAGTCAGCAGCCTGAATTCTTTTTCCTCCTGTTGTCATTGGGTTTTGCACTCCATTTGTTGGTGCTGGTCTTTGTGAGCTAGAAGTAACATAATACTGATGTAGTGGTCCCCCAAAGTATGTATATCCTTCTAATTCTTTCTTGCCCATTGTTGAGTATTGCCTCCCATACTTGTCGTAAGCGGCAATTTTCACTTCTGATCCCTCTGTGTAGGTAAAGACATAAAGTCTTTTTTGGTCTGTCAACTCTCCATTGTAGGGTTCTTCACATCTATAATAGAGATCTTGCTCCCCATTATTATATTTGTATATCCCCACATAGATGTTATCAGTGTTGATCCTTGTAGTTTCATTCTCTCTTCTTAACCTCGCATCAGGGAAGTTCATTGTTGGTGCTTTCTCCTCAAGTTCTTCATCTACTTTGGCTTTGGTGCCCATCAATCCCCACTTGTCCACAATGTTAGGGTTTAGGACAACCAAATACATGGTACCCTCGTCATCTAGATATCTATCTCCGCTATAGCTCACGGGCACTAAGTCCTTGAACTCACTAGGTCTATCTTCTATCTTTACACAATAGCGGTCCATTCCATCTTTGTAGATCTTGACACCTTGCTCATTGTCGTACTGGTATTTTATGAACAATAGCTTCATTGTGGCGGAAGGGTTTGATGGTCCTGCTGTCATATTTTCTCTGTTGTTCAGGTTCAAGTGTTCCAAGTGTTCAGTGAAAATCTCGTAAGATCTCTCCGAAGAAGTATCAGAAACACTTCCTTCAAAGATCGGCTCTAATGGTTGCACCCAACTTTGGTTTACACTTCCCTCGGTTGATATGACACTTGCTTGCTCCCCTTGTTTTGGTTGGTTATTCTGGAGATTCCTGCCCGATCTCAAATTCATCAATTCCCCTAAAGGACTTTAACTTTTTCGTCTCGGCAATTTGTTTTCCCAAGTTTTTGTGGTCAAAATTGATCCAAACTGATTGATACTTGGTCAATTGTTTAATCTTGTCAGTTGGACAACTTCTGTTTCATCAAGTGAGAATTTTGTTGCAGTTATGCTGAAAAAGACATTATACGCATATGATGTCTTTTTTCACAGATTTGGACTATTTTGGTTATGCTCACTCTCAGTAGCCCCCTTATGCTCTGTCCACTCACAAAATTCAGTTTGAACTCTGTTTGAGCAAGTTATGGCTAATTTAGGCTTTTCTTGGCAATTTTCCGCTCTTGACTTGTTTTGGGTCAATTGTGATCCAAATGGGATGAAACTTGAAATATAACCTCTAGACAGTGATCCGAGCCTATCACAATTTTTTTTATATTATATTTTGTTGGTTTTCCTTGCTTCTAGAGGTTTACAATAAAAGAAAGAGTGAGAACAACCTCTTGGAAAAATTTTTAAAAAAATATTTGATAGGAATGTTTTCTTGACTAGTTCACCGGAGGTGAAAGGTAGAGGGAGAACCTAGTGGTAAAGGGAAGGGAAAATATGTAAATGTGAAAAGAAAAGATATGATGTGGTTGTGGAGCCATGCACCCATGATTCAAGGGTCATGAGTGGCTCATATCATCATGGCTTTGGAGCCATATGATGATTCAAACAAATGGGACCCAAGTGGAAGACTTGGTAAAGGAAGGAACCAGACACATGATTTTGCTGAATTTTTAAAAAATACTTCCACTCCGATCCAAGAAAAGTTGTCTTCATCAAAGTTGTAGCTAATGAGCTGGAGATTCTGGCCATATTTTTTTTATAATTTTTGCATCTACGGTCTAGGAGATATAGCCAAAATGGCGGACGCCAGTTTTTCAACTGTGGTGGAGACCACCCCCTCTACCTTTACACACACACACCCTTCTTTTTCCACATTGAGACCTTCTCTAAAAATCAGCCATTAGTCTTCTCACCCTCCTCTCCTTCCTTCTCTCTCTCAAGCTCAAAAACCCATCAAAATTCCTCTTCTAATCACCTCTCAAGTCATGCTTAATCTTGTTGTAATTCATAAGTTCTCATTCAACCCCTTTCTATTATTACTAGATATGTATTGATTTTATGTAGATTCTTTACATTTTAAAATAAGGAAGCTCTTGGACTCAAGCTATGGAGGAAGGAGTGAAGACAACACAAGTGATGATGGAGCTAATTGGTCAACAAATCACTTGGAAGGAGCTTCTTCATTGGTTGAATGTCCCTAATAAAGCTTCATTTGTACAAATTACACTTGGATCTTAACCTCACTCCTAATCACTCTCTTTCCTATATAAAGAGGCCTTCCCCTTTGTAATTTCAAAGCCTCCCTCAGCCCCATTGAGTCTTTGTATCATTCACCATGAGCCCATAAGCTCATTCATTCACTCTCTTCTTGCACATTCTAGAGTGCAAATTGTTTCATGCTAGTAATCTCTCCTTCTCTTACTTATGTTAATTAAGAGAAATCTTGTATATATGTGTGAGAGTGCTTGATGTGATCTTGGCTAATCCTTGAGTGGTTGTTTGGTAATCTACATGCTATTTGTGTTGGGAGTGTTTGAAGTCATCCATTCCTTGTACACACACTAAGGTTAATGCTTCATTCATAGTGATCTCTCTCTCTCTCTCTCTCTCTCTCTCTCTCTCTCTCTCTCTCTCTCTCTCTCTCTCTGTGTAGCGGTCCTAGCCCACGCTTCCAAGACTAGGTGGTGCCCTTATCTCATTTCCCTTGTGGCACAATGGAGTTTGTTTTGGTATAGAGGCTGCTATTCCAAATTTCCTTCGTCAACAGTTATTACAATGGATCTGTGTTGGCAAAGTATCAAAATATGTCCAAAATTAGGTCAAAGACATCATACGCGTATGATGTCTTTTTCATCAATTTGGGTCAAGTCTTGATATTTTTGCTTTCTACAGTGTTTGTAACAATCTTGTCAGGTCAAATATCAAAAATAAGCAGTGGATGTGCTAAAAGACATTATACGCGTATGATGTCTTTTGTCCCAGATTTTGACTATTCTTGGTTTTAAGCCTTCTCCAATGTTTATAATTGAGTTTCAAGTGTTTTTGTCAGGTTTGAATGTAAAAACAAGATCTGAATCCAAAATTTCCTATTCTTTGCGTTTCTTGGACTCCGACTTGTCTTTTTGGGTTTCTTTGAGTGTTAATGCTCTTGTTTTAAGTTGAAATTAGGGTATAACCCCCCTTTTGAACACTCTGGTAAAGTCAAAATTTCTGTTTTGGTCTCTGTTTGGTCATTTAGACATCATACGCGTATGATGTCTAAAGTTGCAGATTTCCAGTTTTTTGGCACAGAATCCTTCCTAAAGCTTTCTCAAGTGCTCGGCAACTCCCAGATACACAGAAAATTTCTCTGACTTTTGTTTATTACAAGTTTCACTACTAACTCGACGGTTTAGTGATCTAACATGCAATCAACCATATCAAGCAAATACTCCAATGATTACTAGCTCTAGATCAGGATCAAATGAAGTCCTACCTAAGCTATTCCTAATCATAAAATGGGTTTCGTAATTGTGATTTTAAAGAGATCCACTGCCACTCACGGACTAGCAAATTCTTCTTCTATCAACAACTACTCAACACCAACAAAACAACAAACAGATCTAAGCTAAACTAAAAATACTCTCAACACGGACGACCCAGGAATACCCCACTTCCTAGTATCTCTCGAGATCTTCAGAGTCCACCACTCCTAGATCTTTTCTAACTAAAGTATACAAAGTAGTTTATACGACTCACCTCGTAGGATTAGTCTAAGGTCACCTACTTAGGGCTCTCGTCCCCAGGAACGACGCCAAATGTTAAGGCAGTTACGCCGCTAGCAGAAGCTAAATAGCGAGAACTCAACCAACAACAGAATTTGTCAGACGAGGACGGAGCATGACCTGCAGGCGCATGGAAACAACTAGGTGGGTGTCAAATCACCTACTCGACCTTCTAATGACAATCACTACTAAGGAAATCAAATCTAAGTTCTAAAATACGCAAGTGATTGAAATCCGTACTACGAACGAATGCTATACGAAACAGGATCTAGAATCATTGAATCGATCTCAAACTCAAGGGGAAGTCTATACACTAGGTAAGAACAACACCCTAAAGACTTGAACTGCAAACTGAACCTATAACCACTCTGTGCGGTAAACGCGTATGAAGACAGGCCGAAATATACAGGTGACCGAAACTTGATCCTGATGGTACTAATGTGTAGCTCTACTCGTTGTGGTTCTATAGATATGCTGCACGCTCAATTCCGACACACGAGTTGGAAGAAAACTCACACCGAAGCTCGTAGGAACTTACCACACATAGAAGCTGATAGCGCGCACTCTTGGTATCTGTGCGTAGCTCTCGCCCTTGCTAACACAATGGCGGTGTCGCTTCTCCAATGGCGGCTCCGTAGCTCGCGTAGCAAGTAGATAAGACTCTCTCTCTCTCTCTCTCTCTCTCTCTCTCAGACACAGTCACGGCGCTCAAAAACTCACTTTGATTAATAATCTGAATCCTTAGGTTACAAAAACTTTGGCTTATATACCTCAGCCTTGGAAGTGAGAACATCTCTAAGTAATTACATCAGCAAGTGAAATTAATTCGGGATTACAAGCTGGAAACTCAATTGAGTCCCGTTACTTAATGAATGGCTCAAATCAAAATTAATGTCGGAAAGACATTTATTACAATCAATGGTTACAAAATGATGAGTGTGAGCAAAAATGTGGGTGTGATCCTCTGCTGGCTCAACAAAGTGCCTTGGGAAGAATTTTGAACATTGGTTTTGCTCTTTGCATCATTTTGCCTTTGTTGTCCATGGGATTGACATTAAATCTAGCCCCTTGATGGAAATTGATGTGTGAAGCAACCATGGTGTGATGGATTACTTCTCCCAAGAGCTAATAGTACCAGGCCATTGAGGGTTGATGTATTCGGCCATCTCTTCAGGTAATCCTGCACAGAATTACTGCCTTTTCTCAGCAAAGTCTATCTTTTGAAAGACAGTAGCCTTGAGATGTAAATCCCAAAACTTGTCTACATACTTGTGGATAGACTCATCAGAGAGAAGCTTCAAGCTCCACCATTTGGTAAGCACTTCGTCCTTTGCATCGCTTGCAAGGAATTGCTTCATGATCGAAACTCATAGAGTTTTCCATGTCTTTGGGGCTTTGCCATTGCCACGAAGGCTAGCCCACCATTGACGAGTTCATTTTTGAGAGTGTATAGCTACATGGCATAGCTTGGAGGAATCCGTAAAGCCCTCATCTCCAATGGCCGCATCAAATTGTTGGATGAAGGCCAACAGTTTGTTGGTAGCACCAAATGTGCCGCTCATAGGTGAGAAAAGAGATACTCTTTCTCCCCTCCTTGAACTTCTTTAGCTTTTGTGACCTTCGCCATGCAAGGAATGATTGGCATGTCCTCCCCTCTTTTATTCTCTAGGAGAATAGCCATATCTTTCGTCAAAAGAGGAGGAAGGTGAAGAAGAAGGAGAAGAGGGTGACATCTTCCTAGCCCTTTTCTTCCTTTGTTTCCTCTCTTTCCTTTCGGACTAACGAGGAGAAGGATTATGTGTTGATCTTTCCCTCTTGGGAGGAGTGGGAAATTGTCTAGATCGCCGTCTTTGTGGAGCCACATCTTTAGAGGAAGTTAAACTTTCATTGCTTTCTTGCTCTTTGGATTCCTCCTCTCGAATGGGAGAGAGTATTATTTTGGGGGTCTCTTCACAATAGGCCTCCTAAGCTCTCTCTCTTCTTGGAGAGGAAGGGAAATTCCATAAGCACGAAGTTGTTGAGTAACTTCGGCTTGCAAAGCAGGGTTGCCCATAGCTTGCTGCAACCTAGTGACGAGATAATTCACAAACATGCGAGCATCATCATTAGCACCTTCACGTACAAAATCAAAGCTATCAATGTTCATTCTACTCTCTTAATTATTTTCAGCCATGTTAACAAACTTTTGTATGTACTTAGTGTATGCTTTTGCAATTCAAAACCTTAGTTGCCACTCCTCTTAGCCTTTGAAAATCGGCTCTTAAGTATCTACACCCACGGCTCGAGTGGTTAATTATAGAGAGTAGAGGAATAGGTCTAACATAGCAGAGCTGCCGAGGGCTAGCACCTTTGGGACTTCTTATGGCTCAATAATGGTAAAGCCGTAGGCAAGTCTAAAAAGACTCCATTATTAAGTCCAAATATCCCTAGGTGTGCACCATATCCCACATAGTGGGCTCAACAAAACCGATAATATATCCCATCTCCACTTACCCTAATATAATTAACAACATCAACCATTTATAGGCTACTCAAGGACCTCTCTTCTTACACAAGAAAAGAGAAACCAAATGCTCTGATACCAATGTAATGGAATTGGCCTATTTAACTTGAGAGTAGAGGAAATTAATGAGAGTACTTTTGAGAAATGACTTTGTGAGCATAGTGGGTGAACATAATTGAAGTTAGCAACATAATCATAGCAATTAGTTAACTTGACATGATCAATACTTTTGTAAGAGAGAGAATTTAGAGAACATGACAGCAGTTGAGGACCGGATTTATGTGGAGCCAGTCCCCCCTTCAATAGGCATTTGTATTATGATTTCTCCCATTAAGAGAGATTTGCTACAATACAATCTTTGTGTTCCTTGTGACCTAGGTGATGCAATGAATATGGAAAGCTTCATGCATCACAAGCATAACATAAACTTGAAGAAAGCTTTAACTATCCCAAGCCTCAGTCCCAAGACCTCAAACACCTTCGAAGGTGGAGAGAGCTAGCAGGGAATGAGGGTAAGGAAGAGGAAGAAGAAACATTTCATAAGAGAAAGAATTAGTTACTCACTTATCAAAACTTGTCTTGCTAGCATACATTAAAGCATAGTAATGAAGATGGAAATATCAAGTATTGAGGCATGCTCTTGGTTGGATTTGCACTCCATAACCAAGAGTGTTGGTGTAGGCTCTCAACTTCTCAAGGAGCTTGGAAAAGGAGATGGAGATCTGGCACTTTGCATAGCACACAATGAGAGTCTTTGTGAGTGTGTGTGGGTGAGTATACCCCCTAAGAAACCCCCTAGCTTTCTTGGGTCAAACCCCCTTGTAGCTCATGCTTGAATCTCATTGGACCCCTCCAAGCCTAGCCAATCACAAGCAAGAGTCATTACAAGCAACAAGGGTAGCCTTGGGACAATTGTTTCCCTTTCCCCTTTGAGAGAGACGACTTGATAAATGCAAAATCAATTAAATAAATCTCTTAAATTATCATTGGACCCCTTGGGTGGCAAACCAATAGGCTTCAAGCACACCATGAGGGCAACATGAGGAGGAACTTGACAAGTGTCCCTTTTGCTTTCTTTGTACCATGCATGCCTTGTGTGAGTGTGTGGGTTTCTCTCTCATCCCCCTCCTTGTATGGATTGAATCTTGACCTTTTGACACCTCAATCCCCTCATGCATAGACCCAGTTCCCACCACAAGGTTGGTCCTTAAGCACTTTAGGCTTGGGCTGGTTTCTCACCTCAAGTGTAACCCTAGCATCTCAAGCATGAGAAGCATATCAATCATCAAGCACCTCAAGCACCTTAAGCTTGGGCTGGGCTCCACACTTCAAGCACCTCAAGCTCAACCCTAGCTTACCTAAGTTCAAAGGACTTTTACACACGTTATTGTAGGTCTTCAATGAAGCTAACCCTAAGGTCTTATGCTCCATTGGTTAGCCTTGATCTTTGATAGACTATCTTTCATTTGGGCCCCTTTACCATTGGCCCCGCATTGAGATAGATCTAAAAGCAGATGTCTATATCTTAACCCTTGTTCCCGTTTATTCTTCCACATTAAGTGATCAGTTTAATATGAGAAAATAGGGTTGGTTAGATATTAGATTTTATGACACAATGTTTGGAAATGGTTCTTGGATCATCAAAAAAGGTAACTTGGTCATGCTAAATGGCTGAAAGTCTAGCTCATTATATTTCTTGTATGGCTCTTCTCTGAAAGAGAATTCTATCTATGTAGCCAAGATTCCTTCTACTGAGTTGTGGAATAGCTAGCTTAGTCATTTTGAGTCAAAAGGAAATGAAGTTAGCTTAGTCATATGAGTCAAAAGGAAATGAAGCAGCTAAAACATTTTGACTATATTCCTATGTTTAAATATTGTGATTTTAGCTTGTGTGAGCATTGCATATACAAGAAACAAACTACAATTACCACATTGTAGAGGATCATAAGTCTGGGGGGCGGGGGGCGGGGGGGATTATAGTTTTTGACTTTCATGGATGACTCTACTCAAAAGGTGTGGGTCTACCTCTTGAAGAGGAAAGGAAAAGTAAAGTTTCTAGCTATGGTAAAGAAGGTGAAGGCCCATTAGGGAAAATTTGGACTCACAAAGGGGCCTTATAAGGAGTTTGACTTCCTCTCTCATGTCCAAAACGGGCGTGCGGTGAAATTTTTGCAAATCAACTCTAAACTTGGCGGAGATTTGACAGTTAGAATCTACTTTTCAAGCTCTTTCTATTGATATATAGCACGCCATGAGATTCCTCATATTTTGAAAGATTCTATTTTTGATTCTCTTGTGATGTGACAACTCCGTTTAGAATCTAGAGAATAAAAAATAGAATCTTTCAAAATATGAGGAATCTCGTGGTGTGCTATATATCAATAGAAAGATCTTGAAGAGTAGATTCTAACTGCCAAATCTCCGCCAAGTTTAGAGTTGATTTTCAAAAAATTTACCACACGCCCATTTTGGACATGAGAGAGGAAGTCAAACTCCTTATAAGGCCCCTTTGTGAGTCCAAATTTACCCTAAGGCTTTGCACTGACAATGACGGAGAGTACGTCTCCACTGAGCTCAAAAGTTTTTATAGAAAAAAAGAAATTTGGAGGTAGTTTACTAGGCCAAACAAAATTGCATAGAATGCAGTTGATGAATGCATCAATATGACTATTCAAGAGAGGGTCACTTCCATGCTATCCATGGAAAATTTACCTCCAGAGTTTTGGGGAAAAGTTGTCAAGATGACAGATATGCATATACTCAATAGGTTACCTAGTACACCATTAAACTACAAGATTTTGCAGAAGATATGGATATGCAAGAAGCCTAATTATGATAGATTATGTGTGTTTGGGTGCGAGGCATTCTCACATGTGCCTAAAGATCCTAAAAATAAGTTGGATCTCAAGTCAGACAAATGCATAATCAATGGCTATGTTACAGATGGAAAGATGGGTTATCGTCTTTGGCACTCAAAATTCTAGAGAGTTATTTGCACATCATCACAAGTGATCTCCAATGGATCAAAGATGCACATATGGATGATGAAGATGTTAATTATCAAAAAGTGAGATTCAAGTATGTAGCCTCAAATTTAGTTACACAAATAGGTTTGTCTACTAGCAATGTACCTACCACTAGTAGTTCTCTAGAGAGGGCTAATTATGCTATGGAGAGAGAAGAGTCCAAGTAGTGAGGAGATATACACGTGTATCTCGTGCCCTTGAGTAGTTTCAACCAAGATTAGACTATCTATTGGTCACTGACTACGAAGAGCCTACCTGCTACCAAGAGGCTATTGAGATGGAAGATAGTGTGAAGTGGGAGAAGGCAGTGCAATTTGAGTGTAGCTTGATTATGGCTAGTGAAACTTGAGAACTGACAAAGTTTTTGGAAGGAAAACAAGATTTTCCTTGCAAATGGGTGTATAAGAAAAAGTACACGACAGAAGATCTCGAGCCAAAGTATAAGGATAGACTAAACACCATTTTAGATAATTTGGGAAAATCCCGTTTCCCAAATTCTAAATGTGTATGCTAGGATTGTGTTATTTAATGATTTTTAAGCTCTAGTTACCTTTAATTTAGATAAATTATCATGATTGTATGAGTCTATTTTAATTTCTCTATTATAAAATTTAAGAATAAACCTCCAATATAGTTTTTGGAAAGAGGATTTGTATGACATCAGTGCTTTTCAAAATTCAACAAATGCTTCTAGAAGTAGCTTCTCAAAAAATGAGGTGTCAAAAAAACCAATATATTGATATGATTTTAATGCAGCATATAGATTGATTATAGCAATTAAAAAAGATAATATGTAAAGGCAAATACTATTAAACACTCTTGTCATAATTTGGTGACCTTAATCCATGTATAACAAAATACTTGGTCATGGTTTTGTAGCATGCTATCAAGTTTTAAATACACGATACTTTAAAGAACATTCAACTAATATTGCACACTTAAAAAGTCAAAACAATACTATATAGTATCCTATGGCTATAAGACCATGAGATGCCATCTATTGCACCTATGGCCTTAAGGCCACATGGTGCTGTTTGTAGACATGTCTATGACTTTAATATGTCTCTTTATGACCTCAAGGCCATAGGGTTAGGATTGTTAGCTGGTCCCAACGTATAAAGAGAACCAGTCCTTCAAAGCCATATGGGACTTTATTTATGTGCCACCCTATGTCCCTAAGGCTGTAGGTTGTCTTAGGGCCACAAGATGTTGTTTATGCCAATAGGAAACCCTTCTATGCTCTATGTTGGCACTCTATGTCCCAAGGCGCACAAGGTGTGCCTCGTATGCTAGTTAGAAACCCTTTATTCTATATGTTGTCACCATATGGCCTTAAACCATAGGGTGCCCTCTGTGCTAGTAAGAACTCCTCTATACTCTGTGTTTGCACCCTATGGACCTAGGGCCACAAGGTACCCTCTATGCTAGTAAGAAATCCTCTACGCTCAATATTGAGACCATGTGGCCCCAAAGCCATAGGATATCCTCTATGGTAGTGAGAAAAACCCTCTATGATCTATGTTCACAAACAATTAAAAAATCTAAACAATTATACTATAGAGTATCCTATGGCCCTAAGACCATAAGATGTCATCTATTGCACCTATAATTCCATTTGGTATTTTATTTAACTCTACAAAGTTAGATGAGGCTCTTACTTAGATAAACTATCATAATTCTAACTTTCAAATTATTTCTTAACATAAAACTACAATATAAAAACTCCTAATATAAGTTTGTGCCAAAGAATCAATGTTAAGATGAAGATTTTGTACATCAAGTACATGCTTTAAAACATCACTCAAAGGTTTTAGAGATGGTGTCTCAAAAAAAGGAGGTGTTTAAAAACACCATTTGATGTGAATAATACGAATTGTATACATTGATTATGTCAAAATAGTATAAAGTATAAACATAAAGATTACCACCAACTTGACAGTTTCATAAAAATGATGGTCTTTATCGCATGTACAATAAAGTACTAACTAGAAAGAGTATGATATCTCCAAGATTGAGGGTGTTCAAAAAATACCGTTTTGTAACACTACCAAATGTCAAGAACATTCTGATTGTTTGGATCACTTAATAAAGACAATTAATAAGAAGAAAAAGTTAACAATACCATAGAAGCATCAAACAATGAAACCAAAGAACTTGAATGAGAGAAGTCTCCTGACAATAGGATGCACTTCATTAAAAAAACAGTTTAAATATGTTTCAAGATATCCCACAACATTCCATCAAGTTTAAATTTTGAAAATTACACATTGCCAAATACTTGGTAGATGGTATTTAGAATACTTAACTAGTACACTTAAAATGGCCTCCTTCTCTTGAGATTTTGAGTCCTTTGAGACATATAACATTGCATTACATAGTGAGTCTCAGGATCAGGATGGAACATTACAAAATTTCTTATGGTATATACTCTCTTGTCTTTAGCATACAACCATCCACATAACCATGGAAAAATTTCATCTTTTAAAAAACTTTGAAGCAATTGAGTAGGTTGGTTCCAAAACTTTGGAAAAATCATATAAGTTCCTTGCATATTCCACATCACTCGATATGGACTATCATCAAATATTATAGTGTTGCCCCCATCTAAATAATCAAATAGCTTCCATATGGTCGAAAGATTTTTGTGATATGCTCTTTTGTAACCGATCATGAAAGCTGAATTTTGGCAGCACCGGTTATCCATAATCATCTTGAATTTGTGACTTTGTGTAGGAAAACAGGTCTTGCTTATGTGTTGAGCTTTTTGTAAACGATGACAGCTCCAAATCCAAACCTCAAAGAACTCAAAGCAAAATCTTAAGAAATACTCTGCATCTGGACGCACCGCATACACCTCATTGTTATCTTCTACAATGCACATGTACTTGGTCCAAGTTGGCCTTGATTGAAGTTCAAATGTTGCAAGAAGCACACCCTCTAAATCCAAGATAAGCATTCTTTTGTTCTGTTTGAAAGATGTTAATAGATAATGAAACCATTGCTCTTGGTTTGAATGTGATATTTGATGTAATATGAAAGGAAGCTCCTCTATTTTGTGATAATCTAATAGCAAAACATTTTTTCTTAGAAGCTCTGAAATGATTAAAAAAGAAAAGTTAATATAGAGATCTTAAGTGTATTGAAGACCTTAGGGACATAGGGTGCTAATTTGTGGTTACACTTAGTAAGTCCTATGCAAGAACACATGCCAAACTATGACCCTATGGCCTTAGATTCATAGGGTGTTAAGACCATAAAGTGAAATTTCCCCAAGGTTATAGAGCAAGATTTGACCTTATGAGCATGTATATTGTCCTTGATGGCACAATGAACTCAAATTTCAAAGCAAACAACATAAAATATTTTTAAAAAACGAGCATTTGGCACATGAAACTCTGAAGTTACTTATAGTATTGAAAGACAATTTAAAAAACTATTCATCATTTACATCTTCATATATCTTGAAACCCTAAGCACTCTAACAAAGTCTTTGAGTACATAAAGATCTTTGTAAATGACAAAATGTTACAAAACATTGCTCCATCATTTCTTGATATAGGGCTATTTGAGATCATACTGAATTTTTAGATGCTTTATATAATTCCTGGCTTCATGTACTTTGATCACAGGCTCCTTGTATCCCAATTTTTGGGCAAGCATGATTGCTTCTGTACCTTTCAAGGCTGATAATGATTTGATATTCTTTAAGACCCTTACTTTTTCTCGATCACGTGCTGAAAGTTTCTTGTCTTGACTTCGAGTGGACATTCCACTAGTGCTAGATGTTGTAACTTTCTCATCGTGAAGAGGACGAGAAACTTCTGGTAGCCTTCCCGTGGAGTAGGTTTTTCCAAGAAAAATTAGATTTCTCTCCTCCCACTCTGCAACAACCTTGTGTATACGGTTATAAAGCCCATGACCTTGAGCAATGGGTGCTTTTCCATATAAATGAGACCCTGTAACTGTGCGAATGTCATTAACATGATTGAGAGCTTTGATATATGGTAGCAGCTCCCCAAGGAGGATATTATCCTCCTCATCATCAACATTAAATGATGGTGGAAAAATACAATTCACTATAGGATTCACACATCCCTTTAATGGTTCATCATCTACAAGAAGAAATCTTCTTGCATCAAGCCCAAATTTTGATGATGCAATAGCCAACGGTTTGAAAAGTGCTTCTACTCCTAGATTATCTAAGCGAGTGATCCTTGATTCTACGCATGGTTGACATTGGCTTTGCCCCCAAATCATAAAGAATGGAAATTTTTCTTTCGCTTCTTTTTCTAAAATCTTGATGATGTCCATAACATGCATGTCATTAGCAGCTGACCATATCCCTACATTGAAATTGCTAAATAGAGCCTTTAAAAACTCAATGCATCCTGGACGAAGAACAATATGCTCATGTCCAAACTTTAAGCTCTTCATTTTCTTGGACTTTTGCCAGCATCTCCTCAGGAACAATCCACACAAGCACACTATTATAGTCAGCATTGGTTTGTTGGTGGATGAAAGGTCTGACTCACCATGCACTTCGATTTCCAAATCCTGGGGTGCTAAAATATTTGTGTTGGATTCTCCTTCTGGCGTTGCACATGTTCTAGAACTTCCATTGCCTTCTACTTCCATTGTGATGTCATGCAATCCAATTCCCAACTCTTGGGCTACTAGAATATTTTCATTGGATTCTTCTTCTTCCCTTGCACATGTTCTGGAACTTTCACTGTCTTCTTCCATTGGATTACTCTTTAAATTTATCTCCAGTCGTTGTAGCAGTCGACCTTCAAAGACTTGTAGATTCTTGTCATCTTCGTCAGAAACTATTTGGTTGACATGGAGATTGATAGAATCTTTCTCAGTAGGGTCAATGGCATTAGCATCCTCTATACCAACAATCTCGAGTAAAACTTTGTCAGCCGCAATATCTTGTTGAAGGACTGCAAGTTTAAAGAACACCTAATTTTAGATTCCAAAGTATCTTCATTTTGATAACTCTTTTTTGTCACACTCTTAGAAAAAACTAATCGCAAATAGAAAATTTACTAACTGACAACACATCTACAATGAATTTATTTTTATGTTCCTTATTGTCTAGAGATTTCTAATCTTTATCTAGCTACATTAGTTCTTTGCCCATGATGGTGGCGCCTAGAAGTATACTTGGAGAAACATTTATGCCTTTAAGTTCTAGAGCAGAAGTCTCATTTTCTATTGCCATGATCTTCTTGCATTGGATGATTTACTTGACTAAGTTTCTTATGGCCTTCAGGCCATACTGTTCTCTTTGTAGATATCTCTATGACTTTAAGATAATCCAAAATATGTCTCTTTATGGCCTCAAGGCCATAGGGTTAGGATTGTTGGGAGGTCTCAACATATAAATAGATATATGGATTCAAAGCCATATGGTACTTTATTTATGTGTCACCCTATGGCCCTAAGGCCATGGGTTGTCATAGGGCCACAAGATGCCCTCTATGAGCACTAGTAAGAAACCATATATGCTTTATGTTGGCACCCTATGACCCGAAGGCCACAAGGTCTGCCTCGTATGCTAGTAAGAAACCTTTTATGCTACATGTTATCACTCTAGGGAGTTTGGGCCATAGGGTGCCCTATGTGCTAGTAACAAATGATCCTCTATGCTCTATGTTTGCACCCTATGGACCTAGGGCCACAAGGTACCCTCTATGATAGTAAGAAATCCTCTATTCTCTATGTTTGCACCCTATGGACCTAGGGCCACAAGGTAGCCTCTATGCTAGTAAGAAATCCTCTATGCTCAATATTGAAACCCTATGGCCCCAAGGCCATAGGATGTCCTCTATGCTAGTAAGAAAAACCCTGTACTCTCTATGTTGTCACCCTATGGAGACTTGAGGGCCACAAGGTACCCTTTATAATGCTACTAAGAAACCTTGTATGCTCTAGGGGAGCACCAAATAGCCCCTAGGCCACAAGGTTCCCTCTATGCTAGAAAGAAAACCTCTACGGTCTACATTGGCAACCTACGGCCCTCGGGCCATAGGGTGCATCAAATGGCTCCTAGGCCACATGGTGCCCTCTATGCTAGAAAGGAAACCTCTGCGCTCTACATTGTCACTCTATGGCCCCAAGGCCATAGGGTGCCCTTTGCGCCTAGTATGAAACCATTGAAACTCTATATTAGCATCTAAAGACCGTAGGCCACAAGGTGAGCTCTATGTTAGTAAGAAACCATCTAAACTCTATGTTGGTAGCCAAAGGCCATAGGATAGCCAAGGAACCCTTTAGGAGCATTCCCCACAAAGACCACCTTATGGCCCCATGGTGATTTAGTGGCCTAGGTGCCCTTCTTAAGACTCTTTTATTTTTGTATCATATGGCCCCAGGGAAATAAGCTATCCTCTATGCTATCAAAAAACCGTTTATGCTCTTTGTTGGAATCATATGGCCCCAAGTCCATAGGGTGCTCTCTATGCTATCAAGAAACCCTCCATGCTATATGCTTGCACCCTATGGCACCAAGGACACAGGGTGTCCTCCATGATAGTAAGAAACCCTCTATGCTCTAAGTTTACACCCCATTTGACTATGTTGACACGCTATGGCCCTAGCGCCATAGGGTTCTCCCTAGCGCCAAAAGGTGCCCTTCAACCTAGGAAGAGACCCTTTATGCCCTAAATTGGTACTCTTTGGCCTCAGGGTCATAGGGTGCCCTCTATGCTAGTAGGATACATTATATGGTCCAGGTTTCCACTCTATTGCGTAGGGCTAAAAGGTTTTCTCTATGAAGAAACCATGTATACTATATGTTGGCAGTGTATGGCCCTAGGGATAGAAGGAAACCCTAGGGCTATAGGGTGTCCTCTATGCTACTATCATATGGTCCAAGGGCCAGATAGTGACCAAGGTATCATGTGTGTCCGAAGGGTAACAAGGTGCTAATAAAAAGCTCTCTATGCTCTATGTTGGCACCCTATGGCCCCAAGGCCATAGGGCGATCTTTATGCTAGTAAAATTCCCTCTATTCACTATGTTTACGTGTATACTTATAAGAAGCCATTTATGCACTATGTTGGCGTCTTATGACCTTAGATCCATAAGATGTCCTCTATGGTAAAAGCGAGATTGTACATGGGATATGATGGCATGCTATGGTCCTAGGGCCATAGGGTGTCCTCTATGCTAGCAAAATGTGTAAGTTAATACTCTGAAATTGAAAGAGCTTTTCAGAAAAAATAAAGAAAAAAACAAACCTTCTACTTCCATTGTGGTGTCATGCAATCCAATTCCCAACTCTTGGGCTACTAGAATATTTTCATTAGATTATTCTTCTTCCCTTGCACATGTTCTGGAACTTTCACTGTCTTCTTCCATTGGATTACTCTTTAAATTTATCTCCAGTCGTTGTAGCAGTTGACCTTCAAGGACTTGTAGATTCTTGTCATCTTCGTCAGAAACTCTTTCGTTGACATGGAGATTGATAGAATCTTTCTCAGTAGGGTCAATGGCATTAGCATCCTCTATACCAACAATCTCGAGTAAAACTTTGTCAGCCGCAATATCTTGTTGAAGGACTGCAAGTTTAAAGAACACCTAATTTTAGATTCCAAAGTATGTACATTTTGATAACTCTTTTTTGTCACACGCTTAGAAAAACTAATCGCAAATAGCAAGTTTACTAACTGACAACACATCTACAATGAATTTATTTTTATGCTCCTTATTGTATGGAGATTCCTAATCTTTATCTAGCTACATTAGTTCTTTGTCCATGATGGTGGACCTAGAAGTATACTTGGAGAAACATTATGCCTTTAAGCTCTAGAGCAGAAGTCTCATTTTCTATTTCCATGATCTTCTTGCATTGGATGATTTCCTTGACTAAGTTTCTTATGGCCTTCAGGGCATACTGTTCTCTTTGTAGATATCTCTATGACTTTAAGATAATCCAAAATATGTCTCGTTATGGCCTCAAGGCCATAGGGTTAGGATTGTTGGGAGGTCTCAACATATAAATAGATATATGGATTCAAAGCCATATGGTACTTTATTTATGTGTCACCGTACGGCTCTAAGGCCATGGGTTGTCATAGGGCCACAAGATGCCCTCTATGAGCATTAGTAAGAAACCATATATGCTTTATGTTGGCACCCTATGACCCGAGGGCCACAAGGTCTACCTCTTATTCTAGTAAGAAACCCTTAATGCTACATGTTGTCACTCTATGGCCTTTGGGCCATAGGGTGCCCTCTGTGCTAGTAACAAATCCTCTATGCTCTATGTTTGCACCCTATGGACCTAGGGGCACAAGGTACCCTGTATGATAGTAAGAAATCCTCTATTCTCTATGTTTGCACCCTACGGACCTAGGGCCACAAGGTAGCCTCTATGCTAGTATGAAATCCTCTATGCTCAATACTGAAACCCAATGTCCCGAAGGCCATAGGATGTCCTCTATGCTAGTAAGAAAAACCCTCTACGCTCTATGTTGGCACCCTATGGAGACTTGAGGGCCACACGGTACCCTTTATAATGCTACTAAGAAACCTTGTCTACATTGGCAACCTACAACCCTCGGGCCATAGGGTGTATCAAATGGCTCCTAGGCCACATGGTGCCCTCTATGTTAGAAAGGAAACCTCTACGCTCTACATTGACACTCCGCCTAGTATGAAACCATTGTAACTCTATATTAGAATCTAAAGACCGTAGGCCACAAGGTGAGCTCTATGTTAGTAAGAAACCATCTAAACTCTATGTTGGTAGCCAAAGGCCATAGGATAGCCAAGGAATCCTTTAGGAGCATTCCCCATAAAGACCACCTTATGGCCCCATGGTGATTTAGTGGCCTAGGTACTCTTCTTAAGACTCTTTTATTTTTGTATCATATGGCCCCAGGGAAATAAGCTATCCTCTATGCTATCAAAAAACCGTTTATGCTCTTTGTTGGAATCATATGGCCCCAAGGCCATAGGGTGCTCTCTATACTAGCAAGAAACCCTCCATGCTATATGTTTGCACCCTATCGCACCAAGGACATAGGGTGTCCTCCATGATAGTAAGAAACCCTCTATGCTCTAAGTTTACACCCCATTTGACTATGTTGATACCCTATGGCCCTGGGGCCATAGGGTGCTGCCTAGGCCCACAAGGTGCCCTTCAACTTAGGAAAAGACCCTTTATGCCCTAAATTGGTACTCTTTGGCCTCAGGGTCATAGGGTGCCTTCTATGCTAGTATGATACATTATAGGTCTAGGTTTACACTCTATAGTGTAGGGCTAAAAGGTTTGCTCTATGAAGAAACCATGTATACTATATGTTGGCAGTGTATGGCGCTAGGGATAGAAGGAAATTCTAGGGCTATAGGGTGTTCTCTATGCTACTATCATATGGTCCAAGGGCTAGATAGTGACCAAGGTATCATGTGTGTGAGAATTCTCTACTATATATACAAAAACCACTTTATGGCACTATGGTGTCCCAAGGGCAACAAGGTTCTAATAAAAAGCCCTCTATGCTCTATGTTGGCACCCTATGGTCCCAAGGCCATAGGGCGGTCTTTATGCTAGTAAAATTCCCTCTATGCACTATGTTTACGTGTATACTTATAAGAAGCCATTTATGCACTATGTTGGCATCTTATGACCCTATATCCATAAGATATCCTCTATGGTAAAAGAGAAATTGTACATGGGAATATATGATGGCATTCTATGGTCCTAGGGCCATAGGGTGTCCTCTATGCTAGCAAAATGTGTAAGTTAATACTGCGATAAATATGCAACACGATATACAAAATTGAATCATTATCATACATCATACATTTGTTGCTTTGCCACACAGTTGAAGGGGTCTTTGCCTTCAAATATCATCATAACATTCAAACATTTAAATCAAATTTGCAAGTACTGTAATTCACAAATGCATTGATCTGTTGGTGGATGGAAGGTCCGGCTCACCATGCACTTTGATTTACAAATCCTGAGGGGCAAAAGTATTTGTGTTGGATTCTCCTTATAACATTGCACATGTTTTGGAACTTGCATTGCCTTCTACTTCTAATTCACAAACTTAAACAATGGTTATACATTATACAATCATTTCTTTGCAATAAACCTTGATACAATGTTCCGATTGCTACATGACAAGCTAAAAAATTCTACTAGTCCTAGATTCCCTCTATTGAAAAAAATTCAAGATATAAATTCCAATTCTCTGCATCATCTAGAAGAGAAATAAAATCATAGTTTGTAACAAAATACTCGCACTTTATATCTTTGAATAAAATCTTGTTACAATCAAAGAAATAAATCTTCACATAATCCAAAGGACAAATTCTTCAATAACCATTTATACTCGATGTTTACTATCTAAGCAATCAATTGGCATTTACAAAAAATATTGAATATATGTTTAATCTAGTTAGTTTCAATACAAAGATAATTATTTCAAAGCAAATATGTTTAATCTAGTTAGTTGCAATACAAAGATGATTATTTCAAACGCTTACACCATCAATTCACAATAGAAGGACTTACACCCAACAAAAAATGATCATACATCAATTGTTCAAACTCTCATTTTGGAATTTTGAGGACTAAATACTTTTTAGTTTTTTCTAGCTTATTTCATTCTCAATAGACACCTAGATATGGACACAAGATATAAGGCCAACAAAAAATGTTCTTGAAACACTTAAAGAGTCTTTAGGTGACCTAGAATAACCAACCTATGGTCTAAAGGTTATAGGGTGTCATGTGATGTTTTATAAGATGTGTCCATAAGAGCTAGGTGATTTGTATCCATGGGGTGATTTAAGTGCCCCTGTGGAGATTCTATGTCACCACCCTATGGCCCTAAGGCCTTAGGGTATCCCAAATTCTCTTGGATAACTTATGTTTCCTTCTAGAATATCCCAAATACTCATGTGTCCATTTGGAGACTTTATGTAATCTCTCTATATACATAAGATTGTAGGATAGCTGTGTTGACACCCTATGGCCTTAAGGCTGTAGACTAGCCCAAATGCTTATGTACCCTTTTAAAGACTCTATATAATCACCCTATATCCGTAAGATTGTAGGGTAGCCAAATTCTTTTGGGGGATTCTATGTTGACACCCTATGGGCCTAAGGCTATAGAGTAACCCAGATGCTTATGTGCCCTTTTAGAGACTCAGTGTAATCACCCTACATATATCTGTAAGGTTTTAGGGTATCCCATTTTCTTTTGGGGGATTCTATGGCCCTAGGGCCATAGGGTGTCTTGTCTACAAAGAACTCTATGATCCTCAAGTCTACAAAGAACTCTATGATCCTCAAGTCATAGTGTATTCTTCCCAAACCTCATATGATCAATTAACTTTAAAGTATTACATAATATATATCTTATGACCATATATAAATGTAGAATTCTATTTACCAAAACATGTCCATATAATATCATACACTTAAGTCTAATTCATTTATTGTGAAAAAGCTCAAACTCACAAGTTCACATTTTTTCAAAGAAAATAAATTGAGAAAAATAACGAGCCAAACATCAATGTTTTTAACATCATGGGTAGATTTGAGATGGTACAAATAAAATAAAATGACAACAATAATAATCTAAATATCAGTAATCTAATATCATGGGTAGCTAGCTTAACCTGTTTCCTGTAGAATTTCTAGAATGGCCTCAGCACTTGCATCCAATGGTTCTTCAATTTCTTCTTCCTCTGAATCCTTGGCATTGACTTTCTCTGTGTTATCCACACCTGCCCACCTTCTAAGATCAAGGTCTTCTTCCACTATGGAATGGCAAAGAGATTCCAATTGCGTCATTTGATCACTACTACATGCAACTGATATCACCTTTCTCTGTTGTTGTAGTGCCTCTTTAGTCCCATAGCCTAATGAGAAGATGTCTATCACTTGATCATCTTCTTTGAGACAGATGCATTTGATTGCACGACGTACAAAAAAGGATTTGGCCGTGGTCACAGCATCATACTCGTCGTCATTGATGCAGAGTATATGCATTGGCTCCAACAATGACTCTTTAACACTAGAGTAGTTGGTGTACTGCTCTCCTTGACTGAAAAATGCCCAAACCCCAAAAATTACTTCGCAAAGAGCACATGTTTGGATGGTCTCTGATCCCATTAAGGAGCTCAAAGGTAGAACGTGCATTTCATACCATTTAGCTTTTTCAGAAATTGCCTTCTCTAGGGAAGCAGCATGCTGATACTTGACTAAGCCGGCAATTAAAAACTCTGATGGTTGATGTGCTACCCCACATACTCCATCAATTACTTCACCAAATTGGGCAGCACTCCAACCACTAGATGTAAGACTTTTGTGTGTTGTGTCTATGATGCAAACACCAACACGAATTTTAGAGCTATTCTCACTGCAGAGAAACTCAATGCCTTCCAGATTCTTTCCAACACACTTGATTGTCCATGGTAAAATGAATTCCAAACTAGAAGTCCCATTCTTTTGTGCAATGATCCACTGCACATATCCCCTAGTGATCTCAGGAATTGGCTCTTTCTCCTTTCCTTTTTGTAGTAGGAGATTTAGCCATTGCGTACAACTCGTGAAGAGAGATTTGTAAATCTCATCTGTAATGTTATAATGAGACTTACATTGATCCCATGAAGTAACTGCTATTGCTGATGGATCTATCTCTTTAAATGCCATCAAAATTTGAGGCTGAAAAACCCTGGTCTCCTTTAAGACCGTTGCACGTGTAGTGAGGTCGAGCATGCCCGCTTGAACTGGTTGCTTCACTAAGCAGATCTTCTCATCTGCCAGCTCTTCTTGTAGTAGCTTGACATCATTATCTTCTAAACCATTTAGGCATCTAAAGGTTGTTCTGCTTGGTTGTCTCCCACGAGCAGTTGATGTCTGATGCTTCTCCAAGATGTGTATCCACTGATCATAGATTTCATCATCGTACATGACCATGTGTGCTTCTTTGTTGGCAAATGATTTATGGTTGAACACGATTTTCGCCACATTTACAAAGGCCTTCAAAATAGAGAAAAGAAAATTAACTTTATTTCAAGACATATTTGTAACAAAAACAAGCATAGGGAAGTGGAACTTACATCCCAACCTGCTCGACTCGGATGACCGACAGGAACACCTGCCTTGGGTTTTGTTGGTTTAGAATATGCAAGCCATTGACTACGGCCATGCTTCAAGACCTCCACATAAGGCTGGTGTTTCATTGCTGTTATTCTCTCCATGTTCTCCATTCTGGAAATTTGAACAGCGACCTCTTTCGGAGCGTCTACCACTATCCTTGCAGTTCTAAACTTGTAGAACTCTTTTCTCAAAGCATACTTAGTGCTGTTGTTACACAAAAAAGCTCTAGCCGCTATGATGGAATGCTAACCAGCTAGAATCCAGTAGTGGTATGTTGATAGCTTGTCTCCATGCACTTCAGCTGTTTGTAAAGGCATTTTTGTAATTGGGTTATACGGCATCAAGTCTGCTGCACTAGAGACTGGCCTAGAGTGCCCTGCAAATTGCTTCAAGAGATATTTCACATATACATCTGACAATGGTCTGCATCTATAGCCATCTGGTGCAAGGTTGCATTGCTCAACTGGGATCAATTGGGTAAATTGTACACCAAATTTAAAATAGTGGTCAATTCCGACGTATCCATCTAGCCCACTCTTAGAAGTTTTGGCAACTTCTTTATCAAGATCTTTTTCTTTGGGCTGTATAATAGAGTCCAACACAGCTAAGGATGCTGAGTCCACAACCACTGCCACTGAGGGGGTTCCAACTATTAGGGTTGCAAGTCCACTAGAATCTCCTGCTTCTTGAGTCTGTAAGGGTATAACTGAAAGATTTTCTTTCGCCACATTTCCACTATTTTCTCCAAGTGAGGGAGTCTGACTCTCCTTGAGCGTCTTAGATTGATTTATTGTACCTGTGTCTTCATTCTTTCGCTTCTTATTCTTCTTTGTGCTGCTCAATTTACCTAAATATTGATTGACTTTCTTAAAGCCCTCGATATATAAGTCTATAAAGTTCTCACTTGGAGTGTCGTCTTGAAGCTCCACCCACCCTACTTTTGTCATTGTCCCTCCTTCATAATCAACCTTCATCAATTTTTGAGCAAATGCCACAAGCTCCAACAAGTAGGAGTCACCATTGAGTAGTTTTACTCCAAGGCATGGAGACATTTCAAGATCTGAACAATCTTTCTTTATGTCCTTGACAATACCACAGTCCTTGAAGGGCAATTGCTCTTTATCTTGAAAGAACAAGTGGACTTTCTCATCACTTCCACCATTTGGTAAGTGAAAATCTAGATACCAAGAACTTGGTGTTGAGCCTATTGCATCAACTAACTTTGACTTTCTCTTCTAAGACATTTTCTGTAAAAAGAATGACATATATTTAGACAAGATGGATATTATTACATCCATATGGACCTAGGGCCATAGAGTCACCTCTATGTTAAACCATGTGGTCCTAGGTCCAAAGGGTGCCAACAAAATGGTTCTACAAGTGTACCTAGGCCACTCTATGGTAGTGTGATCACATGTTCCCTTATGACTTTAGAGGACCCTCAAAGAAGTATTCCTTGAATGGCCTAAATACCCCTTTAGAGCCTCTACACCAACACCATATGGCATCATGTGGCTTGAAGGCCACAGGGTCCCCTGCATGCTAGTAAGAACCTCTCTATGCTCTACATTGGCATCCTATGGCCCCAAGGCCACAAGGTGGCCACAATGTTTTAAAGAAACGCTTCATGATGGTTTTCGGGTAACCTATGACCCCAGGGCCATATGGTGCTCTCCATGCAAGTAAAAACCACTATTTGCTCTATATTGAGGAGACCTTGTGGGATGAAGTCCATAGGGTCCCCTCTATGCTAGTAAGAACCTCTGTTTACTCTATAATGGCACCCTGTGGCCTGAAGGTCATAGGGTTCCCTCTATGCTACTAAGAATCTCTTTGCGATCTATGCTCTATCGTCTATGCTCTATGATCTATATTGAATTCCTATGGCCCCAAGACCACAAGGTGCCCTCATCATTTCCAAAAACACCTCATTGTTTTGCTATGGCCCTAGGGCCATAGCTCTCTATGCCGATAGAAAGCACCATGCTCTATATTAGCTCCCTAAGGCCTGAAGGCCATAGGGTTGGCCTCAAGGGCCCCAAGGGTGCTCTGTATGCCAATGAAAAATACTATTCACTCTATATTGAGAAGACCTTGTGGGCTGAAGGCCATAGGAACCCTTCTATGATGGATTTTTGACAACCAATCTCCCTAGGTCAGGATGTTCTATATGCTAGTAAAAACACTATTTTCTCTATATTGGCAGTATGTGACTTGAAAGCCATATGGTCCCCTATATTCTAGTAAGAGCCTCTCCATGCTCTATATTGGCACCCTTTGGCCTGAAGGCCATAGGGTCCGATCTTTGCTAGTAAGAACCATCTATGCTCTATATTGGCATCCTATGGCTTGAAGGCCATAGGGTCCCCTGTATGCTAGTAAGAACCTCTCTATGCTCTACACATCCGATGATCCCAAGGACACAAGTTTCCCTCTATGTTTTGAAGAAACCCTTCAGGAGGGTTTTTTGGCAACCTATGGACCCAGGGCCATAGGGTGTTTATCTATGCCATTGAACAACCCTCATTGTTTTGGTACCCTATGGCCCCAGGTATAAAGCACTATTTGGTCTCTCTATGCTAGTAAGAACTGATCTTTGTTCTATATTGGCACCCTTTGGCCTGAAGGCCATAGGGTCCGCTCTGCGCTAGTAAGAACCGATCTCTATATTGGCACCCTTTGGCCTGAAGGCCATAGGGTCCCCTGTATGTTAGTAAGAACCTCTCTATGCTCTACACATACTATGACCCCAAGGGCACAAGGTGCCCTCTATGTTTTTAAGAAACCCTTCATGATGGTTTTTTGGCAACCTATGGACCCACGGCCATAGGGTGCTCTCTATGCTAGTAAAAACACTATTTGCTCTATATTGAGGAGACTTTGTGGGCTGAAGGCCATAGGTTCCCCTCTATGCTAGTGAGAACCTCTATTTTCTCTACGTTGACACCCTGTGGCCTGAATGCCATAGGGTTCCTTGTATGCTAGTAAGAAGCTCTCTATGCTCTATGCTCTATGCTCTATGCTCTATATTGACATCCTATGGCCCCAAGGCCACAAGGTGCCCTCATTGTTTTGAAAAAACCCTCATTGTTGTTTTGGAATCCTATGGCCACATGTATAAAGCACTATTTGGTCTCTCTATGTTAGTAAGAACCGATCTATGCTCTATATTGGCACCCTATGGACTGAAGGCCATAGGGTCCCCCCTATGCTAGTAAGTAACTCTCTATGTTCTACACATCCTATATGTTTTGAAGAAACCCTTCATGAGGGTTTTTTGGCAACCTATGGACCCAGGGCCATAGGATTCTCTCTATGCCATTGAGAAGACCTTGTGGGCTGAAGGCCATAGGGTCCCCTCTATGCTAGTAAGAACCTCTGTTTTCTCTACGTTGACACCCTGTGGCGTGAAGGCCATAGGGTTCCCTCTATGACAATAAGAAGCTCTCTATGCTCTATGCTCTATGCTCTATATTGACATCCTATGGCCCCAAGGCCACAAGGTGCCCTCATAGTTTTGTAAAAACCCTCATTGTTTTGGCACATTATGCTCCCAGGTATAAAGCACTATTTGGTCTCTCTATGCTAGCAAGAACTGATCTATGCTCCATATTGGGACCCTGTGGCCTTCAGGCCATAGAGTTCCCTGTATTCTAGTAAGAACCTCTCTATGCTCTACACATCTTATGACCCTAAGGGCACAAGGTGCTCTGTATGTTTTAAAGAAACCATTCATGACAGTTTTTTGGCAACCTATGGACCCAGGTCCATAGGGTGCTCTCTATGCTAGTACAAAACACTATTTTCTCTATATTGAGGAGACCTTGTGGGATGAATGCCATAGGGTCCCCTCTATGCTACTAAGAACCTCTGTTATCTCTATATTGACACCCTGTGGCCTGAAAGCCATAGGGTTCCCTCTATGGTAGTAAGAAGCGCTCTATGCACTATGCTCTATGCTCTATGCTCTATATTGACATCCTATGGCCCCAAGGCCACAAGGTGCCCTCATTGTTTTGAAAAAACCCTCATTGTTTTGACACCTTATGGACCCATGTATAAAGCACTATTTGGTCTCTCTATGCTAGTAAGAACCGATCTATGCTCCATATTGGGAGCCTGTGGCCTTCAGGCCATAGAGTCCCCTGTATTCTAGTAAGAACCTCGCTATGCTCTACACATCTTATGACCCTAAGGACACAAGGTGTCCTGTATGTTTTAAAGAAACCTATGGACCCAAGTCCATAGGGTGCTCTCTATGCCAGTAAAAAATACTATTTTCTTTATATTGAGGAGACTTTGTCGGCTGAAGGCCATAGGGTCCCCTTTGTGCTAGTAAGTACCTCTGTTAAATCTATATTGACACCCTGTGGCCTGAAGGCCATAGGGTTCCCTCTATGGTAGTAAGAAGCTCTCTATGCTCTTTGCTCTATGCTCTACATAGAGATCCTATGGCCCGAAGGCTAGAAGGTGCCCTCATTTTTTCAAATGGAAAGTAGGGCACCTTGTGACCCTAGGGAACATAGGGAATCCTATGGCCCTTGAGATTGTAGATTGTCACCCTATGGCCCTTGGACCACAAGGTCTTTAGATGAGACAGAGGGCATCCAAGGGCCCAAGGGTGGCCTACGTACATAGGGTACACCATGGTGCATATTAACGGGCACCATGGCAGCCCCATGCACCTAGGGCTCTAGGGCCATAGGATCTCCAAAAGGAACATAGGGAATCATATGGCCCTTTCGATTGTACATTGCCACCCTATGGCACTTGGGCCATAGGGTCTTCGGATGGAACGTAGGGCACCTTGTGACCCTAGGGAACATAGGGAATCCTATGGCCCTTCAAATTGTAGATTGTCACCCTATGGCCCTTGGGCCACAAGGTCTCTAGATGGGACATAGGGCACCCTGTGATCCTATGGATATAGGGCCATAGGATCTCCAAAAAAAACATATGGAACCCTATGGCCCTTGAGATTGTACAAATACACCCTATGCCCCTTGGGCCGCAAGGTCTATGGAGTGTATGCAGTGTAGGACAAAGCCTCAGGGGGTTCAACTTTTAGACATGTAAGCTACCATGTGAGTTCAAAGGAATGTTTTAGAAAATAACCTTGGAAATCACCACACCCCCTCTAAATATAAAAATATCTATTTTCACCATTTTTAAATATAATCTCATGATAAGAAATATAACCTCGCCAATGAAATTACATCCTCTTGATTCACTAATAAGAATTTTTGCTTTTGAATAAGCTTCAAAAATATATTTAGCTAGCAAAAAGAGAAGGAAGCTCTAAGGTCTTTTCCCTTTGGCATGCCAAAAAAGGCACCTTTGACTTTGTGTGAGTAGCCTTAGGTACCACCTTATGGAAATAGCCTTCAATGTTTCTATGAATTGTCATAGTGCTTCTATGCCAACACTTGGGTATATCATTAGAGAGGGTGCACAAGACCTAGGGGCATTGCATGCACTCAAGACACAGCTAGAGCTAGAAATAATGGGATTTCTCATAGCCTCTTGTGTAGGTTTATCGCATTAGACTTTGAACTTTGATCCCATGTAGCTTGCTTGTATAACCCTTTCTATGTAGGCTTCTCATCATAGGCTTTCATTGTATGTAGAGTGCTCACAAATCTCTTTGTGCGAGTTTCTCTCTATGTAAGGCACTCACATGCAAGCTTGTGCTCTTTCTGAGGCAGTCACTTTTCAAATTGTGTATCATATCACGTGAGTTAACCGGAAATGCATATAAATTATCCAAAATGTATACTTTTATGTATACATTAGAGGGGGGTGATGGTTTTTAAACTAACCTATAGTGTAAATATAGTATGCATATTAAGGTATTATTAATAACCTCTTGAATACATGTATATAGGGAGATTTTGATAAGTGACCGCCTCGGGGTGGGGGTGCTCTCACATTACAAAAGTTCATGTCGTGGTGTTGCTATGTTCAATGAAAAATGAGTTGAAGAGTAAGATGTTTTTGGAAAAAGGTTACTTTTTGGCCCTTATACGATGGATATACCAATGGTGCAGAAGCTTACTTTCAGCACAATGGTTATACCACCCTAGATATTGATGGTAATATTGATGCCCTGACAAGATCAAGAACCAATTAAACCTTTCTTTTTTATCTCTTCTCCCACATAATCTCTATTCTTCTTCTTCTTTGATCTACACTCGTCCCTACCCCCTCTCTCTCTCTCTCTCTCTGTCTCTCTCTCTCTCTCTCTCTCTCTCTCTCTCATACACACACACACACACACACACACAAGGTTAAAGAGGTATGATTGTGTTGAAGAGGTTATAAATTTGTTTTAATTTCTTGATATGTGTGTATGTACGAGTAATTGATGATTTCTTTTTTTGGGTTTTTTTAATAGATTTGATGTAATTTTTACACACAAAAAGAGGAGCTCAACATTGTGGAGAGTGCACGTGAGTGCACTATCTACGTTGCATGCACACTTTCACATGCATGCTTACACAAGTAGAATAAATTGAATTAATTTTTTTGTTTAAGTTTATTACTTTAAATAAATTAATTTAAATGATATCTTGATTGATTTTAATTTATTTGGATGTATTTCTTTGTAGCATTTATGTTGATTAGAGGAATGTTAAAAATAATGCTTTATTTAATTAGTTAAATTTTATTTGAATATAAAAGTTGATTACATGTTAGTTTATTCACTTAAAAATTAGGTAGATAATTTCTTTAAAAATTAGTTTATATTTGTTGTAAATGTAGATTAGCTTTTTAAAAAAATAGACTTGATTATAAAAAAAATAAATATTGGGGGGGGGGGGGGGGGGGGAGAGAGAGAGAGAGAGAGAGAGAGGTGGAGAGAATCCTTTAATAATGTCCAATATGAGACAAGAAAGCGTGCAAGAGAGAAATACATAGAAAGAAGATAAAAATGTAGAGAGAAAGAGAGTTTGAGAGAAGATGAAAAGGGAGATAAAGATAACCATTTGTCCACTTATTATCAATAGGCAATACGGAACGAAAAGTGAAAATGAAAACTGGGCAAGAATTTTTGAAGTCCGTTTCCATTTTTAAGGTAAAAGATGAAAACAAACTTTTGAATTGGCTTGTCCACTTGCAATTTGCTCTTGTTGATCTTCATATCTCTTTCCCAAATTTAAATTTAAAGGGCAAGCCATATGCAAATCAGCAAGTCGGAAATGGCAAGTGGGCAAGCCATATTTTTTTGAATAAAGAAAAACATGTAAATAGACTTTAGAAATTGATTTCCCACTTACCATTTTTACTTGTTGCTCTTCGTACAACTTTCCCAAACCATAATTAGGATAGTGGTAAGTTGTATGCAAAGCAAAAAGAACAAATGGCAAGTGGCCTAGTTGTTTCTAAATCCGTTTGCATTTTTTAGGGAAAAAAAATCCAAAGAAGCTTCAAAAATGACTTGCCACTTTTCAATTTACACATGGCTTTTCTAAACTATAAATAGGCACAATGGTAACTTGTATGCGGAGAGAAAAACCCAAATGTCAAATGGGTAAGCCGTTTTGAATGTCTGTTCACATTTTTGAGCAAAAAACACAAATAAACTTCAAAAATGGTTTACCTACTTACCATTTTTGCTTTTCAATTCACATACACATTGCTTAAACCATCAATAGGCAAGTGAATAAGCCATATGCAAAATGGCAAGAGGGCAAGCCAATTTTGAAGTATGTTTGCATTTTTGGGTCAAAAAACACAAACTAACTTCAGAAAATGCTTTCCCACTTTCCATTTCTGATTTTTGCTTTGCATATGGACTTTCCAAACCATCAATACACAAGTGAGCATGCCGTATGCAAATGGGCAAGGAAAAATGGAAAGCAAACAAGTTGTCTTTCAAGTTTGTTTATATCTTTAGGGGAAAAAATGCCAACACACTTCAAAAAGGGATTGCCCACTTTCCATCGGAGAAAAGAGCGAGGGTTTGGTTCCTCAATGGGTTTGGAAGCAAGAAGCTGAGGGAACAAGTGGTTCCAGCCTCGACCAAGAAATTGAATGATCTAGTTTAGAAAGCCTTAAAACTTGAACTGTAGACCAAAACAAAAAAGGGTCATAGAGGTAGAAGAGGTTCCAGTGATAGTAGCAAGACCATTGAGGAGTCTAACTCTAGCTCATTTGATACTGATTCAAATGATAAGTCCACATGCAAAAATAAAGGATTTTTGGAAAAGTAAATTGGAATGAGTTGGTCACTTTTGTGATAGCTATTCTAGGTTGGTCGGTTAGAGTTAGTTTAGATAGACTCAAATGAAATACGAGACTAAAGTTGAAATGGAAACTGGACAAGATGAACAAAAATATGTATTCAGATTAGTATAACCGTAGTACAACACTTTGAACATAATGAGCACCAAGACACTAGACTCGATGATAGTGGTAAAGGTCTCCCACAGCCTTTGACTGATTGTCTCCTGTACAATTCCCAAAGTAATCGAGTTCAATATTTACCATCCCCTACTGACTGTTTGATTGGCATCTATTCCCATCGTCTACAGCCTTCCCCTTTTTCTTTGAATTTTGGAAGATTTCCAAAATTTTAGTCAGGCCTCTATTTAATCCAATATGAATTAAGCACTTTCTTTCCACCTAAGTGTCTGTCTTTCAGCTGCAAAGGGAAGGCCTCTCTCTAAATGCAATCTCCTATGCTTACATCTTGAAGGTGATTGGATATAAATTAGTTGGTGTGTGAAATGCGGTGTCCTTACAAAAGCACGAAAAATTTTCAACAATAAGATTTCACTTTAGAATGTGATCTGAGGTTTATATTGATAGTGGGAGTCCATTGTATCATAAGGTGCATGAATGGAAGATATGCCCCTCATGACTGTGGCAAGGAATCTCTGGGTTGATATGCCCTGGATGTGATGGGGAGGACTCTGTCCACATGGAACTACCTATGCTTGCACCTTGAAGGTTCTTTGCCATATGATTTGGTTGATAATTATGCAAAATGTGATGCCCTTACGAAAGCAATATGTGGTCTCTTGGAGCACATTAGTTGTAGGGTATGCCCAACATTGCACCTAGAAGGTAGAGAACTCTACTTGAAGACCTCTCTATACATGCAAGCACCGTGAAAGACTCCCCCTTCCTAAGATGTTGACATGGCTGAGAGAATTGTTGATGAGATTGCCAGTCAAGGGCTATTGGAGAAAGACGTCATGCTGGTAATTCTTCGGTCGATATGTATGTCAAATGTGGGGCCCTTATGAAAGCACCATATCTTTCTGTTGAAAACTGTGTCCAGAAGTGTCGGCTCCTACAATGTGTTGATTGTAGGATATGCCCAACATGGATGTCACAAAACTCGACACGACTGTCAAAACTCCCTCCTTGTGCCGTGAAAATTGCATGTTTCTTTTTTTAATAACATAAATATGGACCAATACATTAGAAAAAATAATATTTAATATCATAAAAAATTCAAAGTACAAAAATGTTGACCCACTTTATGGTTTTTTGTGAGGTCTTCGTGTTGCTTACAAAACATTAGATTGCAATGTAGTGAGGATAGCGCCCTAACAACAAGTGCAAGCTCTCTCTCTCTCTCTCTCTCTCTCTCACACACACACACACACACACACACACACACACACACACACAAATAGAAGTATTAATCTACCTAGTATTGTCATCTCTTGCTGCTAGCAAAGAACTCTAGTTTGTATAAGTTCCAAGCAAATAAATTTTGTCAAATTATTGTAAGGACTATAAGCGTTTTTCCAATATTTAACTCTAGAGAAATCAAAGAACTTGACTTTCAATCCATCGTTCTTAAAGTCCTTTAATTGAGGAAGAGCAAGCATCGGTGTTCAAATATTTAACTCTTTAATCCATTGTTCTTAAAATCCTTTAGTTGAGGAAGAGCATGGTGGTGGATAATATGGGTATTCAACTGGGGTTCCAACTATGAGATATAGGATGTTGTGGTGAAGTTTGTGGAAAAGGTGGTGCAAGAGGTCTTGCAACCATTCGTCCAACAAGTGGTATGATGGATTATTGCAAACGATGGATTGAAAATTTCAAACTACCTACTATTGCTGGATGGAGATGGTAACAAATGGAGGCATAATATACTCAAGAATTGTTGAAATAATACAAAGCCAAAAAATCGTATCAAGGATGCCTTAAAGGAAAATCTTTTAATTTATTGATAGATGTAGGATTTTTTGCTTGTTATTAAAGTAAATTACCAATGCTTTGATACAACATGTGTCAATAAATAATAGCAAATAGAAAAACTTTAGCACTTTAAACGCTTGATATTGAAAGAGATATTTATACTTGAGAGGAGACACAATGGAGGAGTTTCACTCCATATGCATTGGCCCCTAGCTTGTCATCCTTATGGTAGTTATTTATTATTGCTATTCACATATACAACTATTACTCAGAGAGACACTCGCCAAAAACATTCAGTGAAAATAACTCTAGCTCATTTCAAAGCCCTTGGCTTGTTTTTTTCACAAAATTAGAAGCTTGAATATTCTGATAAGTGAAACTCCTAAAAGTCAACACCTTTTCTTTCTATTGCAAGGTTGCCATGTCAACTAGCCAGCTCTAGCTTGTATTTTCACTGTAAAATGCGGTGTGAATGTCGCCCCAAATCATGGGCCTGTCCACCAACAATTTAGATAGGATGTCATCCTAGCCAAATCTTCCTCTTCTCTTCATGTCCATTCTAGGCCATGCTACATCATTCATTGTGACAATGTCAATGCCACATATGCACAACTGACAAATGGATTTACATAAGCATGGCTACATAGAGTTCTTATGCCAAAGTAGGTCTACCATCAAGTCCAACTCAAGCATGTGTTTAAAGTAGGATTATATCCTCAACTCAAGGTGAGTTCACCACCATGTTCATCTACTCATGGCGGGTACCACCAAATTCATCTACTCAAGGCAGGTTTATGACCAATCAAAGCAAGTTTAAAGAGAAACCAATCAAATCCAAACAAGTTCACTCAATATAAACAAGTTGAGATAGTACATAAAAAAGGTTGAAACAAGATCAGACAAGCTAAAACACTTCCAAAAACAATATTCTCAAATAACTTTTTCAATCAATGTCACCCAAACAATTCTTCTCATAGTTCTGCCAACATTCCCTTCACACTGGTGATTCAAATTTTTTAATGTTATCCCCTCATCACAATTGATCTTCTTGTAGATTGCAAAAGAAATGGACGTATTTGAGCAACGGAAAGGTAGCTCACGCATTGAATCTGAAGGGAAAGACGGTTAATTGTGGCACTACCTCCCAAGATTCAATGCTGACACGATTCGAGTCATTCACAATGACTACTCAAATGATGCACATGCTAAACTTTTCAAGTGCAAGGAAATTAGTGCCATTCTTGCAAAAAATCTCATAGCCCAAAATGCACACAAGTGTATACTTGTAAATAGAGAAGCGACACTCTTTAGCTTTGTGACAAGAGCATTGAATCTTTACTAGGATATTGTGGCCTAATTCTTGGGCAAGGTATCATAGATGCCAAAGAGATTGCATCCAGCATTGGTAACCAGCCAATCTGTAAAAAGCCTAAATATTCATTCATTCAATGAGCTCATGAAGAGACTACCTTAACCCTTTCTAAAAACTCTTCACATGTAATCACTTATTATGTAATGATGTTTTGTTCAATTTCTTGTTGTAAGTCTAATTGCTATTGTAATTTGGTCTTTACCATCAATAAATTGTTTTAAGAATGCAGTAATTGATCTACAAGTGTGTACCAGTTGAGGTTTTTTGCGTTCAGTCACGTGGTATATTTTTCTTGAATTAACATCACAAAGGGGTGTGTAAGTATGCACTTTTGCTTGTGTGCTTGGACGAGACGAGGGAGCATACATGTGCATTGCAGGTGACATACCAAGATGGGGAAGCAATAGAATTGTGGAAAAGTCAAGTGCAGGGTAGGGTCACTTGATGCATTAAAACATTGATTGCATCATGCGGGAGGGAAGGGGAAGCATCAATTGATTGGGGGTTGCGGTGCCTGCCACTCATCAAGAACTGGGCTGCTAAAAGGTGCCCCTAGGGAAAGATGGGCCCCCAAGTAATCCCATTGGGTGATATAGGGGGTGCAAGCCGGTCAGAAAGCTGCTCCGAGGGGCTTGTGCTCCACAAGGCGACTTTTGGCTATTTGACCATGTGAAACAGCCAAAAGTCACCCTGTGGAGCACAAGCCCTCTAGAGCGGCTTTCTGAATGACTTGCACCCCTTGTATTGCCCAATGGGATCCCTTGGGCCCCACCTTTCCCTAGCGGAAAGTTTTAGCAGCCTAGTTTTGGTTGGTGCACATCAAAACCTCCAAAAAGGGCCGCTAGGGGAATGTGGGGGCCCAGTGGAACCCATTGGATGATACCTAGGATGTATGCCATCCAAAAGCCCGTTCAAGGGGGCTTGTGCTCTATGGGGTGACTTTGGCTTGTTTGACCCAATCAAAGAGGCCAAAGTCATCCCTGTGGAGCACAAGCCTCTTTGAGTGCACTTATGAGACCAACTAGCATGCTAGGTATTTCCCAATGGGTTCTACTGGGCCCACCTACTCCTAGGGAAATTTTTGGAGGCCTATCAACTCTCACTTGGCATTATCAATGTATTTGATTCTTGTCCTTTTGACCTTGGGTTTGATTTTGATGCATTATCTTGATCATCATCATTATTAGAAGACTATACCGCATGCATACAATGATAAAAATGTTATCTTCATTGTACCAACTCCATTAAAATTTAATTGAAAAATTAAATCAGCACATAATCAAGTTTGGTGCCTTTCAAATTATTGACTATGGCAAGTTTTAGCATCCCAATTTGGGTCGGTGCACATCAAGGCAAGGGCATGTGGGGCCCAAGGGATCCCATTGGGCGATACTCAAGGGTGCAAGCCAAGACCACTCTCGGGGGCTTGTGCTCCATGGGGTGAATTTAGCGTGTTTGACCCAGTAAAATAGGCTATAACTGCCCCATGGAGCATAGGCCCCGTGGAGCGGGCCGGCTTGCACCTCGGGTATCACGAAATGGGCTCCCTAGGCCCCCACCTACTCGCAGGGGCACTTTCTGGCTGCCTATCAATTCTTGCTTGGTGTTAGCAATACATTTTGATCCTCGGCCTTTTGACCTTGGATTTGATTTGGATGCATTATCTCAATCATCGTGATTATTACAAGACTACACAACATGTACACAATGATAAAAATGTTATCTTTATTGCACCAACACCATTGAAATTTACTTGAAAAATTAAATCAACACATAATCAAACCACAAGAAGTGCTTTTCTCATTGACTTGTAAAAAGATAAACTTTTGTGAAACTTTGAAGTCAACAACTTGACAAAGTCTTTCCTAACTAGTGGGGATGGAGGCAGTCATTGCCACATAGACGCATTCCTAATGCCGTATCTAGCTTTTGCTTTGTTGCCTAAGAAGCTGAAACACCATCAATAGAGGAGTCAAGAGATAAGGGCAAACAAACCTTCCTTATAGAAATTAAGCACTGGATACCAAAGAGAAACTCAAAGATTATCACTTTTGCATATATCCTACCCAAGGTAGTTACGACCAACAAAGAGAAAACTCCATTGAATATGTTAGGAAAATCCACAAAGAAAAGGCAATTGTCACAGCCCCCAACAACACATAAGTAGGTATAGATCAAGAAGGATGAAGTCGCAAAGTTTGGATAGACCATGCTCAAAGATACCTCTCAACAACTGACATATGGTAAACCCAAGAAACCAAATCCACAATATATCACAAAATTATAGGTGCCAAAGAAGTTGATTGTAGTCCAAGCCAATCGAGAGAAACTCTAGATTCTAAAGAGACATGGCATGGAACTCCCTTCAATACAAACACCTAAGATCCATACAGGACCAAAGACTAAATAACCAAAACAAAACATTAAGAAGATTTGGATACTCAAGAGCCTATGGAAAGCTCAAAGAGTTAGCCTCATATTTGGATTCCTACACAAACGAACAAGTATATGACATATCCGACCATTGGATTGAAAGTTCAAACTCGTATGCAACCACATGACACAAAATCGGCCAGCAGTTCATGAGAATCCATTATTAATTAAACAAAGAGCGATAAAACTAGAATGCTTATCATTTCATCTCTCTAATACAGGTAATTTCAAACCAAAAAACCTCAACATCAAATGTTAATAAGCATAATTCTTATACTCTCCTCTCGCACAACGTTAATTTTTCCCATGCATTGACTGAGTATGCATATAGGCTACACTACATGGCGTGCATTAGCACAATGTTGATACCCATGCTATCATAAAATTAGCATAATGTTGATACCCATGCTATCATAAAATTTAATATCTAGCCAACCCAAATGATTTTGTCATATTAAATTGATCACTTAATGTGGGAGAATAAACAGGAACAAGGGTTAATATATAGACATGTGCTTATAGATCTATGCCAACACGTGGCCAATGGTTAAGGGGCCCAAATGATAGATGGTCTATTAAAGATCAAGGTTAACCAATGGAGCATAAGACTTTAGGGTTAGCTTCATTGAAGACCTCCAATAATGTGTGTAAAAGTCCTTTGACCTTAGGTAAGCTAGGGCTGAGCTTGAGGCGGGAACCCGACCCAGCTTGAGGTGCTTGTCATGTTTGATGACTAAGGTGCTTGAGGTGCTTGAGATGCTTGAGGTGCTTGATGATTGAGAAGCTTGAGGTGCTTGACATGCTTGAGATGCTACGGCTGTACTTGAGGTGAGAACTCATCCCAAGATTAAAGTGCTTAAGGGCCAAGCTTGTGGTGGGAACTGGGCCTATGCATGAGGCGCTTGAGGTGTCAAAAAGTCAAATCCAATCCCTAAAAGGAGGGGGTGAGCCCTACAAGAGGGGGGATGAGAGAGAACACCCACACACTCACACAAGGCCTACTTGGTACAAAGAAAGCATAAGGGACACTTGGCAAGTTCCTCCTCATGTTGCCCTCATGGTGTGTCTGAAGCCTATTGGTTGGCCACCCAATGGGTCCAATGATAATTTAGGATATTTAATTAATTCATTTTTCATTTGTCAAGTCCTCTCTCTCAAAGGGGAAAGGGGGAAACTTGTCCCAAGGCTACCCTTGTTGCTTGGTATGACTCCTACTTATGGTTGGCTAGGCCTGGAGGGGTCCAATGAGCTTCAAGCATGAGCTAAAAGGGGGAGGTTTGCCCAAGAAATCTAGGGAGTTTCTTAGGGCGTATACTCACAGACACACATTCACAGACACTCTCATTATGTAATGTGTCTTCTTCCTCTTCCCTACCCTCATTCCTTGCTACCTCTGTCCACCTTCAAAGGTGTTTGAGGCCTTGGGACTGAGCCTTGGGATAGTTAAAGCTTTCTTCAAGTTTATGTTATGTTTGTGATGCATAAAGATTTCCATCTTCATTGCATCATCTAGGTCACAAGTAACACAAAGATTGTATTATAACAAGTCTCTCTTCATGGGAGAAATCATAATACAAATGCGTATTGGAGGGGGGACCGGCTCCACATAAATCTGGTCCTCAATTGTTGTCATGTTCTCTAAACTCTCTCTCTTTGCAAACGTATTGTTGATGTCAAGTTAACTAATTGCTATGATTGTGTTGCTATCTTTAATTGTGTTCACTCGCTATGCTCACAAAATCATTTCTAAAAAATACTCTCATTAATTTTCGCTACTCTCAAGTTAAATAGGCCAATTCCATTACGTTGGTATCAGAGCATTTGGTTTCTCTTTTCTTGCTTAAGAAGAGAGGTCCTTAAGTAGCCTATAAATGGTTGGTGTTGTTAACTATATTATGGTAAGTGGAACTGGGATCCATCATCGGTTTTGTTGAGCCCACTATGTGGGATATGGTGCACACCTCGGGAGCTTTGGACTTAATAATGGAGTCTTTTAAGACTTGCCTACGGCTTTACCATTATTGAGCCATAAGATGTAAGGTACCCAACCCCGACTATACCGAGATCCGGATGGGATCCTTGACAAGTCTCTAGGCCTTATAAAAATCGGAGTCTCTAGACAAGAAAAATCCAAGGAATAAACCTTTTCCATTGACAATGGCTTGGGTCTATAGCCTTAGAAGAAGACCTAGTCCTGTCTCGCCGTGGAAACAGGATAACATACTAACAATCCCAAAAGTCTTTCGGCCCTATAAATTTCACATATTGGGCTAAGGTATCCTCAACCAACGCTTTTTTCCCTCTAACAGATGTGAGGGCACAGCCGTTGGTGGACTCCTCTCCAAGTGAAGAAGTTTTCTATACATTTTAGTGCGCAGGGATGGATAGTTACTTGACTAATCAGGTCCACCCGTCCATGATTGACAACCTTAGTCAATCCCCACTTACCACCCCGCACTCACACATGATTCGTTTATCTTACTATCACATTGTTTTAACATTTAAAATAATGGTTTCTTTTAACGTTCCATCACAGTAATTCCTTGAAGACAGCATTGAAAGCATTCCTTTAGAAAACAGACATCTTTAAACTTAAGACCGGGTACTGTCAATCAAAACATTGTCTATAATAACCATGACCAGTACTCTTCTTGTCTCAAGACCACCTAAGGGTGAAAAACGGCACCCATTCCTTATTCAAATCCGGAGTGGATAAACCCCCACCCAAGGTTCCAGGTGCCCATACACCAAACCAGTTGCCCATACAACCGGGCGGCTCCCCTAGGATAAAAACGGTATCCTAACTTATGTAGAAACATCAAGACATGACACGGAGTAGAAACTCATTGTTCATGGGGGTAACCGACTTAACCGTGGCTAGAAAGCCAATCATTATCATCAATTTATATCAAGGAGTCGGAGGTGTCTTGAGACAAGTTGTCTTAAGGATGATCAAATATATCTTTCCTAATTCAACCAGTTTTAACCCAAACAATTCTTTCCTATATTATAAACAAATGCACGTTGGAAGTTACCTTCCGTTTTCAGCCAGTTTATCCTTCTTATGTATGCCATGCTAACTTATAAAATAACTTAAACTAATTAAAGACTTAATTGAACAATGGGACACCCACCTGGGATTGATTGGCCATCTGCTGCTGCACTGGCGGCTGAAGACTCTCCTCCGTAGGCCTACTACTAGGCCCGGCTTCGTCGTCGTGCGACGCTCTAGTTTGTTTTGGAGCTACTTCCTCATCATCAGATGTAGGATTTTCTCGGATTCTTTTTGATGCCATAACTTCTTATCCGTATAAAAAGGACGTCTAATCATTAGGTAAATAATTCAAAATCTAGACTTAACCTTTGTATTCAACCGTAACCCATGTAAGGTTAAATTTATAGTCTTAATTGATAAATTCTTGACCTAGTAATTTCTTATTTGTCTATATAAGCATGATAACTTCTTCCACCGCTTCCCTAAGGGTTTTCTAAGCTCTTCTAACTTCTTATAATTTTCTATATCTTTTTCCTAATTTTCTTATCAACTATTAAGCTAATAATTTACTTATTTTGGGCTTAATATTTATTGTAATTAATTTCTCTTAAAGATTTCATTTCCCTAACTTGAAATCATAGGTTTACACTTACTATAATTTTTCTAAAAACTTTTAACCACAAAGTCTATTTATTTTAATTAATCATTTGCTCAAAATAATACTTTTGGTTAAATTATGATTTACTAATCCCACTAATTAACTATGGTGTAATTACCACAAGTAGATAAGGATATTTTTTACCTCTGGTAATTATCTTATTATTTTACAACTTAGTTATATAATTTCCATCTTCAATTTTCATCTAAATTTAGGATAATTTGACTTAAATAAATACTTATACTACTTCTTTTTAACCTTGACATATTTATCACGGCCTCTTTATTATATAAGCTAACTGTGATAAATAGAATGTAATCATATAGCATGATTTACTAATTTCCCCCTTGAAATTTTCACCAAAATTAGTATATATTGACTTACATAAATATCTATGCTGCTTTTCTAACCTTGGCATAGTTATCACGGCCTCTTTACCCTGTAATACAGCTCTGATAAATAGCATGTAATTATAGCACATGATTTACTAATTTCCCTCTTTAGTATTTAGCTAAAAATAGTGTAATTTGACTTAGATAAATATCTATACTACGTTTCTAACCTTGGCATAATTATCACAGCCTCTTTACCCTAAAATATAGCTTTGATAAATAGCATGTAATCATATAGCATGATTTACTAATTTCCCTCTTTAATTTTTAGCTAAAAATGGTGTAACTTGACGTAGATAAATATCTTTACTACTTTTCTAACCTTGGCATAATTATCACGGCCTCTTCACCCTATAATATAGCTCTCATAAATAGGATGTAATCATATAGCATGATTTACTAATTTCCCTCTTTAGGTTTTAGCTAAAAAATTCTGTAATTTGACTTAGATAAATATTTATACTACTTTTCTAACCTTGAAATAATTATCACGGCCTCTTTATCATATAATATAGCTCTGATAAATAGCATGTAATCATATAGCATGATTTAGTAATTTTCCTCTTTAATTTACCCCTAAAAATAACGTAATTCCACTAAGATAATTAGTTACACTAATTATCTGAGCTTCTCCTAATTATCACGGGTTCCTTAACACCTAATTAACTACTAATAAAATATATCACAGTAATTGAAATCAATTTATTAATTTTACTTATTTAAATTTCTCAAAAAATAGAATAATTCTGCCTAATTAATTAGCTAAATTAATTATCTAAGCTTCTCCTAATTATCAAAAGGTCTTTAACATCTAAATAAACTATGATAAATATATCATGGTATTTAAAATCAATTTACTAATTTCCCCTATTTAAATTACTCAAAAAACAAGGTATTTTAGCTAAAGTAAATAGCTACGTTAATTTTCTGAGCTTTCCCTAATTATCACGGGTTTTTGAACACCTAATTAACCATTGATAATTATATCACAGCATTTTAATTCCATTTACTAATTTCCCCTATTTAAATTTCTCAAAACATAGGGTAATTTAGCTAGATTAATTATCTGAGCTTTTTATAATTATCACGGATTTTTGAACGCCTAATTAACCACTGATAATTATATCATAGCATTTTAATTCCATTTAATAATTTCCCCTATTTAAATTTCTCAAAAAATAGGGTATTTTAGCTAAAGTAATTAGCTAGATTAATTTTTTGAGCTTGTCCTAATTATCAGGGGTTCTTGAACACCTAATTAACTACTAATAAATATATCGCAACATTTGAAATCCATTTACTAATTTCCCCTATTAAAATTTCTCAAAAAACAGAGTAATTATGCCTAATTAATTAGGAAAACTTCTCAAAAAATTATAGGATAATTTTCCTAGATTAATAACTGTGTAATGCATCTCTGATAATTACTTCAACTTAATCTAATCTTAATTAATATATTTACCATTAATTCATGGTTAATTTGGCTAATTTCAACCCTATTATAATAGGATAATTAATTATCTTAGTACTACTAAGCTTAATTCTAATAATCAGAAGAGATTAATTAATTAATAGAGGTTTGAGGAGCATACATAGACCTAATCTTTTATTTATTAACAAATATCTTAATCTAACCTTGCTAATTAAGAAAGATTAGATTAATTACCGTTTAGGTTAATCAATTAGAGATTAATCTCTAATGATTTCTGCGTAGCGGTCTCTCTAGAGGAGAGAGAGTTTGTCAAGGCTCCGAGTCTGTGTAAAATGTGAAGCTAGGGGTCCTATTTATAGTTTTCTGGCACTCATAAGCTCTCACCGGCTGAAAAAGGCAGTTGCTTGAAGTTCAAGCAGCCCCCAGCAAGTCAAAAAACGACCCCTGCTACTAAATGAGTCCCTGGCAGGTCAGTGATGACCCTCCCATTACCTGTCAGCTTTTAAAATATCAATTATGCTATCTTTTGACCTATTTTTTACTTAATTGGTAAATATCTTGTAAATATCTAGGAGGCCTTTAATAAAGTCTATGCTTAAATGATTACTGCAACCCTTCAATTTTACCTATTTTACTCAATTCACAGTGTAAACTTCCAGGGATCATAACTATGTCAGTTTTTATCGGAATTCAATTCTGAAAATTTCCAGCCCGGGGTTTGTTGTGCTTAAGATTCCAAAAATACCAATATTTGCCATGGTCGGACAATTCTACATTGCTTTTTCAATAATCATATCAGTTTGATTAAGCTTTATACAACCTTTAAGGTTTCAGAAACTGGAAACCTTACATAAGAATTCCAAAAGGAGATAGCCCGTGACAGCTCTCCTATGTTAGACCTACTCCTCTAGTCTCTATAATTAACCATTTCGAGCCGTGGGTGTAGATACTTAAGAGACAATTTTCAAAGGCTAAGGGGAGTGGCAACTAAAGTTTTGAATTGCAAAAGCATACACTAAGTACGTACATAAATTTTGTTAACCTGACTGACAATAATCAAGAGAGTAGAATGAACATTGATAGCTTCGATTTTGCACATGAATGTGCTAATGATGATGCTCCTATGTTTGTGAATTATCTCATCACTAGGTTGCAACAAGCTATGGGCAACATTGCTTTGCAAGCCAAAGTTACTCAACAACTTCGTGCTTATGGAATTTCCCTTCCTCTCCAAGAGGAGAGAGAGCTTAGGAGGCCTCTTGAAGGGACCCCCAAAAAAAGACTGTCTCCCATTCAAGAAGAGGAATCCAAAGAGCAAGAAATCAATGAGACAATAAGTTCCTCTGAAGATGTGGCTTCACAAAGACGGCGGCCTAGACGATCACCCACTCCTCCCAAGAGGAAAAGATGAACACATAGTCCTTCTCCTCGTCACTCCAAAAGGGAAGAGATGAAACAAAGGAAGATACGGGCTAGGAAGAGGTCACCCTCTTCTCCTTATTCTTCACCTTCCTCCTCTTCCAACGAAAGCTATGGCTATTCTCCTAGAGAATACAAGAGGGGAGGACATCTCAAATCATTCCATGCATGGTGAAGGCCACAAAAGCTAAAGAAGTTCAAGGAGGGGGGAAAGAGTATCTCTTTTCTCACCTAGGATGGAACCTTTGGTGCTACCGACAAAGTGTTGGCCTTCATCCAGCAATTTGATGCGGCCTTTGGAGAAGAGGGATTTACGTAGTCCTCCAAGCTACACCATGTAGCTATGCACTTTCAAAAATCAGCTCGTCAATGGTGGGCTAGCCTTCGTGGCAACGGTAATGCCCCAAATACATGGAAAACTCTACGAGTTTCCATCATGAAGCAATTCCTTGCAAGCGATGCAAAGGACAAAGTGATTACCGAATGGTGTAGATTGAAGCTTCTCTCTCACTAGTCCATCCACAATATGTAGACAAGTTTTGGGATTTACATCTCAAGGCTATTGTCTTTCAAAAGATAGACTTTGTCGAGCAAAGGGAGCAATTCTGTGCGGGATTACGTGAAGAGATGGCCGTATATATCAACTCTCAACGGCCTAGTACTATTAGCAAAGTAAGCCATCACACCATGGTTGCTTCACGCATCAATTTCCATCAAGGGGCTAGACATAATGTCAATTCCATGGACAACAAAGGCAAAAATGATGCCAAAGGGGAAAACCAATGATGCAAAGGGGGAAACCAATGTTCAAAATTATTCCCAAGGCACTTCCAACAACAAAAACCACAATCGGTCCAAGGAGAAGGAAGTTTACAAAGGTAAAAACAAACTCTCTCCTGAAGAGCTTGAAGAATACTCGTTCTTGTCCCAAGAAGAATACTCTCAATGAGACTCCTAGGGCTTCCATCATCGAAGCTTCAAAAGAGGATGCTCATTGTAAAGGATCATCACTTTCCTATGCTTGGGGAAAGGTAAGCGAGCATGATGCCTTCATCTTGTTTGACCCTTGCTCTACTCACAACTTCATATCAACGGAGCTGGCCACCAAGTTGGGCATTCAAGCTTTCAATATGGGAGATATGGTAACGGCTGATGCAAATGGCCACCAAGTTGGGCATTCAAGCTTTCAAGATGGGAGATATGGTAACGGCTGATGCAAATTTCAAGGGATAGCAAGCCTCCATTACTCCCTTGATTGGGAAGTTGAGGCTTCATGTCCAAAGCTATGTCGACAAAGAAGACTTCTTCATCTCTTCTCTCCAACATGAGGATGCTATCCTAGAGGCGACATGGTTTGATTGCATGATGGCTGCCAATATGAAGTTCCCTGAAAGGAGAATCTACTTCACTACAAGGGAAAGAACATGTATATAGATGCTAGTGACCGTGGTTGCACTATTTCACTTGTAAATACTCTTGCTTTTGATAAGTCAATGAAGATCTCACTTTCTGCGTACATGCTTTTTGTCAAAGAGTCTCTAAAAGATCCTAATGTTTCATCAAATGTAAATGGTAGGAATCAAGAAGAGTTAGACTTGTCTAATTTTCAGAAAGGATTCCAAGATGTGTTCATCGAAGATATCCCTATGGACTTACCTCCAAAACGAGGGGATGATGACCATCGCATTGAGCTCTTTCCAAGAAGCTCACCGCCTAACAAGCCTCCTTATCAAGTATCACAAGCTCAACAAGAGGAGATCATGAGGCAAGTAGAGGAACTGGTAGACAAAGAGATGGTGAGGCCTAGTTCCTCTTCCTTTTGTTCTCCAGTCCTGTTAGTGCAAAATAAAGATGGTACATACCGTATGTGTGTGGACTATTGAGCACTAAACCATATCATTATCAAAAATATAATTCCCGTGCCTCAAGTAGAAGGTCTATTTGATAAGCTACAAGGCTCTACCTACTTCAGTAGGATTTACCTTAAAAGTGGCTATCATCAATAAGGATAGATGGATAAAGATATCCTAAAGACCGTGTTTCACACAACATTTGGTCTTTATGAATATCTAGTCATGCCTTTTGGATTGACTAATGCACCAACTACGTTCAATCGTCTAATGGAGAAATCTTGTAGACCTTATAGTAAATTCACTGGAGTGTTCTTTGATGATATCATCATCTACTCCAATTCTTTGGAGGAACATAAGCAACATCTCCAAAAGATTTTTCAAGCATTGAGGGAGAATAAGCTTTTTCTCAACAAAAAAAAAGTGAATTTTTCCTTCAAGAGATTCAATACTTAGGTCATATTATCTCTCAAGATGGTATCTGTATGGATCCATTGAAGTAAAAGGTAATAAAATCATGGCCTAAACCAAGGAATCTACATGAGCTAAGAAGCATTATTGGTATGTGCACATACTATAGACGCTTCATAGAAAAATTATCCCAAGTAATAGGACCACTACATGACTTAACTAAGAAGAACATTAAGTATGTATGGACTGCGAAGGAGAAAAATGCTTTTGACAAGCTCAAGGAGAAGCTTATCTCTCAACTAGTCCTTATGCTTCCCGATCTCTCAAAGACATTTGAGGTTCAATGTGATGCTTGTGGTGATTGCCTTGGAGCAGTTTTGCTTCAAGAAGGGCATGCCATAGCATATGAGAACCGAAGGCTCAATACGGATGAATGAGTCTTGGGAATTTATGAGAGAGATATTTTAGTTGTTCTACATGCCTTGGACACATGGAAGCACTACCTATTGGGGACTCCATTTATCCTATGAACCGACCACCAAAGTCTCAAGTATTTCATGATGCAAACCAAGCTTTTCGACAAACAAATGAGGTGGGAAAATTTTCTTTCTCAATTTAATTTCCATATTGCTTGCATTTCTCGTAAGCACAATCAAGTGGATGATGCACTTTCACGACGACCAAAAGTTAATGTGGTGTTTATAGCTACTCACAATGATCTATCTTTTATGATAGATGAGTATGCTACAGACCCTAACTTTAGAGACATAATGTCAGAACCTTCTTTGGGGAAGAAAGAGGAACCATTCACCTTGCAAGATGGTTATCTTCTCCATGGCAATAGGCTATGTGTTACAGATTCCCTTCATGAGAAAGTTATGTATGGATCCCATGCTCCTCCATATTCGGGGCATAGAGGTATTCAACCTACTCTCCAAGGAATAGAGAAGTACTGCTATTGGCCTACCATGAAAGTGGACATACAAGAGTATGTTTCAAAATGTGTAGTATGCCAAAAGATCAAGTATGATAGAGGGAAGCAACCTGGATTACTCCAGCCATTGCCTATTCCAAATTCATTGTGGGAGAGTATATCCATGGATTTCATCTTTGGATTACCCAAGTCTATCCATGGGAATATGGGAATATGGACAATAGTCGACAGGTTTAGCAAGCAAGCACACTTTATTCCTGTCAAAAAGACTCTTAAGGCACACCAAATGGCAACTCTCTTCATATCTCAGATTTTCAAGCACCATGGATTACCCACATCCATCGTGTCAGACATCCATCGTGTCAGATAGATATCCTAGAATGACGAGCAATTTTTGGAAGGGTCTCTTTGAAAAATCTAGGAACAAGATTGAATTTCTCTTCGGCCTATCACCCCCAAAGGGATGGCCAAAGTGAGATAGCTAATCTTACGATACTTGATCTACTCAAGACTTGTGTTATCGAAGTAGATCAACGCTCACAATGGGAAAAATACCTACCTCTTGTAGAGTATACCTACAATAATATTGTTTATACTTCTACAGGAAAAGCACCTTTCGAGATCATTGACTTATAGATCTATCTCAACACGGGGCCAATGGTAAAGGGGCCCAAATGAGAGATGGTCTATCAAAGAGAAAGGTTAACCAATGGAGCATAAGACCTTAGGTTTAGCTTCATTCAAGACCTCCAATAATGTGCGTAAAATTCCTTTGACCTTAGGTAAGCTAGGGATGAGCTTGAGACGGGAACCCGACCCAGCTCGTGGTGCTTGTCCTGCTTGATGACTAAGGTGCTTGAGATGCTCGATAATTGAGGTGCTTGATGATTGAGATGCTTGAGGTGCTTCACATGCTTGAGATGCTAGGACTGTACTTGAGGTGAGAACCCATCCCAATATTAAAGTGCTTAAGGGCCAAGATTGTGGTGGGAACTGGGTCTATGCATGAGGGGCCTGAGGTGTCAAAAAGTCAAATCCAATCCGTACAAGGAGGGAGAGATCCCTACAAGAGGGGGGATGAGAGAGAATGCCCACACACTCACACAAGGACTACTTGGTACAAAGAAAGCATAAGGGACACTTGACAAGTTCCTCCTCATGGTGTGCCTGAAGCCTTATGGTTGGCCACCCAAGGTTGGCCACCCAAGGGGTCCAATTATAATTTAGGATATTTAATTAATTGATTTTGCATTTATCAAATCCTCTCTTTCAAAGGGAAAAGGGAGACACTTGTCCCAAGGCTACCCTTATTGCTTGGTATGACTCCTGCTTATGATTGGCTAGGCCTGGAGGGGTCCAATGAGCTTCAAGCATGAGATACAAGGGGGGGTCAACCCAAGCAATCTAGGCGGTTGCTTAGGGGGTATACTCACACCCACACACACTCACACACACTCTCATTATGCAATGTGCAAAGTGCAAGAGCTCCCTCTCCTTCTCCAAGCAAGTAGAGGTTGAGAGCCTACACCACCACTCTTGGCTATGGAGTGCAAATTCAACCAAGAGCTATGCTTCCATGCTTAAGCTTTCCATCTTCTCCATCTTCATTACTATGCTATTATGTATGATAGCAATAAGAGTATGATACGTAAGGAGCTAATTCTTTCTCCTATGAAATGTTTCTTCTTCTTCTTCCCTACCCTCATTCCCTGCTAGCTCTCTCCACCTTCGAAGGTGTTTGAAGTTTTGGGACTGAGGCTTGGGATAGTTAAAGATCTTTATGTTATTCTTGTGATGCATGAAGCTTTCCATCTTTGCTACATCACCTACGTCACAAGGAACACAAAGATTGTATTGTAACTAGTCTCTCTTAATGGGATAAATCATAATACAAATGTGTATTGGAGCGGGACCGTCTCCACATAAATTTGGTCCTCAATTGTTGTTATGTTCTCTAAATTCTCTCTCTTGCAAAAGTATTGTTCATGCCAAGTTAGCTAATCGCTATGATTATGTTGCTATCTTCAATTATGTTCACCCGCTATGCTGACAAAGTCATCTCTCAAAATTACTCTCATTAATTTTCGCTACTTTCAAGTTAAATAGGACAATTCCATTACACATGCACAACACATACCCTAGGGTTGTACACCGTCGTCCAAGAGGACTCCAACTAGGAGGGAGGAGTCATTGTCAATGTGAACCTAGTGTGCTAAAAGGGTTTTTTTTTTCCTTGTGTTTGATTGCAATTTTTTTTTGTAAAACCGAGTATTCATGCCCGTATCTAACTTGATTCTACATATTTATGAGGAGAAACGCCAAAAATGAATTAATAACAATTTTTCAAGATAAAATATGATAAAATGGAGCAATCCATCCAAAAATATTATAAATAAATATACATAGCAGCTTATCCTACTATTTTTGAATTACTTTGATTTATTCATATTTTTCAAAATTTATTAACTATTTTTCTTTTATTTTTGCATTTGTTTGAAGCAAAATCAAAGAAAAATAGAACAAACAGGTGAGATGGTGAGGTAACACAAAAGAGAAATATGAGAGTCAAGAGAAACATATGCTGAAGACGGGATGCAATTATGAGAACGTTGTGAAAAGTCCAATCTGACCAATGTTTGGGGAAGAAGAAAAAATGTCCGAAAGTTGGGCAAATGGAGTCCAAATTGAAAAACTTTTGAGCGGAAAGGGCATTTCGTTTTGAGATAGAAGCACATGTCAATTTTTTATTGAAAGTAGTTTTGCGACCCCCGATATAAGATGTTCACTAGCTCATTTTCACTATTCACATTTAGAGAGAGCTTGAGAGACCTAGAGCACACAGAACTTCTGTGGCTTTGAATGATGCCATGATACACAAATCAATGCCAGATATGATAGGTAGGCTCATTACCATGTGATCTTTATGTTCAATGCTAACTTTAACACAAAAAACTGACAGAAGTGGCTACGTAGCATAGGCAAGTAGAGAGAGAAACGGGACCGTAACTTGATAATCACCAATTCGATAGCTACAAGACCTAATAGGAGATTGAACCTATGCTAAAAGATCATGCCTAAACCCTTCCATACCAATTCAGGTCAAAAATAAGAACCCTAACTTCTCGAGCCCTGCAAAAATCAATCTAGTACAAGTCGCCAAAATGTCACGAAACTTCCTGGGTAGGCGCCTCTCAAGGTTTAGCCCATGTAACTTCCTCCATAATAAATCTACCAAAAGTGGTCAAAACATCGATCTAAGCTTCAAACAGGCAAAGCAACATTTGGCTCTCATGGCCAGATGGAGCTTTTGTTTGCCACCAAACTTCATGAGCAGCATCGACATAACTTTGATAATCAAGACCTGTGATCAAACATGAAGAAAAGTTTCCACTTGCTAAAAGACGCTTTTAGAGAAAAAAATCATCATAAAGGACATCCGTAAGGTCGAAGGTTACATCGACGGCATGGAAAGGTACCCCACAGCATCTACAAGCTTAGCTCAAGTGAAATCATTGCAAAAAATCATCTCCAAGGGTGAAAATTGACTTCATAGTCCAAAGCACCGAACACGGAGTTTCTAAACTAAACTAATTAATTTCAAAGTTGAATTGGAGCTAAAAGAGCTTACGACACTAGCACAAATCTTTCCCATGCAAAGAAACCACAATTTTGCATCCAAACATCACACGCGTATGATGTCTGATGGGCCTTTTTACACATGGAGAGGATAATTTTTCCACACTATCCTATTTATCATGATCTTTATAGCTCACATATCAAGTTGCAAAAATTGAACCACATGGGGGCACCATTTGGTCAAAAACCACTAAGTTGGAGTCCTCAAGGAAAATATGGTCTTGTCCATGGAAAGAGTGCTCCAAAACTAGGGAAACTTCACACAAGGCATGCATGTAGCATAAACATTATACCCCAACGCTCACATATCAATTTTCCAATAATAGAAATCATAAATGTATGATGTCTAAACCTATTAAAAAGAGGCTCTATCAGCAATTTGATTATCCAGAGTTGAATATCATATCACATATAACCTTTACACCAAGTTTGAGCATGAATGGACATGTTCTGGTCATTATGCACTCATTGCGAAGATTCAAATGCCAAAAACAACATTTATGGCTTGGGCACATGAGTACTTGTCCAAATTCATTCTGAACACATCAGAGTGATGCACGCATCATGAGCAAGCTATACATCAAGTCTGAGCCAAAAACGTAGACCTAGACATCATACATGTATGATGTCTAGACCCCTTAATTTGACATGCTGCATTAATTTTGACACCTCCCATACTCTTCTCACATCTCATTAGCTTGCTAGAAAATTTTCATTACAATTGGATATCATTTGACCTATTTTCACCCGTATGGAGAAAATCTAAGCGTAAAAATCCTATTCATGGATTTTGACATCGATTTCAAAGCTCAAATTTAATTTGATCCTATAGGAACCATATACATACATTGGTGGACAACCTATCATATGAGTTTCAAGTTATTTGGAGAAAAAAGCTGTCATATGCATGTGATGTCTCAAAGTGACAAATTTGAAATCTGAAGTGATCTTAGCATATCATATGATCATGAGTCCATACAACAAGATTCAAGTGATTTGAACCTCATATAACCCAAATATAGCCATTCTAGCATTTTAGAGTTTGAAAACAACTTATAAGCCATTATCTTTCTTGTTACATGTTCAAATCCACCTACACGAATGTAGGTGTGATATACATGCTATGGGATATGGACTATGCACCTGTGAACTTTCACCATATTTTGAGCACATAGACATCATATGTGTATGAGGTCTCACAACATAATCCCAACATTTCAATGCACTTTTGTCAACTTTCATAGCATCCTTAGGCCCTAATTATCTTTTGATTCAATTTTGAAATCATTTAGACAACTAGAAGCTGATCAATTACCAGATTTAGTAAAAGATGCTAACTTTTGGACTTGGAGTGTGCACAGGAACAATGGAAGCTGATAAATCACTAGTAAAGAAGAAGATAATTTCCTTGAAAGACATTATTGCAATGGCGAATCCCTTCACAATTCCCAGTGAAACATTGAAGCTGACAGAAGCATGGACGGACAAAGAAACACTACAAGCAAAGGGCATAAAGCTGTACGAAAGGACTTCTGAGATCCACAAGGCAATACAATGGATGTGCCAATGGTTTTACAAGAACTCATTGAATATGAAAACAAAGAAGGCATTAGCAGTCACCTAGAAAGGGTGGATCTACATGGATTTTTTTGCATCTGTGCTGATAGATGTCGATTTTCAAAGAGTCTATGAGCTGGCTACTACAATCAAGAAAGATGGCAAGGAATTCCTCAGTACACTTGATGGGGAAAGTAAACAAATGACAATTACACCTCAGCTCATAGCAGATGCCTTGGGGTTACACAATAATGGTAGCTCGGTCAAGGAAAGAAGAGATGTGGTGAAAAGTATACTCTCAAAAGAAAACCAACCCCATATTTAAAGACATGTTGGACCCAAGAGGCATTTGGATTTGTAAACTATACAGCCAATCCTTCCATGATTGCAACAAAAGGCCACAAAAGTATACTATAGCATCTCACGCCATTGCCACCACCTTTATTTGGTCTTTGAGAAGCAGTGTGGCAAAGGATGTGAATTATGCTCAGTATTTACATGAACAGGTAGTGGGTTTCGGAACTGATAAACCCAAGTACATTGGTGGAGAGGAAATTTCAACAAAGATAGCATATGAAGTGATCAGAGCCAGAGGACATTGGCTAGACCCACCAACTCATGTGGCTAAGGCTTAAAGAGGATGCAAAAGATGAATCACTAGTGGCACCGCCTGTTGGAGAGGCTGTGCAAGAAGAAAACACAGAAGAGCCATCAAAAAAGAAAGGAAATACTATGATAACCAGGGAATAGAAACCAAAAGAGATCACAAGTCAAAATGTGGGACGCATCAAGAAACTGCCAGATCCAAATAAAATAGGTGCAACTCCTCACGACCATTAGAACATCAATTTAACCACTATCTCCAAGCCTATGAGGAGTCCAACAAGGTAACAGAACATAAAAATCTAGAGAGCTTCACCACTAAAGAAGTTCAAGATATCGAGAGGAAGGTGCAAGAGTAGCCTGAAGAGCAGGGAGAGAAAGAAAAAGAGTCCAAGGTGGAGGGAGGTAGCACAACACCACCATCATCTCCCTCGGGATCCACCCAGCAACCTCCAAGCCCAAAACCCTCAACATCTCAACCAGTAGGAAGAGAATGGGCTATAGGAGGGCCTCTTTATTTTGCAATTTAAGGGAGTCAAAGCTCTAGTATTAATAAAGCAATCAAAGGACAAATTTTGAATCAAAACAAGCAAAACGGCTAGTCTATTTGAATTAAAATTTCTCTCCCAAAATGAAATTTAAAAGCCAGCGGGCAAAACTATATCATGTAACATATCTACGAAAAGAGCTCGATGTGTAGGTTACAGATCTATAATCTTCACTCAAATCGGAGATTGTATCTAGGATTTTTGGAAGTCCAAAAATCAAAGTTGTTGCCCCCCCCCCCCCCCCCCCCCCCCCTTTTTTTGAGGGTTTTAAAGCTAGAAAAGATGATGATGGCATACCGGATCGTCTACCAAGGTGGCAAGACAACCAAAATTTTCAAAAGATGTTTACAGGCTCATCAAAGGATATGCACGGTATGGGTTTTTAATTGTATTCCTCTTATTATTTATCATGTCAGGGATCTAATGGTTACCAGCAGAGGGGAGTATTTGCTCATGTGTGCATGCCAAAGGACAAATTTTGTTCCCAATTACCAACATGGTTTCGGTGCTTTCACTTGATTCTGAACAGGTTTCCCTGTTTTGCAAAGAATATAGGTGTTATGTTCTCAACATGGAGTTCAAACCAAGAGAGTTCAAAAAATTTTGGAAGAAAATTCAACATGGTTGCATGCTATTGGGGCCAAGATATGGTGTTATATTATGTGACGCCTTCAGAGACACATACAATATGCATTTTTTAGGCCGGCTGCTGATTTCGAAAGGGTATTATGATGCTCCATTTTTGGGGCAATTCCTTATTATTTTTTCGATCCTGGAGGGAAAGACATGGCTATGTGCCATGCCAAATGATGTATAGGGTTTACATTTTCCTTTATTCTTGATGGGTATACACTCAAGTGAGTTGTCAAAGCATGCTTGTAGTGGAGCATTGCTTGGGTGCATATATGTCTATGCTTGCTATTTTAGATAATGGTTGGCACATGCTGGAGGATGTGAAGGTTTAGAGGGGGTGGATGTCCTGCCACTTTGCCGGCACAGTATGAAAAAGGAGGATCTACAAGAATTTTTAAATTTTTCCAAACTTATCACTAATGCCAGAATCTGATATGATAGCAGGATTGACTGATATGTATGCTTATTGTGGGTTTTGGGGCCAAGAAATGAAGATTGATGCCTACAAGCCAAGATGTGGTGATGCTGCTAAGTGACTTTTATAGGGAAAAGTTGTGGTACTTGGAATTCTCTACAAGACTGTCTGTACGGCCTGTTGATTGGAGTCCAGATGGAAACATTATGGGCAATTTAGAATTTTCTAGGGGTCGGGTGTGTTATCTTTAGACCAGAGTTGGGATACAAGATCGAGTGATCTATTTTCAACTTGAGAGGGTTCCCAGTGATAACATTTAGCATGAGCTAGAGTATGTGATTTACTATGTTCAAATTGGGCATTTGGTGTTAAAGTTATGGCCGATTTGGTTTGCTATGCAGTCTCAAATATCTATGAGTGGGAAACATTAATGCTGAAGCAATCAAGTTTGTGCTTGGGACGGGTTGATACTTGGGTAGAACAAGCTTATCTTGCGATTTCTTTAATTGTCAACATGCCACATGTGATGCTTTACAAAAGAAAATAAAGTTCTAGATGGGGTATCTCTTTGCAATGTCATCATTCAAAATTCACAGAGTAAGGGTGTGGTCGGAAAAATTCCAGGAAAAGATGTTGTGCTTTGCAGTGATTTGGACCAAATAGTATGCTGCCAGGATATTGGTGAAACAAGTTGTGCTTGGTTGGTATGTATGCCAAAATGTGGAGCACCATGGTCGTCCAAGGGGAGGCAGCCGCCCAAAAATGCAATGGGAGGCTGCCCAATGGGTTCCGTAATGGAAAAATACAAAGAAAAAAAGAAAAAAATGGCACAGAGGAAACGAGCAGAAGGAAACTCGGGGCTTTTAGGGTCTTGATGAGGGCCACAATGCTCAGATGATGACGCCAACAAAACAAAAAGCTCTTAGCAAAGCATGGCGCTCCTATTTGGGGCTACTGTCGTGCAGTTTGGAGCAGGGTGAGAATCGAGTTTCCATGTCATTGGGGGGGTTCCCATCTTCAGTAACTCTCCCTCCTATGCTCCATCACTAGGGGATCTCTCTCTTCATGCTAAACCTTTGATAACTCTCCCTCCTATGCTCTATCATTGAGGAATCTCTCTCTTTGGCCCCACCATCCTTAAGAATCCATAGCCATATCTCTCTTTCTCGGGGATTCTATAGCGGTCATCTCGCTCCCACCATCATAGCCATCTCTCTCCCTCATGCTCAATGGGTGGCAATCTTCCATATTTTGACCTCTTGGCATTAAAGGGCATCATGGGAGCATTAAGAAGGATTTCAAGTGTATTAAGGAGAAGAAAAAAGCAATAACGAAGGCAACAAAGAGCGGAGCCTCAGTCTTGGGATTGGGGGAAGGCCTAAAGAAGGACGGTAAGTTGGGGAATAAGATGGGGATCATTTACAACAACAAGGTCAAGTACATAGATGCAGAAAAGGATGAAAGATGAGCAAGAATAGATGAAAACCAAGGATTGAAATCGGTAATTGTTTCCTTGAATTTGGGATGGAATGTTGACAAAGGGAATAGAGTAAGGGTTTGGGAGAGCATAGGTAAAAACCAGAGAATTCTAAATCTTCATACACGGCCAGCCTATGATCATTACGGTCTCAAGTGCATGCCACCAATGACGGCTTGAGCATGCAGCGGGAATGGATCAACTTTATGATTGGTTGGAGGGCCGGTAAATAGGATTTTAATGAATAAGGGTGCTAGTGCTCAGAATCTTGACATTAACTAGGGTTTTGTGTTAGTGTTTTGATGAATCCCGAGGGTCGATTTTTACCATACTTTGTACATGAATTGGGAAATTGAATGAAATCAGGGTTGGGCGCATTTGTGTTGTAAATTTCTTGTTGGTTCAATATTGTTGCCTCTTTCTCTCTCTACACTCTCACATCTAGAAGCCCAATGCTTTCCCAATCAACCTTGGAGAACCACGGTCTCCGATTGTGGCGGCGGCGGCTCACTCTTCTTCAAGGCACGGAATCCTTCACGATGGCAAGCATAGAGAAGTGAGCAACACACCATTTCCCCTTTGAGATTACTAGGATAGTGAGGTTGTGTGCATTTTGCCATTCAACTTGCACAGTGCTTGACAAGTCCCCAACCTTCCACACGTGCAATAGAAGCGCACATTTTTTGTGCCATTGCCGAGGATTGCACTTCACCAAGCTCGAGAAGCACTCAGTGCTGCCTCATGAAGCCATTCATGAGGCCATTCATTTTTGTCCTTTTTTGCTTTTTTGAGTTTTGATCAGATATGTTAGTGCTGCAAGGTGCAGCTTTGTGCAGGTTTTGTTAGATCTTTTTAAGCTCTGTAATGTGCACGTTTAAGCATGTCTGTTAGTGTTAGTACCTATGTAATGTGTAGGTTATTTTGCAGTGGGAAGTAAACTGGTTGTTAGTTCTGTTAGTGTTGCAGTGTGTAGTGTTAATGAGTTCTACTAGGCATGGAGCATGTAGCTATAGTTTTAGAGAGCTGCAGGGTGCAGCTACGTGCGTTAGGCAAGCTCTGTGCGTGTGAGCTCGGTATCCACGCAGCAGAACCTTATCAACACAAAAACTATTTTTAAAAATATATATATAATATTCATAAGGAAAAAAAAGCCCAAAATTTTTGCTTATATTAAAAGGAAGGGATCAGGATCGGATCATTTCTCAAGCCCAAGCCCAAGACTCAGTCTTACGATATAGTATAGACACTACTATATATATATAGAATACCCCCTCAAGAGGAAGGGAGAGCATGTGGGACAAGTCCTTCAAGTCCTCGACCCTTCCCTTCACACTTATACCCTTGGACTTAGAAAAAGACTGTTTTCACAAGTTTGAAGACCTTAAGTAACCAAATTGGGGGCTCTAAAGCACGGCACATCCCTCTAACCAAGATTCTTGTTTTGAGCTATCACATACCATATTCCATGGCTTGGTTGAAAAAAAGGACAGAAAAAACAAAAAAATGAGAGTAAATTTGGGATACAAAACACCCAAAAACCTAGGTGAGCGACCTTGACGGGCACTCACCAACACTTCTAGGGTGTTGACATCACATGCACCTACGCTCTAGTCGTGTGTTAGAGGACGATCATATAGAGAGTGTCTCCGATTACACAGACACCCATTATTCCTCCATATTAGTGTTTGGAGGTGATAACAACATACAAGTGCCCACCTAGCCAAGGGGCCCGTTGGGTTAGCCGGCCAAAGTTTTGATGTGGTCATATTTTTTTCCTGATGTTTAATACATCAAACCCAGTAAAAGCCTAATGAAAATCGTCTATGTCAAGTCTAAGTCAAAGATGTAATTTTTCTAATGATGTATGTAAAGGTCTATGAGAAGTTAGCCGCGGCCACTTTAGAAAGCCCTAGGTATATAAACACTAAGGTTAGTGGGAAAGGGAGATTATTTTTTGGAAGATGTTGTACGCACAAGGAGCGACCTCTTGGCTCCAACTTGTAATCATCGCTATTGTGGCTACGATAATCCAAATTCAGTTTTTGTTTATTGCATTGTGTTCTTCTTACTCTGCTCTTTCATTCAACTTTAAGCATTCAAGATTCGGTGTAGGTATCAAACGCAACCTTTGTGGCCTTAAATCGTTGTTTTGAGTGTTTACATGCGTATTTTATGTTGTTTTGACCCTAGGAGAGGCTTTAGGGACCCCAAAACGACCCTTTAGGATCATCCGTTTACTTTTTTTTGCGTACTTTGGGACGAACGATCGCGATTCGTGTACCCATCCAGAATGCAGTGACAGTGATAGGATATGCTTCTGATAGTCCCCTATAGCTTCCCTTCAAGTTTCGTGCGAATACGATATGATTTGCATGGTAAACAAGCGTGATTACTGTAGAGCTGTGTAGAAGGACATAGGCAGATTACTTGGATTTAGTGCGTTTGATTTGCTTGTAGAGCTAGTAGTTGCATCTCTTCGAGTTCACTTCATTAGGATTGACACCCTAGTGAGTTTCCATGCCTCATCCAAGTCGCTTCCCTGGTATTAATATTTATGTTGATGCTTGAAGGCTATGCTATGGACGTCTGTCGCGGTGACCCACAAACATTAGTGCGGTTGTCGGGGAATGAATCTTAGGTGATGAGTGATCGAGTGCGTATTCAGAGTTTTCTTATTGTTCCAAAAGATAATTTCCATTCCATTACATTTCAGTGAAGCATCTAGACAGGGGTTTAGTGCTTAGTGGAGTCTAGGGTCGGTGGACTAGCTAGATCTACTCTTGAGAGATATAGGGAGTTGTGAGTGAGGTTGCTTTAAGCATTTTTTCTCTTCAAATTTCTTTGTATTGATTGATTACTGATCCATCATCCATTTTTTATCCTGTTTGTTTTGTTTGATTCATTTTCTTATGTTCTTTCATTTCTTTACTTAGGAGTAGGATAAGTAAATCACATTCCACTCAGATTTGGGGCAAAAGATAGAGTCAAAAACACCAAAAAACCATAACTTTGGCAAAAAGGGCCATAAGACTCTGAAATTAGAAAATCTGACTAAACAAAGCTGAAATTGATTCAAATCACAAAGTGGTAGCACCAAACACTGGGAAATACTTATCAGAGAGAGCCTGTAAAATTTCATCAGATTTGGCTCTAGTACTACGATCGCGATCGGTGTACCTCAGTGTTAGAATTGTACAAGATTTGACATGTGCTTTCCTGATAAGATTTTAAACAAGTTTGTCTAAAGCAACCACACCCAAAAACATCAAAAATCAAGGAAATCAGGCCACTTGGGTAAAACTAGCCTAACAGACCAAGAAACTGTAAATTCTTGACTTTTTGAAGTCCAAATACAAAAGTGTCTAGCAGGTAGTTTTAAAATAGCCTAGTGAAAAAGTTGGTGAAGTTTCATCCAATTTGGGCTCCAAACTACGATCGCGATCGGTGTACCTCAGTCCCAGATTTGACACAGGTTTTGACCCACACATACACCTAGGTTATATAAGATACCAGGAGATGTCAAAATTTAAAAAAAATCACCAAAATAGCCAAAAACAGTAGACAGTCAGAAAACCGCTGCAGTAGACCAAGATCTCGTAAAAACTTGACTTTTTCTTGTTCAAATTCAAAAATATTTGAGGAGTAGACTCTACACATCATTGTCTACCATATCCACAAGTTTCACTTGAAAAGGCTAGAACTACGATCGCGATCGGTGTACCCCAATGACATTTTGAGTTGAGACTTGGTGAGTAGGTAGTTGACATCTAGTGCAATATATTTTCCAAAAGGAACAAGGTCAAAAAAGCAAAAGAAATTGGTCAAAGTCCCAGTTACACAATCAGGCCAATAACCGCAAAACCACCTTGGATTTAGGTTTTCATTGGTCAAAACATCTCCAAATTCAAAAATACAAAGACACTTGGTATCAAGACATCAAGGGCTATCTACTGTGCAAAAATCTTCCAAATCTGTGACATGGGGTCAACGATCGCGATCGGTGTACCTCTACATAGTGAGGGTATTTGACTTCATAAGTTTGTAGATCTACTTGAGTACATCCAAAATCTCAAGTTTGAGTGACAAATACCCTCTAGAAGACAAGATACAAGCACAAAATCTCTTTGTGTCTTGATCCTGAAACTGTTTTGAGTGTTGTTTCAAGTGCAATTTACCAAAACTGCTCTAACTTTTGACACACAACTCCAAACTGAGTCTCCTATAGCTAGGAAGAAATCTTGTGAGATAAGGAAGCTTATTTTAGAGTGAAATTTTCTAGGATTCCCATTTACAAACTTTTAGGGTACCCAAAACCAGTATCCAAAGGTCAGTGGGGCACCAAAGCCTGACTTTTTAGAGACTTGACCAGGGGCAAAAAGGGATTGTGTGCACTAAGCCAAGGTGTTCTTATCAAGGACCATCTTGAGAGTATTGAGTGAGGCTTAAACATGACAACTCATCCATCATTAGGGTTTCCCACTCAACTCAGAGCTATGCCACCTACACAAACAACCAAAAATACTGCAACACCTATAACAAGAGGGTTGAGACAAGACCATGAGGCTTATCAATCATATCAAGCCAAACCTCAAGGCATGGCTCATGGATATTTGTCAAGTGATCATGTAGCTCAGTGGAAGTTAAACCAATCAACTAAAATGGGGAGTTTGGAAGAGCAAAAGTAGAAAAACTCTGGAGACTTAGAGGAGAAGCATCCTCTAATCAACAAACCCAACGTGAGGTTCATCAAAACCAATGAAGCCACGAGAGTTCTAACGGATTACACTTATGATGGCCTTTAGAGGTTACCTATTGGGGATCAAAACAACTTCTATAGATGTTTAAATTCCATCATTGAAGAGTTGACAGACTACAAGAACCTCTATGCCTTCACATACACAGATGACCAGGGAGTGCAAGTTCTAATGGTAGATAAGTATGGACGAGAGTACAAACTTATCATCCCAATTGAGATAGAAAGGTATACATACATGGGTACTCCAATCTCTGCTTACTAATTTCAACCAAGTGTAAGTGTACCAGGGTTTTTTGAGACGGATTTGCAAGAAGCTAACATTGAAACTATGGGATCAAATGGACCTCAAACATCCAAAATAGCTATTTACGGGAGTGTAGCTCCTACCTCATTGAGTGGAACCAAGAGACCACCAATTAGACCTACAAATCCTTTAACATTTCCAAAACATGTCTCAAAGGGGATTCCACCAGGATTTTCTCCAAGACGAGAAGAAGGAACGAGGGATGTCTTTGTAAGAGACCCCAACAGGCTAAGATACATGGTTGAACCAGAACCAATGAGACCATATCAATGGGCCAAATGTGTCAAGAAGAAGTATGATGGATTAAGGGATCTATACATACATGCATCCTTGTTCAAACAAGTGTTAAGAGCTGAACAAGTATTTTATTTTCATATGTAGTATGAGGGATTTGTCTTAACCTTGGAAGGGATAGCATTGAGTTGGTTCCAATCGATGGACAAAAATGCCTTCTCAAATGTTGAACAACTGTTGCAAGAATTTTTTGTGGAGTTCTCTAAAAGAGGAATCAAGCATAACACGGTGTCCCAGATCTATGCATTCAAGCAAAAAGAAAATGAGAGAGTGAAGGAAGCATCGCTACGCTTCAAACAATGTTTAGAGAGATGTCCGGAACGCAAGTTACCACAGGATGAAATATTATCAATTCTCTTCATAGAGGGTTTGAAAAATGAAACTCTCAAGAAAGATTTTCACTTAAAACGATGTACTTCCTTTGAACAAGTCACGAGAGAAGCGTTATACCTAGTGGACAATTGTAAAGTCTATGGCAAGGAAATTGGTGATACAAAGATCACTGTGGATAATGCTCCTTTAGCATCTAGTGAAACCAACACAAGGCAAGTGGTTATGTCTCAATTAATGACCAACCTAGATGAGCTAGCAGTGCAAGTAGCAGAACGAATAAAATGGTGTGCCATTGAGCAAAAATGGACCAATCATGAGATTAGTGAGTGCTACTATAATCAAACCTACACGAGGGGGATACTATTTGGACATCAAACAAATAGAAAAACAAATGCCATTACCAAATCATCCATTATTTCAAAATAGGGTTGTATCAAGGGCTTTACAAAGAGCTCAGGTATCACAACCTAGGCTAGGGCAAGAACCTATGAGAAAACTTTATTCATTGAATGAGGACACTCTGATGTTCATAGCCAATCAAGAGCGTAGACCAGAGACCATTCTGGCTAAGCAAGAACAACCATCAATTGTGCCACCAGTGACTCAACAAGATGCCACCATGCTACAAGTGTGGAGGTAATCATTGGGCCAAGAATTGTTCTTGTGTAGAGATAATTGGATATTTTTTGGAGTGTGCCATTACACATGTTGTTCCAAATTGTCGAAAACACCCAAACAAACGGGGGAAAACAAAAATGAATGTTGTGGGAGTGTTACCTTCTCCAAGTGGATCAGAGGTAGAACCCAAAATTCATGTGAAGGTAGTGACTAGAGCCCAAGCAAAAGAAAATTCTGAGGACCAAGCTAATGAGGAGAAAGATCAACAACCCAAACAAGGGGAAACAACTAGTGTGTCAGTGTGAGGACTAGGAGAAAATCCTGGAAATCCAAAAGAGACAAAATTAAATTAAAAACAATTACAAATCAAAATGCACTACAAACAGAATTACAAGAGACAAAGGAGCATTTAAAACAAGAACGGGAAAACAAAATGGTGGTGAGCGATAAGAAACCAAGGAAGGCGTCTTCTGGAGGATCTGTGTTGGTAGAAAAAGTTCTAGAGCCATTAGATGTTGCACTGGAAGCATATGAGGCTAGATTGAAACCCAACCAAACCCTAGAGCAACGAGGGATGAAATATCCTCATGCTGAGGTAGAGACTGAGAGGTTGAAAATGTGTAAGGAATTGGTAAAAACTACACAGGCAATGATGGAGCCTGAAGCACCAATTCCACCTCCAGAAACAAAACCAAAAAGTGTTGGATTTGAAATGCCTGACGCAAAGGTTGTTGAAACATTAACTCAAAGAAACATTGAGCTAGAATCACAAAAGGATGTGCAAGCAAAGACTGCAACACAAGAAACCAACAACCTAGAAATTTAACTAGATGATCAAGTAGTGGCCAACACCACTAATGATGCAAGGTGAAGATCACAATTTATGGCACCTATCCCAAAGATAGATGATCCATGGACAAATGAATTGTGGGAAGCAATTAGAAGTGCAAAAGATGGAAGTGCAGCTTTCCAATATGCACCCATAAATGAGGTCAATAGAGGGCATGAAGTCTATCAGGGAGACATTCAATCTCTAAATGGAGATGCAGGGACGGAAGTTTCAATTGAAAGCAAAACAGAGTCCTTGAAGACCTTACCCTCATACATAGGAGAACATGAGACAGACTCAGAGACTAGAGGGGTTCCATCTCAGAGGAAAGCCATATCCAAGATGATGGATACAAAGAGTATGCAAGAGTTGATGTGAGCTCCAATATAGTGCACCATTACTCTATCTGAACTGCTTAAGATTAGACCACATGTATGGGATGAAGTAGGCAAAAATTTGGGGAAGATGGGATTAAAGATACCTCTTCAAGATCTACCCTCAAATGAACAATCACACAAAACTCAACAAGAAAGTGAAAACGCTAAACATGTGCCAATAAACAAGGTGGGGGAATATTGGGAAGGAGAAGAAGGAAACACCACCTTACCTGTGGAATACAAAGGAGTTAAAACATTGGCTATACTTGATAGTGGGACTGGAGTAGCCATAGCCACAAAAGAAATTTGGAAAAAATAGGGTAGACCGGCGCTTAGGAAAACCAGAATGAAGCTGCAACTTGCAGATGGATACAAAGAAAAACCTCTGGGTATCCTAGAGCAAACTATTGTGACTTCTTGTGGAATTGAATATGAACATACATTTGCAATAGTAGATTTTGGAAAAGGGAACAATTTTGATATCATTTTAGGAAGACCTTTCATGCTTCAACTTAAGATGGTTCAAGATTGGGGCTATGACTATATCTACTTGAGACATAAAAAGATCACCACAAAAATAAGCATAAAAGACCATAGCTATAGAGATGTGAATAGAACTCCTTTAGAAGAAATTGACTCTACTATATTCAATGGGAAAGAGATACCTGCGTGGCTACAAACCAAACAAGAACTTTGGATGTGTGGTGCTTCGAAGTATGGAAGCTCAGTAAAGGAGGATTGCATCCTAGAAAGATCAATGGACGATGAAGCTTACATACCGGAATCCTTTCCAGAGCAATTATTTTAGCCATTTGGATGGACTCAAATATTGGCAACCTTGGATGTGTGTGTAAATGAGCTAACTCCAACCAAGTTTTGTGATGAAGAAGGCTAGGACCTAGTTTCATGTTTTATGTTGAAAGTGCTGAGAAATGCTAATGAGATTTTTGAGAATGAAAATAGAGGGACAAATAGCTATGTCATGGAGGATGTTGCACAAACACAAACTAGGAGAGCAATACAACCATGTGAAGATGTCATCATTGACATACTGGAAGAGTCAACAACATCTACTCCAAAGAAACTAACTACAAATGATGCAGAGTTGAAGGTACAGGAAGAATCAGATGTGAAAAGCTCCACATCAACAGATGTTATACAAACTCAAGATCAAAGGAAGAATGAGGAAGAAGCCAAAGATGAAAAATATCCCACATTGATCAAATTTAATTTATGCGGACAAACAGGGATCAAGGTTACATGTTCGGCCGCAATTGATCCTTATGCTACTAATAATATGATGTCATATGGCACTTGGATAATGATGGGAAAGCCGACAATTAAAGAAGTGGAGGAAAGAGTATACACCAGTGCCAAAACACCAATCCCAAGTTTTGGTATAGCGGAGGCAATACTCAAGTTGAGTCATAGGGAGTTCAAAGACAACTTCAACATAGTTGACTCACATCACATCAAAGAAAGTCTAGTCCTAACAAAGAGTTGGAAGAATATCTTCTTCGGGCAACAAAAAAAAGCAGCAACAGCAAGAACATAGATGGTCCAAGAGACATCAACAAAAAAGACACAACCATCTACAGCAGAAAAAGCTAAGGCCAAAATAAACATTGAAGAAGATCATCCTCGCAAGTCCGTTTTACCTTCGACAAGCCCACATCAAAGCTCAAGCAAAGCCTCTACGTCAAGAACAAAAGCTTCAACAATGCAATGGATCCATAAACAAAACGTTTTGCAACCTAAATCTCCATCACAGCAAAGTCTCCAAAAGAAGCAAAGAAATGTCAAGCAGGTGTTGGTATCCAAGGAACACATTAAAGTCAAAGATCCAATTTGGATACACTCTCAAGAACAATCTCAACAACAAAAGGCAACATGGTGGGTTTCCTCAAATGATGTTTGGGCCAAAAAGCCCAAGGTAACGGTATGGAACTTCTCACCCTTACAAAGAAACCCCACAAAGAGCAAGCCGAGCATTCAACGCAAGACAACCAACTCAACTAGGAGAAAGAAGAAGCAAAAGAAAAGAGCTTCAAAGAAGAAAACACTACATCAAATATGGGTAACAAAGTCAGAGATTTATCAAGCTACCCAACAAGGCCAAATGAAGACCAAGAATAGAATGGTTCCCGTCAAGCTACTTGAAGCACAAGGATTCTATGAAGGTAACACCCAAATATGGTTACCCAAAGTAGTTGTTCAACCTAGAGCCACTAAGACCAACCAAGTAGCAAAGGACCCCCCACAAAGACAATCAACAACAACAAAGAGCCAATGGAGACTAAGCATAACCAAGGGAGAAACAACCTCAAAATGGATCCCTCATCTTCTACTACAACAGCAAGGCTTTTACAATGGTAATAGCCAAGTATGGATACAAAAGTCTAGTGTCCATCAAATCAAGGGAGAAACTCATGAATCAAGAACAAAGTGGGTCCCAAAACCACTGGTGAAAACTCAGGCTCTTCACAAAGAAGAAAAAGTAGAGGTACAACAATGCGGCCTCCTTACGGAACATCCCATGCAACAAAAGAAGCTAGAGGAGTCAAAGTATGCCAACTTACTTGAAAAGATGGTGGCATCCAAAGACCAAATCAATGATAGAGGCCTTAATCTCAAGTACTTATGGCATTGGGTTTCAGGCCATGAACAAGTAAGTCCAAGTCGCCATTAAAAATACATGGCATAAAAGTCAAGAGTTGGGCAGCTGAGGCACTAAATGAGCAAGGCATTAGTCCCAAAGCTTCAAGTAATATTCTATGTGTTCTAAGAGTCTTATATATTCTAGGTACTGCTCAAGGTGGAGGAGTTGAGCATATTTATGTTGTGTCACTCATGCTGGTATAGGTGAGCATAAGAGTCCAAGTCTATGTATTTTAAGTTTGGTAAAGTGAAGAAGAGAGTCCAAAAGACACTCACGTACTATGCATAGTGAGTAATGAGTGGAGAAGCTTCAACATCAAAAACCTTTCTTGGAAATGTGGAAGCTATTGAGATGTCCATGGATATCACATGTGCTACATTTGTTCCTTGAAGCACCCAACAACTCATTTTTCACAGCGCATGATTTTCTTGAAAGAACTCTTGTGTGCATATAGAGTGTCCCATAATTGGCACTTGCATTATGCACTCTTACTTTATTTCTCCCAAGAACTCACCTTGCATGAACAGGTACTCAACTTCCAAGTGTTCAACCCCAATAAGAGCGTATACCAAAGGCATATTTTTCCATTCGGTTTTTCCCTTTGGTCATTCAGGTTCTAGACCCTAATTTAGAAACACCCATCACTATTCTATTGTATATATTTCTTCCATCAAATGAAACCAATAAAGAATTTGTTACACGATCTTCAAAGAGATAAAGTGGGGTCACATTGTTCTGAACTACGCTTCGACAAGAGCAGCTCCTATCTTCAAAGATACCAACAAAGCTCTTTTGACAAAGTGGCAAAGAAAATCAAATTGGAGATGCCAGTGCACACATGTCAAAGTCTCAAACATTTTGAAATACGAGATCCAATAAAAAGTCAATTGCACCAGGAGGCAAAGTATCCAAAGAAGAAGGTATCATCGACCAATTGCACAAATGGAAAGGTAAAGCAGGATGTGCAGCAACATGCACAAATGCCTCGTCCACAACATCCAAATCACAAAGAACACATGTTCATCAATCAAAGGCAAATGGGCACCCCATTTGAACAAGCAAAACATGCCAGATATAACTCAATCAAGGAAGGGGGGAGTCTCATCAAGAAGAAGACCATACTACAAATGGTCGTGTCAAGGGACGACACAAGCTAGGAAGGGGATGGTGTTTGGAGGTGATAACAACATACAAGTGCCCACCTAGCCAAGGGGCCCATTGGGTCATCCGGCCAAAGTTTTGATGTTGTCACATTATTTTTCCGATGTTTAATACATCAAACCTTGCAAAAGCCTAATGACAATCGTCTATGTCAAGTCTAAGTCAAAGATGTAATTTTTCCAATGATGTATGTAAAGGTCCATGAGAAGTTGGCCGCTGGCCACTTTAGAAAGCCCTAGGTATATAATACACTAAGGTTAGTGGAAAAGGGAGATTATTTTTTGGAAGATACGTGACTATTATTGTACGCACAGGGAGCGACCTCTTGGCTCCAACTTGTAATCATCGCTATTGTGGCTATGGTAATCCAAATTCAGTTTTGTTTATTGCATTGTGTTCTTCTTACTCTGCTCTTTCCTTCAAGCGTAAGCATTCAAGATTTGGTGTAGGTATCAAACGCAACCTTTGTGGCCTTAAATCGCTGTTTTGAGTGTTTATATGCATATTTTATGTTGTTTTGACCTTAGGAGAGGCTTTAGGGACCCAAAAACGACCCTTTAGGCTCATCTATTTATTGTTTTCTCGTACTTTGGAACGAACGATCGCGATCCATGTACTCATCCAGAATGCTTTGACAGTGATAGGATATGCTCCTTATAGTCCCCTATAGCTTCCCTTCAAGTTTCGTGCGAATCCGATATGATTTGCATGGTAAACAGGCGTGATGACTGTAGAGCTGTGTAGAAGGACATAGGCAGATTACCCTGGCTTTAGTACGTTTGATTTGATTGTAGGGTTAGTAGTTGCATCTCTTTGAGTTCACTTCATTAGGATTGACACACTAGTGAGTTTCCATGCCTCATCCGAGTCGCTTCCCTGATATTGATATTTATGTTGATGCCTGAAGGCTATGCTATGGACGTCTGCCGCGGCGACCCGCAAACAATTAGGCTCTAGGTCCTCATCGGGAACCCAAGGTAGTACCACTCATGACCCACATATTGCATCTAGTGACTCTTCCTTTGACTATGTCATCATGGAAGGTTACTTGACGCCCAATATTGATAGTTGAAGCAAAGACATGCATACCATGGACCCACGGTCCAGGCCAAGCGGCCGCTTGAAAGAGACTTTTAGTAGGGCTACTTGCTTCGAACATGGAGCTAGTGATGTAAATGAAGGGGTTGGGGAAGTAAATTCACCATTCATGAACAATGTAGACCCCATGCTCTTGGAGAGTGTGCATGTGAATATTTAATTATTTGCACTCCCTGACTCTTCAGAGCTATTCCCCTATGAGGTTATATTACTTGATGGTAGAAGCCTTGCCAAAGTGTAAGAGATTGAGCAATATATCCTTGCAGCTAGGGAAAAGGAAATCAAAAGCTTACACAAGGCAGAGCAATGGAGAGAGATAAAGGAAAAGGCTCCTATTTCAACATCCATGCTAGTCAATCAATCAAGTGCTCCTGAATTAGCAACCATTAAGGGTCAACCCATAGAGAGCCACATTGCATCTAGTTCAATGGACACCCCTAGCACCTCAATCCTAGATGGATCATTTCTAAATGAAAATTGGGAGTATGAACTACAAACGGAGAATTTAACTGACCGATACACAAGTCACACCTATCATGTGGGTTGATTAGATGTCCTAAATCCACATCAGGTGCTACTAGTGTAGAGAAGCCACAAAAAAGAGTTTGTGATGTCATCCATAAGGTTAGTGAGCTAGAGAGGTAGAACAGAGGGATACACATGCTTTCAATGGGTCTCATGAGATTCTTGGATACAGGGAAGGCTAAGCAACCAACTTTATCACAAATGGAGATCCCTCGATAAGCCTGATGGATCCTCCATATGTTGTTTCGCCAGGGGTCTCAGTACAATCGTAGCCCACAAATGATAGCTTTACCTTTCCAAGTTTAGCTCATATTTCTCTTGATGATACCACGGCTACCATGCCTACCCTAATGATGGGCATGAAAAAAAACACATCATGGACCTCATTTATTAGTAAAGCACCTCTACATGGTGGCCCAATGCCTACAACATTACCTACAAGGGTGTATCAATCATATGCACCTATGGGCCCTTGTGCTCATGTAGCTCCTACCCCTCCCATTGTTTGAACAACTTATGCTCCACAACCACAACATCCAAGCCCTTATTTCAATGAGACCATACCACCTAGCATTAGCATGTCACATCCCACATCTGCTATGCCCAGGGCCACACATATGAACTTTGGGCCACCAAATGGGACAAGATCAAACCAAGATTGGGACTCAAGGATCACCTGTATTCCTAACCAGATTCCAACTCCCATTCCAAATGTAGTCTTGAGATCACTTGTCCCCAATATACATGCTCACTTGGGTGACTTGGCAACATTTTCTCAAGATATCGATCAGTCTATTGTTCAGAATATATGTAGCATGCGTGATAGAGAGCCTAGAAGTAAGGTAGTGCAAATAGACAAGCTCACACAAAACATTAATGGATACAGGGATGTGAGAAAGCATATCGAAGATTTGAACAAATGTGTGATTCCCTAGGAGAACACAATGAGCTGCATAAGAGTAATTCTTTAAGCCTAACCTTGATTGGGAAGGCTAGGGATTGGTATAGGATCCTAAGGGTGGAATGGAAAATGATTTACCCTACTCTTAGGAGAATGTTCTTGAAAGAGTACATACAAGAGGGAGTGATTTGGGGTGTAGCCTCTCAGGTCCAAAAATCCCAACAAGAGGAAGGGGAGTCCGAGAGAGACTTTATTAGTCACTTGAAGCATTTTAATTCTTGTTGAATCCAAATGAGTGCTTCAATAATAACCAATTTCTCAATAGATTCATCACGGGACTATGACATGAGGATATCTACAATGGCCTAGTCATTAGAGGTATCACCAGTTGGGAAGCAGTCACCACCAATGCGATCCAATTGGAGGACAATTTAATGATTCAAGGAGAAAGAGTGTCTGTTGAGCATAAATCTACCAGCTCACAAGCATCGTAGAATGATCCAATGACCATAAAGCCTATTGTTAGAGAGCCAAAGATATCTGAGAGGACTTTAGCAAACCTCACCAAAGCCATTCAAGAAAGTCTTAGAGACAATCGTGCTCCACAAAACAATCATATGTGTCCCAAAAAGGGAGAAACAATGGTGCTTAGTTTTCTTTAGTTCACATAGTACCAGTGAATGCCCTACGTTTATGGTAAAATTTAATGGGAATTTCCATGCATGTGGGAGGTATGGTCATCAAGCCAAGGATTTCATAGTATTGAAACATGTGATGGCCAATAGACCAACCTTAGCATGAATGGACAAACCTTGAGTTCCTGCATTGACGCCGGTGCCACCTCTTGAACAACCGTCACAACACATGGTCCCTAGGGCCCAAAATATTGTTCAAAAAACACCATTACCACATTTGGTGTTAGGACCACAACCCCCGCATCCAAGAATCACTTCTATAAGTCAAGTGAGTTGTGAGCCATCTATTGCTTGTGTGGATTGCGAGGATGAGCTAGACCCTAATAATTCCAATGAGATCAATGCACTTGAAGAAAGTCCACAATACTACATGGAGAGCTATTGAGGACAAGTCAAACCTGTCTATCAAGTATCTGCTCTTGCGGTAAGAGTCCAAAATATCAATTTCAATGCTATGAGTGTGAGGGTCCACGTCATGCAAGTGTCCTATTAGACTACAAAAGAATGCCACAATAATGCAGCCAATCAAGCAAATACAACTACAATGGCGATATTCATGTATAATGGATGTGGCATAGATCATTTTATTGCCCAATGTCCTAATAATCCACATGTGCCAAAGATCATGCCATTGGACTTAATTGACGTTATCGAGGAGCCATCACAAAGTACACCTGTGGTACCAATAAATGAATAAAGAGACACAAGATCAATTTCCCAATCTCAAAAGAGTAAGAAAACACATACGAAGAGATCACAAAAGGAGCCAAGTCCGACCCTAGTTCAAAGACCAACATAGGGACTGATCACGACCCCATGTATATGAATGATGCTGAAGAATATTTTGATTCTAATGAGACCATGAAGACTAAAATGGTCACTCGGAAAGAAACAACCAAGGAAGATCGTCATGAGCCACAATGGCCAGGACCCAAGGAAGCCAAGACAAATATAGGAACTTACCTAAACCCTATAGAGGAGATTAAGTGAGTGAAGCAATTAATGAGTTTGGTAGAAGATACCCAAATGGATCTAGAGCTAGCACCTAGGCATATCCAAATTATAGACACAATGCTCCCTATGCAAAATCACCTCACAAAGACCATAAACCACTAGCCATACCTAGTGTCATCCAAGAAGAAAATGAATTTAAATCATTGGAAAGTGGGCGTACTCCCTTCTTGTTAGAGAGAATGTTTACAGAGGGATTACTTGAACCTATCAAAAAAATGGAGATCCCATCTTCCCCATGTCAAGGACTAAAATCCAAAAAGTGTCGTTAAATATTGTCAAATTGATGTAATTCATGGCTTCAAAATTTAGAACCACCATCATGTCTAAACTATATAGAGACCCCGAGCTATTCTTAGCTCTTAGAACTTTAATGGAGAACTAAAAGTCGGGCTACCACAATTTTTATAGATGGATGGAGCTAGGGAGAAGCCAATAGAGGAGGAACACTTAGATCCACAACACAACCTAGATGAGAATTCTATTGTTGTTTGGACAATACTTTGAAGGCGGTGAATCCAATGCAACCATACTATGCACTAGCAAGGGATTAACTATGAAGGGAATTCTTGATGGTGGCATTGGGGTTAGCATTGTAACTACAAATTGCTGGGAATTTGTGGGAAGTTCTCACCTTGGGACTACAAACATAGTGGTGAAGATGGCCAATGGGACTGTTGTTAAACCTATTGGTATGCTAGCAGATCTCAAGATCAAGGTCCTTGGACACAAAATAAGGTCCAAGTACACTATGTCATCTGAGATGATATTAGGACGTCCTTTATGAAGGGAATAAAAAATGGTGCATGACTAGTCTAAAAACCATGTCTACTTATAATTCCAAGACTCTATCATTAGTTGATCTCGTGACTGGTTGGGCACATCCTCTAGGAAAAAAATTTAATATTGACCAACAATCTAACACCACAATTCACTCAGCCCCATTGCAATATTGTTACACGTGTAAAAAGGAGATAGATCTTGGAGAATATTCCCGTTATAGGGATGTTCTACCTGGAATGGCTGAATTTGACAATGGATTGGGTCCCACCTAGCAGCACCATAGACACTTGGGAAAAATGGGGACGGCCTGGGTAGCACCTGAGGGGGATGCAATTTCACAATTGTTACCTTTAGATATGATAAGAGAAATGCATATAGCTTGCGGGGACCTACAAGGTGAAGGCTTGATTGACATTGAAACTAGTAGTGTCTCAAAAGACTATAGCTCACATGATTTGGATTCTGGATCATCAATTGAAACCGACTTTGACGACAAAGAATTTGAATTGAATATTGGCACAAATATGGAAATGAATCATACGGAGCTGAATAGTTCCCTAATTGGCAATCTATCCAGGAGAGGAGAAGACACGAGTAGCGATTCATCTAGTGACTCTTCACTAGAGGAAGGTGGTAATTGAAAATTAAACAAGATAAGTAAGAGATATAAGAGACGACGATATCGAGAAAATACCCATGCTATAATAAATGAAAAGAAATCTATCGCAAAATGGCTTAACTGTGTGGGGGCATGTGATGCTCGTCAAAAGTTGGTAAACAATAGGGTGAATACCTTCAAAAAGTCATGTGGTGCAGTCCACAACCCATTGACATCGCACAACTAGAAGCTATAGAGAAGCCAAAGTTGATCCGTACTGTAAGGAGACGACAAAATCAGGAGCTAGCTCAACAACAAAAGGAAGCAAAAGAGAAATCACAGTCCACAGAACAACAAGACCCCAAACATTTACATCCTGCTCCTGAGCATTTCAAATTCTACACCACAGAGGAGCGTAAGGTTGTGTATACAAAGGCCTAGAGGACATGTAATGATGGAAGCTATGGAGTCTATGATGGTCCAATGATAGTTAAGGAAATAGAGTTAGTAGACCCATGTTAGAAGTCCAAACCTGTTTTCATTGCTCAATATCTAACAGAGACTAAGGAATATGTACTTAATGACATTCTCAAGGAATTCAAGGATATATTTTCTTAAATATATCATGATATAAAAGGTGTTCCACCTTCCATGGTGCAACACACAATTCTCATGAATAGCATTGCTAAACCAGTCCAGCAACGACCCTACCCAATGAATCCTAAGTATGCAAAGATTGTTCAAGAAGAGATTGAAAAGCTTGTCAAACTTAGGATTCATATACCCTATTGAGCACTCAAAATGGGTGTCTCCAATAGTTATTGTGCCAAAAAATAATGGGAAACTCAGTGTGCATGGATCTCAAGAAGGTCAATGCTGCCACTAAGAGAGATCATTACTGTTGAGCCAGCAGAGCCAGCAGAGCATCACACCCACATTTTTGCTCACACTCATCATTTTTGTAACCATTGATTGTGATAAATGTCTTTCCGACATTGATTTTGATTGGAGCCATTCATTAAAGTAACGGGACTCAATTGAGTTTCCAGCTTGTAATTCCGAAGTAATTTCACTTGCCGATGTAATTAGTTAGAGATGTTCTCACCTCAAGACTGAGGTATATAAGCCAAAGTTTTGTAACCTAAAAAGATTCAGATTATTAATCAAAGTGAGTTTTTGAGCGCCGTGACTGTGTCTGAGAGAGTGTGAGAGAGAGAGAGAGAGAGAGAGTCTTATCTACTTGCTACGCGAGCTACGGAGCCGCCATTGGAGAAGCGACACCGCCATTGTGTTAGCAACGGCGAGAGCTACGCACAGATACCAAGAGTGCGCGCTATCGGCTTCTATGTGTGGTAAGTTCCTACGAGCTTCGGTGTGAGTTTTCTTCCAACTCGTGTGTCGGAATGGAGCGTGCAGCATATCTATAGAACCACAATGAGTAGAGCTACACATTGGTACCATCGGGGTCAAGTTTCGATCACCTGTATTTTTTGGCCTGTCTTCATACGCGTTTACCGCACGGAGTGGTTATAGGTTGATTTTGCAGTTCAAGTCTTTAGGGTGTTGTTCTTACCTAGTGTATAGACTTCCCCTTAAGTTTGAGATCGATTCAATGATTCTAGATCCTGTTTTGTATAGCATTCGTTCGTAGTACGGATTTCAGGCACTTGCGTATTTCAGAACTTAGATTTGATTTCCTTAGTAGTGATTGTCATTAGAAGGTCGAGTAGGTGATTTGACACCCACCTAGTTGTTTCCATGTGCGTGCGGATCAAGCTTCGTCCTCGTCTGACAAATTCTGTTGTTGGTTGAGTTCTCGCTATTTAGCTTCCGCTAGCGGTGTTACCGCCTTAACATTTGGCGCCGCTGCCGGGGACGAGAGCCCTAAGTAGGTGACCTTAGACTAATCCTACGAGGTGAGTCGTATAAACTACTTTGTATACTTTAGTTAGAAAAGATTTAGGAGTGGTGGACTCCGAAGATCTCGAGAGATACTAGGAAGTGGGGTATTCCTGGGTCTTCCGTGTTGACATTAATTTTAGTTTAGCTTAGATTTGTTTGTTGTTTTGTTGGTGTTGAGTAGCTGTTGATAGAAGAAGAATTTGCTAGTCCGTGAGTGGCAGTGGATCTCTTTAAAATCACAATTACCAAACCCATTTTATGATTAGGAATAGCTTAGGTAGGACTTCATTTGATCCTGATCTAGAGCTAGTAATCATTGGAGTATTTGCTTGATATGGTTGATTGCATGTTAGATCACTAAACCGTCGAGTTAGTAGTGAAACTTGCAATAAACAAAAGTCAGAGAAATTTTCTGTGTATCTGGGAGTTGTTGAGCACTTGAGAAAGCTTTAGGAAGGATTCTGTGCCAAAAAACTGGAAATCTGCAACTTTAGACATCATACGCGTATGATGTCTAAATGACCAAGCAGAGACCAAAACAAAAATTTTGACTTTACCATAGTGTTCAAAAGGGGGGTTATACCCTAATTTCAACTTAAAACAAGAGCATTAACACTCAAAGAAACCCAAAAAGACAAGTCGGAGCCCAAGAAACGCAAAGAATAGGAAAGTTTGGATTCAGATCTGGTTTTTACATTCAAACCTGACAAAAACACTTGAAACTCAATTATAAACATTGGAGAAGGCTTAAAACCAAGAATAGTCAAAATCTGGGATAAAAGACATCATACGCGTATAATGTCTTTTAGCACATCCATTGCTTATTTTTGATATCTGACCTAACAAGATTGTTACAAGCACTGTTGGAAGCATAAATATCAAGTCTTGACCCAAATTGACGAAAAAGACATCATACGCGTATAATGTCTTTGACCTAATTTTGGACATATTTTGATACTTTGCCAACACAGATCCATTGTAATAGCTGTCTAGAGGTTATATTTCAAGTTTCATCCCATTTGGATCACAATTGACCCAAAAAACAAGTCAAAAGCGGAAAATTGCCAAGAAAAGCCTAAATTAGCCATAACTTGCTCAAACAGAGTTCAAATTGAATTTTGTGAGTGGACAGAGCATAAGGGGGCTACTGAGAGTGAGCATAACCAAAATAGTCCAAATCTGTGAAAAAAGACATCATACACGTATAATGTCTTTTTCAGCATAACTGCAACAAAATTCTCACTTGATGAAACAGAAGTTGTCCAACTAACAAGATTAAACAATTGATCAAGTATCAATCAGTTTGGATCAATTCTGACCACAAAAAATTGAGAAAACAAATTGCCGAGACAGAAAAGTTAAAGTCCTTTAGGGGAATTGATGAATTTGAGATCGGGCAGGAATCTCCAGAATAACCAACCAAAACGAGAGGAACAATCAAGTGTCATATCAACCGAGGGAAGTGTAAACCAAAGTTGGGTGCAACCATTAGAGCCGATCTTTGAAGGAAGTGTCTCTGATACTTCTTCGGAGAGATCTTACGAGATTTTCACCGAACACTTGGAACACTTGAACCTGAACAACAGAGAAAATATGGCAGCAGGATCATCAAACCCTTCCGCCACAATGAAGCTATTGTTCATAAAATACCAGTGCGACAATGAGCAAGGTGCCAAGATCTACAGAGATGGAATGGACCGCTATTGTGTAAAGATAGAGGAGAGACCTAGTGAGTTCAAGGACTTAGTGCCTGTGAGCTATAGCGGAGATAGATATCTAGATGACGAGGGTACCATGTACTTGGTAGTCCTAAACCCTAACATTGTGGACAAGTGGGGATTTATGGGCACCAAAGCCAAAGTAGATGAAGAACTCGACGAGAAGGCACCAATAATGAACTTCCCTGATGCGAGGTTAAGAAGAGAGAATGAAACTACAAGGATCAACACTGATAACATCTATGTGGGGCTATACAAATATAATAATGGGGAGCAAGATCTCTATTATAGATGTGAAGAACCCTACACTGGAGAGTTGACAGACCAAAAAAGACTTTATGTCTTTACCTACACAGAGGGATCGGAAGTGAAAATTTCCGCTTACGACAAGTATGGGAGGCAATACTCAACAATGGGCAAGAAAGAATTAGAAGGATATACATACTTTGGGGGACCACTACATCAGTATTATGTTACTTCTAGCTCACAACACCCAGCACCAACAAATGGAGTGCAAAACCCAACGACAACAGGAGGACAAAGAACTCAGGTTGCTGACTCTTTCAGCCAACCTCTGTACTCGAAGCTTGGACCAATGGGATCATTACATTCCAGAGAGTCAATGGATACGAATCAAGGTAGTGCAGTTCCAATCCACACATATACCACTCCAGGTCCAAGGTTCGAAGCGGAACCATCACATTTACCTCCTAGTAGTAGATTCAGGGCAGGGGAACCGACAAGGGTAACCCATGAAGTCCATGATGCTAGAGAAAGCTTTAGCCGGGACACAGGAGCAATGAGATTGGTAGCAGACCATAGACGTATGAGACCATCTCAAGTAGCAAAGTGTATGCCAAAGAAGTATGGTGGTTCAGGAGATCCGTATGCACATGTGTCACTCTTTAAGCAAGTCTTAAGAGCTGAGCAGATAACCGATTTTCATACACAATACGAGGGATTTGGTCTTACTCTGGAAGGTACGGCATTGACATGGTTTCAACCACTGAACATAGGGGGATTCCATGACATTGACCATTTGCTAAGAGAGTTTGCTGAGGAATTCTCAAAACGAGGGATTAAGCACAATACGGTCTCACAAATATATGCTTTTGAACAGAGAGAACACGAAAAAGTGAAGGAAGCTTCACTTCGCTTCAAACAATACATTGAGAGATGTCCAGTACGTGAACGACCACAAGATGACAGACTATCTGTTCTCTTTATTGAGGGACTGAGAAACGACACTCTCAAGAAGGACTTGCACTTGAAAGCTTGTACAAGTTTCGAGCAAGTGACGAGAGAAGCATTGTACTTAGTGGATAACTGTACGATTTATGGAGAGGTGTCAGCGGATACAGATTTTGCATCCAGTAGCTCTTCCTCCGTAGCGAGCAAGACTACCACTAAAAAGAATGTTCAAACAACAACCATGCCAAATGTAGAGCAAATGATAGAAGATGCTCTAAAAAGGATGGCACCATACCAAAAACCATTGCCAAAACCGCTGAAATGGTGTGCTATTGAGCAAAAATGGACAAATCATCCAACAGAGAAGTGCTATTACAACAAAGGGTATGTAAGGGAGCGTCAGTATGCACCTTCTGCTCAATTAGCACCACCTCAGGTACATCCAGTACCTCGATACCCAACGGGAAATGTACCAGGACCTATGGGGATAGAAAGACCGCAACCGGTATTGGGACAACAACCACCTTTACCAAGAGAAAGACCAGTGGGCATTAGATATGCACCAACCTTAGAGAATCAGGAAGAACAAGCCTTAGTGCCTGTTCAAGCCTATTATGAAGAATCTGGTGCACACATGTCTCCAATTGTGTATTACCCACCAGAAGAACCCAAACAACCAGAACCATGGGGCATGATAGGGAATGTTGGAACACCAACAGTTACAAGTGCTTCTGATGAAGAGAGATACAATTTGGACGCAACAACATTGATGTTCATAGCTCATGGAGGGTTAACAGGACAAAGACCATCCTATCCACAAAGAACGAATCAAATGGGACCAAGACCAGCACTAGGACCCTGTTACAAGTGTGGAGGTGACCATCTGATGAATGTTTGTCCACATACGGAAATCATTAGAATTAACGCTTATTGCACTGAGTGTGGGGTTACTCACTTCATTGAGGATTGTTCAAAGAATCCAAACAAAGTGCAAAAGACGACATTGAATATGCTAGAAACTATTCCTACCAGCAATGGGTCTGAAAATGAAACTCTGATACCAACGCAAGTTGTTACTAGAGCTCAAGCTAAGAAAACCACTAGAGAACCTGAGAATGGAAAGTTATCGACTGAAGTGGTTAGTCAAGGACCGCGGAGTCAGAGAAACACATGGAAAGCTAGAAAAGCACGCATGAAGTTGAGAAAAGAACGTGAAGACGCTATTCTAGCTGAGGAACTAAAGCGAACTAAAGATAGATTAGAAAAACTTGAGAGTCAAAACGAGAAACGAGAGATGAGCCCTGAAAGAACAAAACAAAAGAGTATCAAAAAAACAACGAGATTAAGCTCAGGGGGATTAGTGCTAGTCGACAAAGTACACGAACCATTGGACGCACTGATAAAAGCTTACAAAGCTAGGTTAAAGAACAACCAAACACAAGAACAGAGGAGGATGACATACCCAAACGCGGAATTGGAAAAGCAGAGACTTGAAATGTGCCAGAGAATGATCGAGACTACACAAGCCTTATTAGAACCACCAAGAGAAACAATGAATGGTGGAACGGAAAACCCAATTCAGCAGGAGACTATCATTTCACGGGTAACTGAAAAGACTCCCAGTGCACAAAAGCTTGAAAATACACACAAGGATGACCGCATAGTATTGAACACAACCGATCAGGAGATAGAGAGTTTTCATCCAGTCATACAGAGGTCTTACGGAAGAGATGAGGATTACAATGAATTTTGGAAACAAGTGAGAGAGGCAAACTTTGCAAACGAGCTAAGTTGCCGAGCTAATCAGACAAATTGGGAAAAGGACATCAGGAATCCTCCCATAGTGGAATTTGAGGTAGGATCTCAAGTGGACTTGGATCTGCAATCTTACTTGGGAAGATGGGGGCTCTGTTAGAACAATGGAGAGGAAACCTCACTCACTGAATACCTTACCTTCATACTTAGGAGAGTATGAAGCAAAATCCGAGATTAAAGCACTTCCCTCACGAAGAATTTCATCAGAAAAAGTCATGGACTCGCAAGGATTGATAGAGATCTTGTCAACACCAGTGACATGCACTATCACTCTAGCTAAGCTTTTGAAGCTAAGACCACATATGTGGACCACTGTAGGAAAATGCTTGGAGAAATTCGGGATAAAAGACCCAACATCGAGACTGAAAGAGGGTATACAAGAGCTCAGTAAACCACAAAAGAATGCTAAGCATGTACCCTTAAACAAGGTAGGAGAGTATTGCGAAGGTGAAGAGGGGAATACAACCTTACCAGTTGAATTCCAAGGCGTGAACACGATGGCAATACTAGACAGCGGAGCTGGGGTAGCCATTGCTACAAAAGAAATCTGGAAAAAATGGGGGAAACCAGCAATAATGAAGACTAGGTTGAAACTCCAATTAGCAGATGGACACATGGAGAAACCTATGGGGTTATCAGAGAAAGTCGTAGTGACTTCTTGCGGCATTGAATACGAACATACTTTTGCTATTGTTGATTTTGGCAAGGAGAATAACTATGATATCATACTGGGAAGACCATTCATGAGACAGTTGAAAATGGTCCAAGATTGGGGCTACGATCACATATACCTGAGAAATATGGAAACCACTACACGTGTGAACCTGAGAGACCATAGCTACAAAGATGTGAACCGAACACCGGTAGAGGAGTTTGATTCAGCTACTTTGGCGGGATCCGAATTTCCAGCTTGGTTAGGTAAGCCCAAGGAGTTATGGATGTGTGGAGCCTCGAAATGTGGAAGTCTGAGGCGAGAAGAATATGTTTTAGAAAGGGCTATCGAAGACGAAGCTTATATAGGAGAACCCTTTCCAGAGGACACGCTTGAACCATTAGAATGGACACACATTCTAGCAACCCTAGATGTTTGTGCAATTGTGGATGGTCCCACAACGAAATTTTGCGACAAGGACGGGTACGACGTGGTTCTGTACTTCATGCTGAGAACTACACTCGAAAAAGAAACTGATAGAATAGATGACCTGGAAAAGCTAGACGAGCTTCGCCTAAAAGCAGTAGCTTCTATCTACGCTCAAAAAAGGCGACAAAAAGAATTTTTTGATAAGCATGTGCGGACTAAAGAGTTTAAGGTTGGGGACTGTGTCCTAGTTTACACTCTGAAACAGCATGCTAAGAAGCTTAAAAAGCGAGTGATGGGACCTCTTGTGATTAAAGATCTATCACCAAGTGGGGCCGTCAAGCTTGCTACATTAGACGGAGAAGAAATGCCCAATTGGATTAGTGGATGCAGAGTGAAAAAGTATCTTTTGCCGCTAACCCAAGACATGCTTCTCAAAATACATCAAGAAAAGTTGCGTGTCCAGAAAAAGAAAATGATTTTGGAGGAAGCGCAAGCTGAGGCGAAGGAAAGAATGGAGAAAAGAAGACTACTACGTCAGAAACAGTGCAATGAAAGAGCAATATGAATAAACGCAGTCAGTATAACAGAAATGGATAATGACAAAGAAGAACCCATCATTGAATGCAAAGTAGGAACCAACCAAATCAAAGCCAGAGCACTATTGGATTCAGGAGCTCAAGCTAACCTACTTTCACTCAGTTTGTATAGACAATTGACAAATGACACTAAACTACAAAGTGCCAAGCAAGAGTTAAAGAGTTACTCTGAGAATTCAATCAAAACTGTCGGATGCACAGTTTTACATATACAGATTAACCAGTATGTGTATCCTCATATGTTTTACGTGGTTGAAGACCAAGCTACACAACATCCATTACTGCTAGGACAACCATGGCAGAAGCAATACAATGCAATGATTGACTGGAGTTCTAAATCAGTGCTTATCAAATACGAAGGTGAAAGTCAATCAGTTAAGTTCACCAAAGGAGCAGAGCCAACTCCAAAGGAAGAATCCAAGAACAAAGGTAAACAACAACCAGAGAAAAAGAAGAAGCAATGGCAACCAAAAGTTTCTATACAACTGGATTGCTCTTCGACGAGGAATTCTCAACAGTGGATAAGGAAGACAAGCAATAATATAACAGCTCAACCTTGGGAAAAAATGGAGTCAAAGTTGGTATGGAGACCAAAAAAGGTTGTGCCAGAGAACACAAAGGTGGAAAACAGAGTCTTCAATACCAGACAACAGAGTTATTCCAGACAATCAAGGACAGTGAAACAGATCTGGATTCCAAAGAATTTCATGACGGCACAAAGCTATAGCAAGCAAATTTGGATCCCAAAGATTTGTAAACAGGAACTCCCTTCAGTACAATCAACGGAAACTCCTAGGTATTTCAAGTCGAGGAAATCAACACAAAGAACAAAGCAGGTTTGGGTCGCAAAGAGTTTGTGGCAAGCACAAGTGAAGCGGAAGCAGATTTGGATTGTAAAAAAGAACAACAAAGTGAAGAAGAATCCATCTACTGATTCTACTACCAAAGTGCCAAAACCAATCCAAAACCCGACCACCAATCCTTCAATCAAACAAAGAGCAGCTTTATTGGAAAGACTGTTGTATCATCGCTCTACAATTGCATTGGGAACTTATGACCAAAACAACTACAATGCTTCGCCCACAGACACTTCATAGTCGTCCGGGAGGACTCAGACTAGGAGGGGGGGAGGTATACAGGTATACAGGAGTTACAAAGCAGCTACAAGCGCCAAAAACAAAGAAAAACAAAAATTATATTACAAGGGCAGTGTCTTACATGATTTTGCAATTTTTATGTTTGATTGTGGATATTGATAATATTTATGTCCTTATATACCTTGTTTTGCAACAAGAAGAGATCAAATGATGAATTTGGGTCTCTAGACGTGTAAATATCACTAAATAAGAGTGTTTTTGGAGCTAAAAAGTGGAAAAAAGTGGTAATCCAAGTCCAGAAATCACAAATAAGTGTATATTCATATACACAGGGTTACCAGCTATTTATCGTGTATGTTTGGAATTTTTTGGCTTCAATTTGCTATTTTCCTTTATTTTTTTATGATTTTCTTAATAAAAATAAAAGAAAAATAAAAAAGCAGGTGAAACGAGATCGGAAAAAAGAAAAGAATAGACGGTGATGGTCCTAATGACAACGGCAACCCATGGTAAAAATTGGGTACAATTCTGAAAAAGTTATGGAAAGCCCGAAATGACAGAATTTTGGCAAAGTGGACAGATTTCTCAGAAACAGGTCAAACGGAGTCCAAATTGAGAAATTTCAAATCCTAAAGTGCATTTCACGACGAGATAGGAGCACATGTCAAGTTTGGTAACAAGTGATCCGGGAAGCCCGAAGTTAAGTATTTTTCACATCACTTTCAAGCTCATTTCCACTATTACCTTCTTGGAGAGAGCAAAGAGCACACAGGAGCATCCGACCTTCTACCGCCTTCTACGACTGCTACGAGAGCTCAGAGGACACCAGACATGAGAGGTAGACTTGTTGCATTAAGCTTTTGATGCTTATCGTTAACTTTTGTCGCGAAAACTGACCAAAACCAAGAAACAAGAGCAGACAGGGAATGGGGAAGAACGCTAGGTAGGGGCACAACCGCCTAACCAAACCTTGAAAGAACTTAGAGGTGGGTTACCCTAGCATAGAAGATGGGTTTCTAACACTCAAAGCTCGAGAAAGAACGACTGGAAAAACCCTAGGTCAACAGAGCCTGCAAGAGGCAAACAGGAAAAAGTTGTCGAAACGACACAAAACTTCTCAGGAAGCTCAACAACATCGAGGGCAATGCAACCATGGAGTATCTCCAGGTTTGGACCACCAAAAGTGGGTCAAAACAACAAATTCGACGACAGACACACAAAGCGTCATTTTGGCATAACGGCTGAAATTCACGACCGAATGAAATGAAACTTCACAAGCAGCTTCAAATATACATGGATGACTTATGTTTGCAAGCAAAACCCCAAAAGAAAGGTGATTCACTTACCGATGGTGAAAAAGACGCTTTCGGGCAACCAAATGGAGAAAGATGGAGAACGGGGAGCCAAAGTCAAGTTCAACCAAATAGGTGGCTTCACAACATATCCAATGAGCTGGAAATGCAACTCTCAAGAAGAAAAGTTGAAGAAATTCAACTCCAAGGCAAAAAGACGACTTCGGAGACTGAAATGCCTATAAGGGGGCTTGTTAGCTAAACTGATGACTTTTTAAGTTGAAAACTAGTTAGCAGGGCTTAGGGCACTAGCACAAAGCATTCTTTGCACAAAAAGACCAACATTTCAAGAAACGACATCATACGCGTATGATGTCTCACAGCATGATTTTCACATCCATTTCAACATTTGAGTGCATAGCCTCATTCCACATGTTAATCACATCCTATGAACCAAGTATCATGAGAATTGGAGTTAGAAAACCCAACGAAAACCAAAAAGACGCAAAGTAGGCCATAAAAATTGATTTTGGGTCCTAATTTTGTCAAAATAACTCCAAACTCATTGAAACTTTGTAGGATTGTTGATTAACACATCTATAAGCTATCTGGAACCAAAAAGCACCATTTTGACACAAAAGACATCATACGCGTATGATGTCTATTTGCACTTACAGAGCCAAAACTGCTCATTTGTCATCATACATCCATTGTATACATCTAATACATGCTATATATGAAATTTGGAACCATTTGGTCAAGAGGATCACCCCATTAGCCCAATTGAAGGAAAATCCTTCACCTAAAGCCTATTTTTGGCCCAAATCCAACATACTCAAGTCCAAACCAAGATTTGAGTAGATATAGTCCTTCACTAGTACATGGGGAGTCCACAGAACCAATCCCATGAAAAATTGATGAAAAAGACATCATACGCGCATGATATCTCCAGAGCCATTTTTAGCCCAAAATCTATCCAAAATTCATAAATCCACTGAATAAGCCTATCTAAAGCCAAATCCAAGCTTATGGAGAAATTTGGTCCAAAAATACACTAAAAGACATCATACGCGTATGATGTCTCACTATGTGATTTTGGCACCTCAGGGCTTCAACCACCAAACAGAAGTGATGTACATGCCATTTGAAAGTGAACCACCAAGTTTTATCCAATTTGGATCATAAAATCCAAATACCTTTCAAAATTTTGCCAAGAGCCGGAACTGGACTAAACTGGCCAAAACTTGACCAAATGGTATCCAAACTCAAATCCAAGCATATGATACTCATGTATACACTATCAGCTACAAGCACAATCAATATGAAGTCATTTTGACACAAAAGACAGCATACGCGTATGATGTCTCCAGCATGATTTTGAGCCCATTTTGCATATTTTTTCACCTACCTTGCATCCTTAGGCCCTGAATAGCTCATGTTTCAATTTTCAAGTCATTTGGATAGTTAAAAGCTTCATTTCGGCTTTCAGTACTAAAAAGACGCTAACTTCTGAAATTGGAGTTACAGGATCCATGGATTCCGCCAAGTTATCGGCAACGGATGCTCTTGCAGAAGCGGAACCCTTTGACATTCCAGCAGAAACCCTCAAGCCAACCAAAACTTGGGTGGAGGAAGCAGTATCGGAGAAAGAGGAAATAAAGATCTACCAGGGGACTTTCAGAGATCCTCAAGGGCAAGCGGTGGATGTACTGATGATCCCACAGGAATTGGTAAATTATAGCAGGTCAGAAGACATCAGCAGGTACCTGGAAAGGGCAGACTTGCACAGTTTCTTCACCTCGAGACCATCATGTGTGGATACAAGAAGAGTGTACGAGTTGGCAACATCCATTCAGAAGGATGGGAAAGCCACATTGACAGCCATGGATGGAGAGAAAGTAGAAGTACAGATCACTCCACAGCTCATTGCAGACGCATTGAAGCTGCACAACAAAGGGAGCTCTGTCAGGGAAAGAAGGGAGGCCATAGAGGTCTATGGATCCAAGAAACAGAATGCAACCTATGGAGATATGGCGGACCAAAGAGCGGCAACCCTTTGCCGACTGTACAACCAGTTTCTCCATATTTGCAGTAAAAGACCGCAAAAGTATACGACACCACCCCATGCCATTGCAACTACCATCACATGGGCTTTGAAGAGCAATATGCCAAAAGAGGTGAATTACGCTCAACACATCCACGAGCAAGTAATTGCCATGCACAACGAGAAGCCAAAGTATAGAGGAGGAGCTGAAGTTCTGACAAGAATAGCTTATGAAGCTATTGGATCCAGAGATCAATGGCCAAAGGTTCCCTCCCAGAATGAGTGGCTTAGAGAAGCCGATGAGGAGGAAGAACAACCTGAAGTATCCAAGAGGGCGTCCACAAGAGCACGCAGGAAAGTAGAAATAGTTTTAGAACCTGAAGAGAACGTGGATGAGCCGCTTATGAAGAAAGCAAAGAAGAAGGTTGCTCTCAAGCAAACCAAAAGTCAGAAAGCGGCAAGAATGGAAAGACTGGTGGAGCAGTTTAGAGCAGAAAGAGCTCTAAAGGGGGACTTTGAAGAAAAGTGGGTGCCAGACCCCACCAAAGTCGAAACTAGCTCAGCCAGGCCACATGTTGATCAATACGATCAATATATTAGAGCTTATGAGGAGTCAGAGGCTATACTGGAGCAGCAACCTGTCAAGCCATACAATGAAGAGGAAGTACAGCTTTTAAAAGCTGAGCTGAAAAAGGACGACAAGGGGAAGAACAAAGTAGATGAGTCTATTGAACCTCAAGAGAAAGACGGGCAAGAAAACAAATGGAAAGCCAAGATGACTGAGGACAATCAACCCTCCTTTACTGATGTACCAAGCCCGAAGAAGACGGAAATCATTGTGGAAGAGACCACAGTAGAGATGGACACGGCTGGTATGGAAAAGCCGGAGGCCGGAACCAAGGAAAAGGAGATAGATCCAATTCAGCAAAAGAAAAACGATTATGAGGATCTGGTAGCGATAGGGTACACTGAAGCAGAGGCCCTTGAGGCAGTTTATGGGATCACCCTACAAAAACAAGATGATCAGAGAGGGACAGAGGAAAAAATAAAGAGTACAAAAGAGAGTGAAGAGAAACTGGATGAGCAGAACGTACTAGAAGAGCCGAAGCCAGTGGAGGTGGTGGCAGAAAAAGCTTTAGAGTTGACAGATGAAGATGAAAAAGACATGCACATGGTGCATGAACTGCTCAGCAAGATCAAAGAAAGATCCAAGGCAAAGGAAGTGGAGATTGAGACAACCAAACAAAGGGAAGCCGAGTTGCAGAGGAAATTAGAGAATGCTATGACTGAATCTAAAAGTCATAAAGCATCACTCTACGATGCGGAAAACGAGAGAGACGGCTTGATACTCCAGCTAGCCGAGGCCTCAAGAGAAGTAACAAGTGCACAGGAAGCAAGGGAGCGGATGGAAGACGACTTGGAGGCGGCTAAAGATGAGCTCATTGAGCTAAGGGAAAGAGTCGAGCTCCAAGAAAGAACAATCACTAGACTCAGGACTACTCCTAGAGTTAGCAGAGCAGGAACCGAACAAGAGGGAGCTCTTGTACCAGCTCTGGAAGACCAGGTCCGAAGCTTACAAAGAGAGCTAAGATTAGAGCAAGTGCAAAGGTTGCACATTGTGGAGGGATCATTGGCAGCAGAGGAGAGGCTCACTTTAGAAAATCAAACACTAAGAACAGAGAATGAGACCCTCCGCAAACAGCTCCAAGATCTACAAGAGCAACAAAGAAGAGATACAGAGAGACCACAAGAAGAATCAGGTGGAGCCGCCATAGAGCTACCAGAAATTGGAGAGGCAACCACAATTGAAGATCCAGCCCCAGTTCACGAGGTGGCCTCGACTTCAGGAATCTCTGAAGAAGAAGAACAAAGGCTCCATGACCAAATAGAAAAGTCAGCAGAGGAGAGTGCCAAGGCGGAAATGGAATGGGAGAGGAGACTCATCATCTCCATTAGACTTCAGGGATTAGACACAAAAGTGCTCCATGAAGAGTGGATGCAACCCAGCCTGCCTTTCCCTTTGATGAAGTTTGAAGTGATAAAAACAAAAAAGAGAATAGAGGAGGAGCAGTATGTCGCTCTTTACGAAGGCGACATCACAAAGGAGGAACAGTCAAAGAAGATAGTAGATTCACAACCTAGATGGAGGAAAGGTTGGCTGAACAAATACCCAGCCTACCTCATCTACTTGGTGGAGGCACCAAAGGAGATCCGGGAGAATGCAACCTTCTGCCCGGTGCCAAGAGTCAGAAGCTGGAAAGAGCATGGCAGGATTGCAGAAAAGAAGCCAAATTTGCTTAATTACCCCAGGATGCCAGGACCAAAGGCAGGAGAGAGAATAGGTAAAGCCTACATGGTGAAAACCCTAACGGGCACCCTCAAGCTCTTTACTGGCTCTCCTGACCTTTCGTGTCAGATGCTCAAGAAAATTTGCAGGACTCTCTTAGCTTGCATTGAAGTGTTCGCGCCAGATAAAGCCACGACCTCGAGTCTACTATCGACGGCCGACACAGTGACTGATATGATGTATGATCTTTCATTGCAGCCTTCTCCAAAAGTGTTGCACCTCCTATACCAGAGGATTATGTTTTTGCCTAGCTTCCACATGCAAACATTCGAAGAAGCTTTCTACACCGGCTTTTTCACCCACGAAAGCAAAATATTCGGCCCAACCTTGACCATCGGCAACCTACGATACGAATCACATTTGCAGATGCTCAAGACGACAGGACTTTATTGACCAAGCATAAAAGTCATGTCAGGGACGACATGAACGCGGAGGGGGGGAGTGTTGAGCCAGCAGAGCCAGCAGAGGATCACACCCACATTTTTGCTCACACTCATCATTTTTGTAACCATTGATTGTGATAAATGTCTTTCCGACATTGATTTTGATTGGAGCCATTCATTAAAGTAACGGGACTCAATTGAGTTTCCAGCTTGTAATTCCGAAGTAATTTCACTTGCCGATGTAATTAGTCAGAGATGTTCTCACCTCCAAGGCTGAGGTATATAAGCCAAAGTTTTGTAACCTAAAAAGATTCAGATTATTAATCAAAGTGAGTTTTTGAGCGCCATGACTGTGTCTGAGAGAGTGTGAGAGAGAGAGAGAGAGTCTTATCTACTTGCTACGCGAGCTACGGAGCCGCCATTGGAGAAGCGACACCGCCATTGTGTTAGCAACGGCGAGAGCTATGCAGAGATACCAAGAGTGCGCGCTATCGGCTTCTATGTGTGGTAAGTTCCTACAAGCTTCGGTGTGAGTTTTCTTCCAACTCGTGTGTCGGAATGGAGCGTGCAGCATATCTATAGAACCACAACGAGTAGAGCTACACATTGGTACCATCGGGGTCAAGTTTCGATCACCTGTATTTTTCGGCCTGTCTTCATACGCGTTTACCGCACGGAGTGGTTATAGGTTGATTTTGCAGTTCAAGTCTTTAGGGTGTTGTTCTTACCTAGTGTATAGACTTCCCCTTAAGTTTGAGATCGATTCAATGATTCTAGATCCTGTTTCGTATAGCATTCGTTCGTAGTACGGATTTCAGTCACTTGCGTATTTTAGAACTTAGATTTGATTTCCTTAGTAGTGATTGTCATTAGAAGGTCGAGTAGGTGATTTGACACCCACCTAGTTGTTTCCATGCGCCTGCGGGTCAAGCTTCATTCTGTTGTTGGTTGAGTTCTCGCTATTTAGCTTCCGCTAGCGGCGTAACCGCCTTAACAATTACCCTTTGCCATATTCAGAACATGTGCTTGAAAGAGTTGCAGGGAAGGAAGCTTATAGCTTTTTAGATGGGTATTTTGGCTACAATTAAATCACAATTTCACAAGAGGACAAAGATAAAACTCCATTTATATTCAAATTTGGAGAGTTCGCATTTTGTGTTATGTCTTTTGGCTTAACCAATGCCCCTGTTACCTTGCAAAGATTGATAAACACTGCTTTTAGAGAATATTTGAGGGAGTTTTGTGGAGCTTTCTTATATGAAGTGTGTTGTTCTTCTTAGAAAGAACATCTATCATGTTTACAAAAAGTGTTTGAGAAGTGCAGATTGTATGCATCTCATTAAACCCTTTCAAATGACAATTTTGGGTTAAACATATAGTGTCCAAAAATGGTATTTCCACACATGAGAGAAAAATTAAAGCCATTTTCAATTTTCCACCACCTAAAAAGTATAAAGGAGCTCAAAGGTTCATGGGCCATGTTGGTTATTACCGGCGGTTTATTTTAAACTTTGCCGAGATAGCTCACCCATTGTACAAGCTTCTTATTGAGTTCCACTGGACCTTGGAGTGTGACCATGCTTATGAGTTATTAGAAAAGGCCTTGACAAGTGGTCCCATACTATGAGTGTTTGATTGAAATGTAATTTTCCATGTGCATATTGATGCATCAATCTTTGCTATTGGATGTGTTCTAGCTCAACTAGGAGAACATAAATTGGACTACCCCATTAGCTTTGCAAGTCATCAATTAAATGATGTTGAAAGGACGAAACCACTACAGAGTGGGAAGGTGTAGCTATGATTTACATAGTAAAGAAATTTTACCACTACCTTCTTGCCAATAATTTTGTTTTCTATGTGGATCATCAAGCTTTGTTGTAGTAAATAAAACTTGTTCCATGGGAAGAATTACACGATGGTTATTAATTCTTCATGAGTTTGATTTTATTGTTGTACTAAGACCCTATAAAAGACATGTCATGGTGATTCATTTGTCTTGCATACCCAATGGTGAAGCCCCTACTAGAACCAATGATGAATTTCTTGATACTTTCTTGTTCCTAGTTAAGACCTTGTCTGAATGGATTGAGTAGATTGTGAGCTTTCTAGTTAATGGTTTCCCACCCAAGTGCTTCAAAGGATATAGATCTAAAACTATTAAAGGAATGTGAACCTTATTCTCTAACTGCAGGAACTCTCTACAAGCTAGGGAAGGAGGATATTCTTAGTTGTTGTTCTCGTGAGGATGAGTATTTGTACATACTACAAGAAGCCCACATGGGTATAGCCGGAGGACATTTTTTAGGGGAACTAACTGCTAAAAAGGTGTTGCAATCAGGCTATTGGTGACCTACCTTTTTCAAGGATGCATCACTTTTTGCAAAAGGGTGTGATGAAGACCAATGTTACAAGATCACACAACAAAAGGATAAGATGCCCTTACATCCTATTAAAGTGACTCAACCATTTGAAAAATGGGGTTTAAACTTTGTAGTCCCTATTAATCCGACAGCTCTTAACACTCAATCTTGATATATTATTGTTGCCACTGACTATGTGACAAAGTCGGCAGAAGCGAAGGCAACACGAAAGGCTAAAGCAGGGTCAGCTACTAAGTTTCTCTTTCAGAACATTATTACACAATTTGGTTGTCCCCTTGAGATTGTGAGTGACAATGGTACTCATTCTATAAATGAAGTGATAAAAGAACTCACGACAAAATTCATGATAGCCCACCATAAGTCTACACCTTATTATCCACAAGAAAATGGCCAAGCTGATAGCACTAACAAGACTTTAATTTCTATCTTGACAAAAAAAGTGGAAGCTGGTCGCACAGATTGGGATTTGAAGCTGACATCATCTCTAAGGACTTATTGTACTGCTTACAAAGTGGCTATTAATTGTACACCATTCAAGATGGTATATGGCCAAGAAGAAATTATGCCATGGGAGTTTGTAATTCCTAGTTTGCAAATAGCTTCACAAGAAGGCCGGATGGTAACCCTTTAGTTGAGATTTTATATATCCTTGAGAGGTTAGATAAAGAAAGACAATTGACTGTGGAAAATGCACTTGTGGAGAAAGATATGAGAAACAAAAGGTTTGACCTTCATTTAAAGAACAAGCATATCAACGTTGGGAATGAGGTCTTTATGTATGGAGTGCATAACGAGAAGAAAAACTTGAAATATGCAGGAGAAGGACCATATAGAGTATGCAAAATCACCCCACAAGGTACCATTTGTGTGGAAACTCTTGATGGAGTTGAAATCGTTGGATTCCTCAATGGGAGTAAATTTAAAAGATAATATGATCCTTTAAGACAAGAGGAGCTATGTGCCATCCATAAAAAAAAGGCAGCCAGGCACAAGTAGAATTGAAAAAGATACAGGCTCAAGTTGAAGCTAAGCAATGACAGCAACATATTAGATGCCAACGAGAGGCCAACCTTGGAGTTACACATGCATCTCAAGTTGAAACAGAGGATGATTGGTTGGACTCTGACACACCTCTACAATATCCTATTGAGTTAAATAGCACTTATGGGAAAGTGCTATATAACGCCTTATTGGACACAGGTGCTAAATATAATCTTCTATCATATTGAATGTGGTGTGAGATAGGAAAGCCATCTCTATTTGAGAGTACTATCCAGGTCAAGGGTATCAACAAGAAAAAAAACTACTATTTTTGGAATCTGGCACAGTTTTGTCAGTTATGAAAACAGTGTTGAAGCTCAAGACTTTTTTGTCATGCCTGTTGGAACTATGGAAGGAAATATAAACCTGGGATGCAAGTGGATGTTAACAACCAATTGCACTATTGATTGAGGGACTCAGAGTGTCACAACATAGAAACCAACACTTAGCCCTACCACTCAAGTGATAGTCCTTGAGATATCACCTCCTGAGGAAATAAAACCCAAAACATTGCATGTCCAAGGGGTTGAACCATCTGTACCTATAGTCCAACCGTCTAGAGCTTCAACTTCTGTAGCTGAAACAAAGCATGAGACACACAAAACTCGTCGTAATATAACAAAGAAAACATACAAACGGGTCCCTAAAGCTTCTTTAGCGACCATTTTTTAAGCTAAAAAACAAAAGCCTTGTAAGAGACGCCCCACTCGCTCCAAGAAATGTAAAGAAAACATTGCGTTGGATTCCTAAAATGACTATTGGAAGGCCAAGGATACTATGTAGGGAATGATCAAATATGGGTACATAAACATAAATTATGTTCTTACTTGTCACCTATAAACCCATGTGAGTCAAAACCTGTAATGATAAAGTCGATTGAAGACCGTGGAAAGGGAAAGATCACAAAATACTATACATCAGATATGGAGCTAGTTTGGGTACCCAAGCAAGAGCGACTTGTATCGCTCGACTTAAACATCAAAAAAACAAACGAAGCTTCTTGCTTTTCATGTAGTTCTTCTACAAAAACACAAACTTCTTCACAAATTCCACCTACCACCAAAAATGTACAAGAAAACAAGGAACGAGTAGCACCTCCCATTATAAATTCATCACCCTAAATGACATTTCAAGTAAAATCATGGGAGATTACCTTACCACCCTTGAAACTAGATGAAACGCCTAGGGTATTGAAAAACTATTGGTCAAAGTCTTCACCCATTACAACTTTGGAACAATTGGTTTCAAAAGGTGACGACATCGTTCCAAAAGGTATAATCTACTCAAGGAAGGGGGGAGTGTTTTGCTGACATCCATGATTCACTTGCTCCCCTCTTCACCTTCCTCCCTGACCCTTCAATCTCCCAATCTTAGAGAATGTATATAAATAGCAGTATACTCAAGAAAGCAAAAACTACAATTAAAAGAGGAAGAGCCACCAAAAAAAAATCTTGAAACCTACAAATTCTAGTACATGACCCAAAAATCATAATAACACATTATGCACAAGGACACGACCTTTTAACATGACCCTTGATATTTTCACATTAACCAAATCTATATGTGTGTACAAAGATGACTAGTACGCTAGAGGTACCCACTTTACTTTTCACAAGCATTTCACATAGTCTAGTTGGTGCTTTCCTATGAATGGGATTTGGTAGATATACTAGCGTGTGAGAAATTTTTTGAGCAATTAGGATGGCTGATACTTCTTTTGACAATGATTGATCCCTACTTAGTAGAGAATGTCTCTTCAATTGCACAAGCTTATCCTTTTGAGCAAAATGACTATACACGCCTAGTGACATTCTTAGTGAACGTATGTGCATCTAATGATGAGGAAGATTTACATGATTACACGGATGGCACGTATGGTGTCACTTTATTGTTCTTGACGATGAAGAGGATGTAGGTTTAGACTTAGAGATACCCACCCATCTATACAATATCCTATTTCCTTGACCCTCTAGGGGGGTGCAGAAACTTAGGTTAGGGTTCTTTATGTTGTTTTGATTGTGTTCAATAAAGGTTGGTGCCTCTTCCAACTAATGTACCTCCTAGAGGTATACCTTGTGTTTTCTAGTGTGTACACGAGCGCATTGCAGTAGTTGGAATTTTGAACTTCATGGAATCTTTGTTTGATTCACACTTCAAATTGAGCGCGATCATCAACATGAATAATTGTTTCTTGTCCATTATTATTTCTTTTTGTCTTTTTTAGCATCCATGTTTGTCTGCTTTAATTGTGATTGGTATCACAATATTCAACACATTTGCTTAGTATTAAACATTAGATTCAATATAATTGTATGTCATAGTCCCTTATCTAGGTTTATGAATCAATAAGTCTGACTAAGCTAGTTTGACCAAGATAAACATTAGAGATCTTCTCTTAATACCAGGGGAAATGCCTTCCTAATTGTCAATTGTTCCTTTAGATTCTTAATCTGATATAGTGAAGCATTGTGTGCAATGTACTAGTAATTTCTAGTGGGCTTAATCACTCTTAGCCTTTAGCTTAAGTATTATAAAGGGATTTACTATTGTGATGAGCCGAGGAAGGGTAACAGTGTCAATATGCCCCTCCAAAGTTAAAAAATTGAAATGCAGTGAAAAAAAAACAAAAACAAAAAACAAAAGTGCCAAAAATGTAAAATCTTAAGCTAGAAGAGAAATCCCAGCTTGATTTTCTACTTCACTCACATGTATTGCCCATGGTACTAGAGCCCTAGAGGTTCCCAGTGTGAGCGCTTTTTCTTGAGAAGAAAAAATCCCAAGGCATACAAAATAAGCACACTCATCAAAAATTGAATCAATGTGGAAAACCCTTTTGGGGTTCAAACAAAGGAAATAATTCAGGCGATGATTTCATATGCAATTCCTTCTATCGTAGCTTAACTAGAAGGTCTTCTAGGTATAGTCTCTAATCAGCCCTTGGACATGAAATACTTTGCTCTTGCGATTAAACAACTTAATTGACCAGAGGGAATTGAGAAGAGTTGACCCCTAGTGCCTCCTGATTGTTAAATTAGCAACCCTAGACTTGTTATTTTTTTACGTTTACAAGTGCTTATGTGTTTGATTATATTACAATTTAATGTTTACTGCTAAAAAATTATTTAATATTCTGTTACCAATCAATCTATGTGCCTATGCACTGCATATTCTTTATGTTCTATGAGAATGCAATTACTATGCCATTTTCGGTTGATTTTGTAGTATTTGAAGAAAGCTAAAGACATTCAATCTCAAATGATCTTCCACCTCGACAAATGAGCTTGACCTCACTAGCTTCTGAGGACGGAATCTACATTAGGAAAGGGGGCATGTTAACCACTTACGAACACCCTATCACCTTTGATGGATGTCTTATCACTTTCTTTGAGTCATGGACTAAGCTTGCTGGTCGTATAGGTGCATAGGTGATCGTCGATGAGAGGTGCACCACTTATCTCATTTTTCTATTATTTTTGCTATGATCGGCCACTGTGGGCGCCCATGTGTGAATGGTTCAAATTCGTATATAAGGTCCATTTTGACCTAAAATCCCCATTTTTGAGGTGCATGCTAAAGAAGTGCTCTTGCTCTACCTCTACCTTCTCCTCCATTGTGTGTTCATGAGATTGTGTGTGCGCGTGCGCGCGCGCACGTGCGCTTGAGAGAGAGAGAGAGAGAGAGAGAGAGAGAGAGAGAGAGAGAGAGAGAGAGAGAGAGAGAGAGAGAGAGAGAGTGATTGAGCATTATGGCAGAATTGGTAACGAGGAGGCGGTTGAGTGCAGCAACAATGGCTCCCTCTTCTTTCCAGCAAGGTATCCTTTACAACAGCAAGTATAGAGCAGTGAGTGACATACCATTGCCCCTTTGATCTTATTAGGATAGTCTAGTTGTGTCCTTGCAGCCATTCGTGGTTCACACAACAAAAAAACTAAAAAACAACCTCAAGCTTAGGCTAAGCCTTGAGGTGCTGATGATTACAAATTGGATGCCTGTAGCCTCATGTCTGCAGCCTCTCACTCGGGCTAATTAATTTCTTGTGGATCCTAATCAAGAATAGGTTAATCCATGTTGTCCAATATCTTAAAATTACAAATGTCCCACTCACTTCCCTTTCAAAAATGTGTTGTGGTGACTGGATAACATCTACCTATCTATATATTGGTGCCAAGAGAAAATTGCATTTTTTGCTCATATTGTATAACAAGTCTGACAACCTAGTTTTGTCATATATAGTCTCAGGGAGATGCCTATTAAGTTTGGAATCAGCTGGAGTTAATTTTCTTGAGGATATGCATTTGGTTAAGTGAGGGGTTTGAAGAATAGTATGCATATCAATTCTCAAAGTGGAGTGTGATGTGTTCAAACAAGAGATTGACAGTCTCTTAGCATGCCTCCATGCCCTAATCAAGTCACGTTCTTCCTAGGATTGACACTTTGTCTTGGTTTTGTCTCTTCTAGAGATATGATAGGTGTTGACGCTTGTGGGCCCCAAGACAATAAATTTATGTGATTTGCCTCCTAAAAAAAAGGCCATTAATACAAAGTGGGTTTAAAAGTTGAAATGTAATCCGGATGGTAAGATTGATAGCCATAAGGATCGACTTGCTACAAAAGGTTATGCACCCAAAAAAAAGGCATAGATTATGAAGAGATTTTTCATTAGGTAAATTTTGGACTCTCTCATTTGCCTCTCTTGTCAAAAGTAGGCAACCCAGTGAAGTACATAAATGCTATGTCAAATCCCTATCAACCATCATGTCAGTGGAAAGATCTTACAAAGTAGGTTCTAAATCCCCAAACTTTGACAGATTTGGAGTTGATTTGTAGAAGTTATGGCCTCCCCCCACTGAAGCTAAAATGTGGGGAGAGATTCCATTTATAAGATGGAGTTGTCACATCAAAAAATGGAATCTTCTAGAGTATAAGGAATCTGATGGCATGCTATATATCACTGGATAGATCTCCATCTAAATCCAAAAGGTTCGACGTGTTTTATTTAATTTGTAAAATTTTTACCGTGTGCTTGTTTTGGACAAGAGGGAGAAAGTCCAAGTCCTATAGGACCCATTTGAGAGTCCAAAATTTTCACTTGCTGTATGACTACTTTTCATTTTCTATGCGCATTGGCAGCTTGTTTTGAATGGGATGTACATCAATCAAACATTATTATTGATTTCTTGAATGGTGATATATTTGAAAAAGTTTATGTCATGCAGCCTCGTCGGTTTGTCATAAAAAAGAAGAAGATAAACTGTGAAAATGTAAAGAATCTTTGTATGGGTTGAAGCAATCTCCTTTTGTTTGGTATAAGAAAGATAATCTACTATTAGATACCTTATTTATGTATGCAGTATGAGGCCAAATATTCAGTTTGGAATCACACAGTTAGTAGATTTATGCATAGCCCATGATATAATCATTGGAGGTTGTCAAGAGGTCTTTTGCTACTTGAGTGGCACTTTACATCTTGGTTTTTTTAATCACAAGGGGGTATCATTTCCGCCAAATGTACATGCTTTTTAAGACTCAAAATGGGCTGATTGTTATGACGCACAAGTTTCCATGACTGGTTTTTGTTTCATGCCAGATAGTTCATGCATATCGTGGTCGAGCATGAAGCAACCTACTAAGGCCACTTCTAGTTGTTTGTGAGGCAAAGTACAAGACAATCTTACAATTACGATTGAGTGTGTGAGGCTAAGTATGAGGTTGTTTGTGAGGGCCTCCTCATATCCCTTACTCTTGAACAACACATCCAAGCCATTAACTTTAAAAAATACAAAATAAAACAAAAAATATTCAGTTAAAAATCAAACTGAATCAAAGCACCAAAATTTCCTCGCAAAACACTTTAGGTTTACACCATGGGCACATGGCATGAGAACTTAGCTTTTCATTTCTAGAAAATTAGCATAAGGAAAAAAAAGATAAGATAAGGATAAGGTGAATAAGTAGGTTGTTGAAAACATTTTGAAATGAAATATCAATTATTCAAAAAAGTATAAATAACTGATAAGGAAGAAAAATATCAAGAGAAGATAAGGTATTTATCATGAATGTGCATAAAAAGAGGGCTTCTCGTCTTGTTCAACACTTCTCTCCTCCATTTTCAAGGAAAAAACTTGAGATTAAGTTGTAGAGAAAAATTGGGAAAGGAATAGCGAAGCCTCTTTCACACACACACCTCTTGCATAAACCTCCTCTTCAAGAGAAGCCATGGCCAAAAGCATAACTAATCTTGCCATAACTTGTTCTCCTTCCTCTCATTACACTTCCTCTCCTTTCTCTTAGCCCTCAAACTTTCCATAGCTTGAATCTCCCTTGTCTTATTCCACTCCCTCATTCTAAGTAGAACAATTAGTGGTCTTCAAGTGAAGGGAAGAGACAGAGGGCCCACTACATCACCAAGATTCTTCAATAATCCCCAAAGAGAGGAGGATGCTCTACCATACATATATCAAGGAAATGTTTTCTTATCATCTTTGTGCTATTGCACATCTTACAAATTGAGTTACTTTTCATTCTAAGTTAATTCATGCTTAAGCTCATATATTTCCATAAGCAAGATTTCCTCATACTTAAAAGCAAAAATTATTATTTTTTCTTGTTAACTACTAGCAATGTTTCTAACCCCTAATTAGGATGCTATTTCAAGTTCTGTTATTTCAAGTTCTTTAGCATACCATGCAAATATGTCCTAGAAAGAGTAGAAAGCACTCTATCTATCTATAGGTGCCTAGGAATCATACTTATCTAAATAGTATGCATGATGAATATTGATTAATATATATGCTTACCCCCAAAACCTTGCAAAAATTTATTATCAACTTTCAAGTTTCTCTTTTTCTCTCACCTAAATTACATAATAATAGATAAAAATACCATAAATCAAAGAGAGTTTAGTTTTGGAAAATGTTTTTTGGAACTAACCTTATTCTCCAAAGAGGCAATATAATTTCTTCAAAATAAATACTCTCATGAAAGGCTCATAACTTTCTCTTTGATTATGCATTCACGCTAACTGAAGAAATAGAATCTCTTTTTTTTCCCTCTCTATAAAGTATGTGATATAATTAAGTGAACATATAATTCTCTCAAGAGGAATTTGAGTTTTAACACTAGACTTGTAACGAGCCACAAAACTGGCTAAAGCCACAAAAATGGCTCACGTAAGGATTCTAGCAAATGAAACGTAACTTTTGTATATGACATCAAAATTTCATAAAACTTCTTAATTATGGGTTCAAGATATGAGAAAGGTTTCTAAATACACATTTTACAAAAAATGCTAAAAAATTTAACCAAAAAAACTTTTTTAAAATTACCAAATTTTATAAAATTACACTTTAGTACTTAACTTGGAGAAGTAAAGAATGTTGGCAGTCTCTCTATATGGGTTTAAAAATCTATCACATACCTAGTGAGGGATTTTTCAAAGAATTTTGGGCCTGCTTAATAATTATTTGATTTATCTTCAAAAGAAAATAGAAAAAATTTGTCCATCCACACAAATTAGTTGTAGAAGATGGCAATGGAAAGACAACTTTAGACATTCACTTAGCTCTATAATATTTTTTTATTAACTCATATTGAGTGTTCGGTATAATTTCCTGAAACCATTTTCTATCTAGATAACTAAAAAAGTGTTGGGATTTTTCTTGAAAAAGTCTCAAAAAGCCACAAAAGTGGCTGATTTTTTATAGGACTGGTGTTAAAGTGTGATTTTATTACAATAAAAAGAGAAAAGGATTTCCCTTCCAAGTAAGGTTATCCCCCTTTTGTCAATTGAAAAATCCTAAATCTTTAAGCCTCTTCTAACAATGTGATTAATTATAAGGTAAGCAAAAATCCCATCATCTTAAAGCATAATTTGTGGATTTTTCATACTCCATTGCACTAGTATTTTTCACTGCACTACATGTCCACTCTTACAAATTTTTCATTTTACTCTTACACTACCATTCATTAAAGGGTTGTATTCTTGTATAATCAATCATCAACCGACTATCCTTGCATAATCAATCAAAAGAATTTCTAAGACTAATTGCCTTAGGATTATAATCTGGTGCATTCTAAAGTTTTGATTTTATAACTCATGGTTCACACAAAAGAAAATGTCATTGTAGAGAGCATATGCATTATTCATTTCAAGTTTTCTTTGTGATTACAAAGAGGGGAGTAAGGGGATAGATTCATGGAAGTGACAATCGTGTTGCTTGAACTTAAAACTCCCATCGCTTCCATCATCCATGGAGATGTCCATGGATGGCAAATAATACAAACAAAACAAAGGGGATCCATCCAAGACGGGACTAACTTGAAATTTGCATCGAGACAAAACCTTAAACTCCCAAGAGAGTCACTTTTTTCTTAAGCTATTGTTTAAGTAGACATTACAAGGAAATAGAAATTAAGGGATTTACAAATCTATGAACCTAATCTAAATTTCCATTAGGATTAAAAAAATTACCAAGAAGATTTGACGTGGATAGCCCTAGCATAACACAAAAGTTTTTTAGTGTGAAATTTGTCTTAAATGATTTGAAAAAGGTCAGTATAAGTGTTCACCGATGGGATGCAATAAGTGATGGTCCTTCTTGGCTAGGATTGATAACCATTGGTCTATATTTTGAGCTCGGTCTCATTCAATGCCCTGGAATTGGGATTGGACGGGAGTGAGTTTTGATCAGATGGAAGGATCAGCATATGCGTTTAGAAATTGCCCTAGTTCCGGTAGGCCTAATTCTGACAGGAGTGGAGGAAGGAAAATAGATCTGAGAAGCAATCGGATATGGAAGGAAGATGTGATATAATTAAGGAACTCTTCTAATTGTTTGGTAAAATGGATCCTTGAAAAGAATAATAACATAAATGGGCTATCCCGCAATTGTCCTCATCAATCGGTCCTTTTCTCTGCTTCTCAAAATATTTAGTTAAAAGAAATGTAAGGTAAATTGATTTTTTCATCCTTTCGCAAATAAGATAAAGTCAAGTATGAATTGGAAATTGTGTAAAAGGGACTACCCCCACACGTGACATAGGAGACATGATATTCGAGTCATCTTGGGACAAGGATAGGGATATGTCTTGAGAAGTATATGTGACTGCTTGAAAGATAACTTGATAACTTTAAAAATACTAAAGGAGAAAAGAAAAAAATATTTCTTAAAAGGAAAAATGTAGGAACAACCTACTAAAAGCACACTTACAAGGGTATGTAACATCTTGTATGCTAATTTTTGTTAGTGGATATTTTGCAAGTAGACGCTACCATAGCGAGAACTAAACCAACATACCAAAATGTTGGCCAAGGATGTAAATCAACCCACATGCACATGGAAGCAAATAGATGGTTGTCAATCACCTACTCAACCTTCTAATGACAATCACTAAAGGAAATCTAATACAAACATCCTATGCGCTTATGACTACAACAAAACCGATGACGCTCATGCTATGAGAATCAAGATCAATTGTCCTTGAATCGCCTCAACACTCATAGGGACTCCTCTCCTTACCAAGAGGTTTCTACCCTATGTACTTGGGCCATGTATCCCACTTGTAACCATTAAGTGTAGTAAATGTGTATGAAGATATGCAGTCTAATATAGGTCACTAGTTCTCAACATGCATGATCCTAATGTGTAGCTCTTTTTGTCGTGATTCTATTGATATGAAGAAACATGCATGATCCTAATGTGTAGCTCTTTTTGTCGTGACTCATATCTAGTGCATGATAGAAGATCATGTATTGGGTGGGCTCAATAGAATCTTGGTGGCTTGATCATCTCCAAGTAAGACTCAAATCTAGTGTTGTCAATGCTCACTGCTGGTCCAATGATCTTGCTATCATATGCTCACTGTTGGTCCAATGATCTTGCTATCATATGTGAAAAATCATGTGTAAAAGCCTCCTCAAAGGCTTGCATGTGGAAGCTGGGGAAAAAAATCAGCCTTTGGTAGAAGAAATGTAATATTTGTGGTGAGGGTTGGGTTGAGAAGTCATAATCCAACATGAGTAGAGTGTTGCCCATTGATAGTAGACTTGAATCCATGGATTTTTTTGGTGCAAACACCTCAATGGAGGCGAGCAATGTTTTGCAAATTTCCGTGAGCATCACACATGTCAAATCAAGAGAGACAGTGAAGAGCTTAATGATGCCCGTTATGGTTCTGACCATGTAACTCCCACTTATTCTCTCTCCTTCTTTGGGTGGTGGGAGCTTAGGATAGTTAATCCATGTTGGATGCCTCTACAAAATCCTCACATGGTCCTTCCATGTGCGTATCCTTGGTATTGGGCAGAAGGAGAAACCATCTCGTACAGACTTTGGTGCATCGACCAAGTATACTAGGTAGGTTGGGTACTTTGTAAGCCATCCTCTTCTCCACTTTGACTATGAGTCCACTATCTTCTTGGAGACTGTTTGATCTTTGATGTCACCTTCAAAGAGTGGTGTGGTCCCCTCTGCTTGAATTAATTTCTTTATGGTGAGCACTTCATATTTGAACAATGTGTAAGGTAGGGATGGCTGCATCCACTCTTCTCTGATTACATTTGTATCTAGCCTTAGTGCACCCACAGAGTGCAGCATCCTTTGCTCCCATTCTATTGCTACTTTGACACCCTCTTCATTGGATTGCTCTATTAGGCTCCAGAGATGGTCCTCGTCCTCTACTATCAACTCCTACCTTTCTTCTTCAATTTGTGGAGGTATCTCCACCGTAATATGGGTTTCTTACAACTGTCTAGAATCTCCATTGGCTCTTGTTAGGAATTGACTGCTGAGTTACTTGGATCCGGATCTGTAACTTGACCCCTTGCTCTCTCCATCTCTTGTCTCAATTTTGCCAGGTGTTGGTGTACTAGCTCCTCTCTTTTTGTAGCTTCTTCTCCATAATTGACTAAAATCTCTTGTAGTGTTTCTAGTTGGCACTTGAGCTGGTCGTTCTCTTCTTTTTGAGCTCTGGCTACTCTTCTTTGAGTTGTTCTTCAATTGCAAAGGAGCAGTTTTTAATGTGAACTCTTTCTCTTTGCTCTAACTTCAACTCCTTTTGAAGTGCCGTGATCTGAGCTTCAAAGGCTTGTATAGCCTGGCTGTCCACTCCCAAACTTGCTCTTGCAACCCTTTGAAGTTTCTCTTAGCCTTCGTATGGTCAATCTTGGAGCTCTAATTTTCCTTTAAGCTCTATTAACTCGTCGCAAGCTTTCTTGAGCTCATCTTCTGTTTTCTCTTTCTCATCTTCCAGATTGGCAATCTCTTTAGATACCTCAACCATTTGGAGAGTGAGGGTATCCCTTTCTACTTCAACTTCTTTTTTAGGAATTTTCCTTGTGATTCCTGCTCTCTCAACTCTTTGAGTAGAATTTTGAAGTTCTTTAGTGAGGTTGTCATGCTCTCCTATTAAGTTTTTCGCTCTTGTCCTCAGTATGTTGTTTTCCTTAACCATAGTGAGAGACCTTGTTCTGATTCTATTGAGTATTTGGTGGGCAAGCTCTCACATCCTCTTCATTTGATGCTACCACACTTTTTGCAGCTCGCCTGGGCAATGGTACAACCAAGGGAGTGGGCCATGCTCAGTAAAACTCCCGCTGGAGGAAGGCGTTGGTGAAACCAAAGTTGGTCCGAGATGGAAGGTGATCTATGCCAAGAAAACGCTATAGGTAGGTGCAGTGTAGAAGGCTAGGGCAGGTACTAAGGTCCTTGGCATCCAAAGGCTAGCAGGAATGTATGTCTAAAGCAATTTTTTAGGCCAAAAGAGCTAAATGATGGTCCTGATGGAATGACAGACCAAGGTACCCAAAATGCCAAATCAATGCTCTAGAATGTGGTGTTCCATGTTCTCTAGAAGCCGGTCCAGACGGCTCGTCAAATGGAGCCCTAGTGCTTAAGATATTGCAGTTCAAAGTTAGAAGGTGTTGTAGATCCTTGACGGGCAAGGCAGCTGGGGATAGGTGGCCCAAGAAGATGTCAGCAGATAGATGCGTAGAACTCAAATTATGGAGCATTCCTTTCTTCTTGGATTGTGGATCGGAGCTCTGGTTTTCAAGTTATGGTCAACTGAAATTTTTTGGGGGCCAATTATGGGCCAACTCGACCACATGGAAAATCGGGCCATATGTTGTTTTTTAGGCCTCAACAAAGTTCAAGCAGATACAGTAGATCATGTGGAGTCAGCACAAATTGATGGCTTGTGATTCTCAGCCCTGAGCACTGAGCTATAGCCTGGGAAAGTCTTGAGTAGTCGAAGAGTGAAGTGGTTCCAGATGACTTTTTAAGTTTTGGTCGCCTCGGATGGTGGGCCCAGAAAAGTCGAAACGCCGCAAGGCTAAAGGGAGTCAGAGTTGGCAAAGTGGGGTTTTGGCTAGTATTTGTAGCTAGACAATTGGAGCCTCACATAAGAAACAACATAGGGATGAAGTGATACAAGGAGGGGGGACTTTTTTCTGCTTGGTGAAAGAATTCCAACCCACCCAATGGGGGATGCCTCACGGCATGCCAGGTGGCGTGGAAAAACCCACATGCACGGGTAGTGAGTAGCAAGAAAGCGTTTATAGGCTGGGCCATGATCTTCAGTTGGTACACAAAGGGGGAGAGAGGTGAGCTCCCTCACCCCGCGGCAATGGAGGGCGGCAATGGCGGCACTATGTGCGCGTGGGACTTACGCAGTATCCTGGAATCATTAACACTTCTGGTTGGCGTAGGTGGCGACGGCGCCCTGCCCGATGGCGTGCTTACAGTGGTGATAGGTGGCCGTAATTGATGACGTGGTAGTGCCTGACGGGGGCCCATTCACGCTGCCCTTGGAGGCCCCATCTTTTGAAGTTAAGGGGGGAGGGCATTAGCGACATCACTAATGCCTCCCCAACATGAGATAGAGGATAGTCGAGAGAGAGAGAGAGAGAGAGAGAGAGAGAGAGATCAAGGAGGCCACCAGGTGTACAAGGGGTGGGCAAGCCCATTTCAAGGCCGACCAAACAAAGGAAAAGGCAAGGGGTAGTTCGGGACCAAAAGGGAAAATAACACCTTGCTCTATCTTTTTGGGACCAAAAGGGAAAAGGGGCAGTTCGGGACCAAGGGACACTAGCACAGAGGAAGAGGAGAGGAGAGCGAGGATGACATGCTGAAGATAGATGTAGACTTATTTGGAGTCACCATAGATGACTCCCTTTTTAGAGGATAAGGTATGCAACCTCAAGCTCATGATTTAATCATAGAGGAGGTTTCAAGCATGTTAAGTGAAGATTTGACCAAGGGTGAAAAAGAGAGTTATGTTCAATTGTGAGTCCTATCCAAACCTATTTGCGACGGAATACATTGAGCATTTGCATGGTGCAAGAGGGGTAGAGCACAAGATTTTTCTCAAGGAGGGACATAGGCCTAAAGCACATAAGCTGAGAAGACTAGGGGAAATCCAACAGGAGGCCCTTTGACAGGAGATCAATACATTGTTGGATGCAGGAATTATGTATCCTCGCAAAGAGTCAGAGTGGGTCTTGCCAGTGGTCAGGCCGACTAGAAGCCATTGAATGCAGCGACTAAGAGAAATCATTATCCGTTGCCATTTCAAGATGAGATCTTAAACGAGGTGGCTGGGCACGAGAGATACTCAATTATGGATGGTTTTTCTCGGTATTTTCACATAGGGATTGCACTCAAAGAGCAGTTAAAGACCACATTCATATCTCCATGGGATTGTTTTGCTTACTGCAGGATGCCGTTTAGGTTATTGAATGCATATGCCATCTTCGAAAATTGGATAAACAAGGTATTTTGGGTCCAGCCCTCAACTGCTTTATCAGGGTCTTCATGGATGATATAGGTTGTTACAGTTCAAGATTAGAGCACCTATTGAATCTGCAGTTATGCTTTCAAAGGCTTGATGAAGAGGGAGGTCAGTTGAACCCCAAGAAGTGCAAGCTAGCACAGCCTCGAGCACAAGTGTTTGGCCATGTGGTGTCGCAAAATGGTATAGAGGATGATCCCGAGAAGGTGAAAGCGTTGGTGTTGATGGAGCCACCATCAAATGCTCAAGGTTTGGCTTCAATTTTTCATAAGTTGAAGTATCTATCACATTTCTTTTGGATGTTATTGCGATATTTGCATCCTCTTCAAAAGAGAGCTCCACAGGTGCATAGTTATGGGTGGAATGAGGAAGCTCAGGAGGCTTTTGGCAGGGTTAAGGAAATTTTGTGTCAATTGCCAGCAGTGTGCCCTCCCAACCAAGAGGATGACTTTTATGTGTCTATGATGGTAGGCACAATTGCTATTGGAGCGGTTGTACTGCAAAAGGTAAGGAGAAGCTGCAAGCCGATATACTTTGAGAGCAGGTCATTAGCTGAGGAGAGCCTACTTACACCGAAGTAGAGCAATGGGTGATGGATTTAGTCTTCGCTTGTAGGAAGTTTAAGGTGCATTTAATTGTGCACAAATTTTTTGTGTTGACAACTAACAATTTGTTACCAGAGGTAGTACTACATTTGAAGCCAGGAAGAAGGATTATGAAGTGGGTGTTGGAACTGCAAGAGTTCGAGTTCGAGTTCGAGTTCAAGGTAGATCACACAAGTCGGTCTCACTTGGCGGACATTCTTGTCAGCAAGGCCGTCGATTTGCCAGCCTAAGGGTGGTGCGAGATAAAACTAAGGAGGAGCCTGATTTGGAGAATGCTTTTACAATGTGGTTCAACGTGGTGTATCGAAGGGTAGTACAGAAGGCAAGAGGAGGTGTTGTGATACACGACCCACATGGAAAAGCTATATTTTTGAAGGCGTATGATCAGGAGGATGTCCACACCAATAACGAGGCGGAGTATCTTACTCTACATTTGGGTGTGAAGCAGTGTATAGAGTTCGGTATTTCCAGGTTGGTAGTGAAGGGAGATGCATTGCTAGTCATCAAGCAATTGATAGGACAATGGCAGGTAAAGCGGGATTTTTTGAAGCATTGGTTCTCTTCCGTCAAGAAAATGCTAAAGTATTTTTAAGAGGTTCAATTCAAGCATGTGAGAAGAGAGCATAACCAAGAGGCAGACTAGTTAGCAAGTAGCAAAGTATAGGTGCATGTTGCAGGTCTATATGTGGCCCCATCCCCTTATGCAGGCAGGGAGACTCTCAAAGTGATTGAAGGGTTTTTGAGTACAGGGTAGTGTTCAGAGGGTTTGTCCAAGTTGCAAAGGAGAAGAGTGTTGCAAAAGGCCCGCAAATTTACACTCGTAGGTGAAGATCTCATGAACTATGGACGTGACAAAGTGCTTATAAGGGCACTGTGCAAAGAAGAGATGGGTATGGTGCTAGATCCAATGCCACAAAGAAAGTAGACATCGGGGCAAAGACCGGGTTCTGTTTCAAGTGCTTAGAGCAGGCTTTTGGTGTCCTTTCATAGTGAAGGACGTACATTACTGGTCCAAGACCTGCCACGATTGTCAGACTATAGATGAAAGACGATTGGTAGCAAAGTCACAAGGTGACATCATTGCACAAAGTGTTTTCGAGAAGTGGGGTCTGGATGCCATAGGTCCTCTCCCAAAATCTATGAGCGATAAGAAGTACGTAGTGGTAGCCATTGACTACCTTACAAGGTGGGTCAAAGCCAAGGCTGTGAAGGAAGTAAATGTAATTTGGTGGCTCAATTTGTGTTTGACAAGATCTGTTGCCGTTTTGGTGTTCCATGGGTGCTAGTTTCTGATAGTGGTCAGGGTTTAGAAGCAAGCTCATGAGTGCATTAGTGGAAAAGCTAAAGATTCAGCATCGGTTTTCCTCACCCTATCACCCCCAATGCAATGGTCTAGTCGAGAGTGCTAATGGGCAAATCATCAAAATGTTGACAAAGTACGTGTATAAGCAAGAAACTGAGTGGGAAACAAATCTAGAGAAGTGTTTGTGGGCATATAGGACATCCTATAAAGTAGCTACAAATTTCACTCCATTCGAGTTAGTCTATGGTAAGGAGGTTGTATTGCTGGTGCATGCACATTTAGGTGCTTTGAAGGGTATGTGGCGTGTCAATGCCACTCAACAATGAGTTCTACAGGACCGGATAGCCATTTTGGAGGCTTTGCAGATGGACAGAGAGAGGCAACAATGACTAATATGTGAAGCAGAGAGAGAAGCGGGTTGCCAAGTTCAATCAGAACCGCCAGACAAGCGGATAGAAGAAGGAGACCTGGTCATGAAGTACGAAAGCTACCTGGATTTCACATTCCACAATAAGTTCAAGAAGAAGTGGAAAGGTCCGTATAAAGTGCAGAAGACCTTTCCAAATGGGACCTATCAGCTGGTGAAAGGAAATGGCAAGATTCTTAGGAACAGGGTGACGGTGGGCGGCTCAAGTTGTATTTTGAAAGGGATCTAGTGCCTGAGGTGCATCATTGTAGCCAAGGGGGGTGGGCAACCCACCTAAAGCATGCGGTGAGCGACAGGAAATAAACAAAGCTTTTGTACATAGCTTGTACATAAGGTTGCAGTTTTTGCAAGTGCTTTCAGTTGTCAGTTTGGTGTGCCAGTTTTAAATTTCTATACCTATGCTTTGGTCGAACATAAATGTTTGGCGAGGGGGCTGGGCAATGATGGTGCAGCCAAAGTTGGTCCGATCTGGAAGGTGATCTATGCTAAGCAAAGGCTGTAAGCAGGTGCAGTGCATAAGGCTAGGGCAGGTACAAAGGTCCTGGGCAGCCAAAGAGTAGCGGGAATGTATATCTAAAGCGGTTTTTTAGGCCAAAAGAGCTAAAGGATGGTCCGGATGGGATGACAGAGCAAGGTAACCAAAATGCCAAATCCGTGCTCTAGAATGTGGTGTTCGATGTGCTCTAGAAGTTGGTCTAGACGGCTCGTCAAACGGAGCCCTAGTGCTCAAGATATTGCAGTTCAAAGTTAGAAGGTGTTGCAGATCCTTGACAAGCAGGGAAGGTGGGGACACGTGGCCCAAGTAGATGTCAGCAGATAAATGCGTAGAGCTTGAATTATGGAGCATGCATACCTTCTTGGATTGTGGATCGGAGCTCTGGTCAGCAAGTTATGGTCAATTGAAATTTTTCTGGGGGCTAGTTATGGGCCAAGTCGATCGCATGGGAAATCGGGCTATCTGGCGTTTTTTAGGCCTAGACAAAGTTCAAGCACATAGAGTAGATCATGTGAAGTCAACAGGAATTGACGGCTTGTGATTCTGAGCCCCAAGCACTGAGCTACAGCCTGGGGAAGCCTAGAGTAGTTGAAGAGTGAGGTTTCAGATGACTTCTTAAGTTTTGGTTTCCTCGAATCGCGGGCCCAAAAAAGTCGGAACGCCGCAAGGCTAAAGGGAGTTGGAGTCGGCAAAGTGGGGTTTTGGCCAGTCTTTGTAGCCGAACAATTGGAGCCTCACGTAAGAAACAGAAGAGGGATGAAGTGATACTAGGAGGGGGGACTTTTTTGTGCTTGGTGAAGGTTTTCCAACTCACCCAAGGGGGGACGCATTAGGAAATTTCAGAGGTCATTTGGAGGGCCATATGAAGAGAGAGAAAAATAGAGCGCGTCCAATGAGCATGAAGGCTACGTTACGTAGGAAAGTACATGGAAAGACTCAAAAAATAGGAAAATAGCATAAAACTTTCACGAATCTAAGATTGTAGCATAGTAATTTCCTTCCTTTTACCGAGCTTTTAGGTGCTTGCATGTGGTCCCACTTCTGATATTCTCTTATGGTCATTAACGTACTGGAGGGTGACCATTAAGCCCGCACAAGATATTGGAATTCTAAAACACTTTCCCTCCATTAGAATGCTTTCAAAGTGAATCTCCCTCCACTAAAGCTTTTCTCTGAGAGCTATGGCGTCCAGGTCTTCTCGCCCAAGAGGCTCTAGGTGTTTACTGTCTCTCACACCAACAACCAACAACTGCACTTTGCCTAGAAGGCCAAGTAGTAGCATATCCTCAATTACAATACCAGCTTCAATAAGTGCAGAGAACCAATGGGTTGGACAAAGGATAAACAAAGGTTCATGGGTCCTCATGCAACCAAGAAGACCCAAGAGGTCTAGTGGTATCAACGTTTACCGCTCAGCATGGAAGGCCACAGTGTTGGATTTCAAAGTTGAAATCGGCAAAAGATCTGCAAAGGAGGTTCTTGTTCAACATGTGTTTACCCATCCTGAGGTGATAGCAAACGGTGGAAATGTATCAGATATACATCAACCACGTTGCAATTGTAAGTACTCTTGACATGTGAACTTACTGATACTCTCATTATAACTTTTCTTATATATTTTGCAATGTTTCTCCCGCTTGTTATGAGTAATGTCTCCATTATTCACAGCTCAATTACATTAGATTTGTCATTTGTACTTATTGATACTCTTAGTTTAACTCTTCTTATATATATTGCAGATGTTTATCCCTCTTCTTATGAGCAATGGGAGCCTGTGGAGTGCATAATAGGCCTCTTCCATGTTGTTCATGCCCACATTGGTTCTCTACAGTACTCAGAGAGGAGCAGCAAAAGACTGGCTGATGAGGGAATCTTTTTTTATGACCACTTTTACCAACTCAGCTCAGGGAATAAGAATGGCATGTTGGTGAAAGTGCCTCTACCAACCGATTGGAACACTGTGGACTGGCGAGTTCCCGAGGAAACAATGGTGGAGGCAATGCGAAGTAAGCTCTACAAGGATATACAAAGGTCTCTACGTAGCTCTATTCCTACCAAACTGGTTGGAATTGCAAACTTCTGTCCTGTTGCACTCTTCATAGAGCTGTTTCATAGCTACAACATCCGAGTTACAAAAACTATGTTCATGTGCAAGTCATTTCAGCAGTCATCCTGTGACAAACTTCTTGACAAAGAATGGTATGCAAAGGAAGAGATTGGTTTACGGTGCGAGGTCGCGCTTGATACTCTAGTTGTCAAGTACATGATTGCAAGCCAATCACTGTTACTCTCATTTTGGTATATGCGATCACAAATGCTCAACGGTAAGTACATTCCTATGGACCAGGTTTCTGCAGGTTTGGAAGATAATCCTGCTGTGGATGTGGAAGTGATTGATAAAGAGCATGGCCTACTATTGGTGGTTACAATAAGGGAGCTATGCAGTCTTCAGCATTTGCGGCATGACATCATTGAAGAGTCAATGGACAAGGACCTATCAGATTTTTCCTTTTTCCTAGCTGGCCGTAAGGTGATGCGGCGAAGGGAAGAAGATATTTTGTGCAAAGAGTTGGATGGTCGGGTTGAAGTAGTGTCAATGTAACAGATATTCTTGTGAACCCAAGTGTATACAAATGACTTTCAAGACATGAAGTTTATTGAGCTCATTTTTCAATTGTGCCCTGTGAAAAAGTGTGCTTGAAATACATTTCTTTACCACGTCAATCTCTCTCTCTCTCTCTCTCTCTCTCTCTCTCTCTCTCTCTATATATATATATATATATATATATATATATATATATATATATATATATATATATATATATATATATATATATATATATATATATATATATATGTTAGACAAGACAAAGACATGATAGAAGAATCATCTTAATTCATTAGAAAGTACAAACTCGTCCGTGAACAATGGACTGAGATACAATTTCTGTAAGTATGGAATCAGAATGTCTTCAAGGTAAAAATCGAAGGAATGCCCCTCGAAAGAAGGTGGTGAGACAGTTGTTCCCGGTGGATTTAGTTCTCCCTTTTCAAGAGTATCATCAATTAGTAGTGTATTAGTTGCATCAAAGGGTACACCGATTTGGCTAAACGGTTTGTACAAAAGAGGTAAGTGTGGTTTTTTAGGGTGGTAGTGGCCCTCAACGGTAACGCATTTTCTTTGATCATACAAAAAGGCAAAATCTGACGTGTGAGCGTGGCATACACTGCAAACTATTGCAACTAGTGGCGACAAGTTTTGCCTTTGCATTGAAGACCATATGGCAACTCTGAAGCGCGGAAGAAGAAACTGAATAAATTCCTTGGTTCCTGGACGAACCACGACTCGACAAGTTCCCATCCGAAACGTTTGCAAATCCTCAAAGGGTCCTCTGTCACCGAGAGGCACCCGCATCAGCAGCAATCCATTGACGTCCAAGATAATCAACCTCTGTAAAAGTTGACAAGTACATATAAGTAGTTAGAAGCTGAACATATTTTGCCATACTTGAATAGACATTACCGGAACAACCGTATCTACAGGTAGCAAGGGTCCATACTGGGTCTCTGTAGTGTTCATGTCGTTGTTGCTCTCCTCCGCTTTATCTTCATAGTCATCATTCA